>NC_031991.1:10543651-10572529 GCF_001879085.1 Nicotiana attenuata
CGAGGAGGCGACCTGGGAGACCGAGCAGGATATGCGCAGCCAGTACCCTCATCTTTTCACTACTTCAGGTATGTTCTCTATGCTCGTTCGAGGACGAACGAATGTTTAAGTGTGGGAAGATGTAATGACCCGGCCGGTCATTTTTGGAATTTACGCCCCGATCCCCTATTAACTGCTTCCCCTAAGTCCGTTTCTGCTATTTTGGTTTGCCGGGACGTTCGGCGTTAGGTTTTCGAAGAGTTCTGGGACACATAGTCCCTAAAGGAGAGCTTAAGTGTTGGAAAATGGTCCATAGTTAGAACAGTGTGAAGACGGCCTCGGAATGGAAATCCGATGGTCCCGTTAGCTCCGTTAGGTGATTTCGGGGTTAGGAGCGTGTTCGGAATGTGTTTTGGAGGTCCGTAGCTAATTTAGGCTTGAAATGCCGAAGTTCGAATTTTTGAAGTTTCCGGTCCGATAGTGAGATTTTGAACCGAGGGTCAGAATGGAATTCCGGAAGTTGCAGTAGCTCCGTCATGTCATTTGGGATGTGTGTGCAAAATTTCAGGTCACTCGGACGTGTTTTGGTTAGGTTTTTGATCGAAAGCGTGCTTTGTGAGAATTTGAAGTTCTTAGGCTTGAATCAATGATTAATTCGAGTTTCCGGCGTTGTTTTAGGTGGTTTAAGGGTTGGTATAAGTTTGAATGAGGTATTAGGTGTTATTAATGCTTTTGGTTGAGGTCCCAGGGGCCTCGGGATGATTTCGGATGGTTAACGAAAAGATTTTTGAAGTTGAGGGATTGCAGACTTTGCTGCTTCTGATAAGACCGCAGATGCGGCGCCGTAGATGCGGCTAAGGGGACCGCAGAAGCGGATTTGGTGAATTGTTCAGGTACCGCAGATGCAGTTGATCTTCCGCAGAAGAGGAATCGCATCTGCGAGTGGGTGACCGCAGATGCGGAACCTGGCCTTTTAATGAAAGTCGCAGATGCGACTATTTGTCCGCAGATGCCCACAGATGCGGGACCGCAGGTGCAGTCCCAGGACCGCAAATGCGGAAATAGCTGGCCAGAAATAGTAATTTCGAGGGTTTAGTTTCAAAAGTTAGAAAAATCGAATTGGAACTCGGGAGAGGGCGATTTTGAGAGGGATTTGAAGAGGATATCATTGGGTAACGATTCTTTAACCCTTTCTAGTTATATTTCATCAATCTTTAGCTAATTTCATCATCTAATTTCGGATTTTAAATGGAAAATGGGTAGAAACTTCATAGACCTAATTATTGAGATTTGAGTGGTTTCTTGACCTCCGATTTGAGAGATTTTTATATGGTTAGACTCGTGAGAGTACGAGGGTTCTGAAAATGCAAAATTTATCCGATTCCGAGACGTTGGTCTGAGGGGCATTTTGATCATTTTACCTAATTTCGCGTCTTAGCTTTGAATTAAATAGTAGAATCAGTTGCTTGAGATGTTATTCACGATATGTAATTTAATTGAATAGATTTGGGCCATTTGGAGTCGGATACTCGTGGCAAACGTGTGGTTTCGAATTGATTTTGGAGTCGGTTTGAGGTTAGTGGCTTGTCTAACTTTGTGTGGGGGACCCTCTCCCCTTAGGATATGATACTTGGTAATTGAATGCCTTGTACGTGAGGTGACGAGCGCGTACTTGAGCTAATTGTTGAAAAATCTGGTTTTATTTTAAGTACTTAAACTGAATTTCTTCCTTACTTGCTTTATTCTACATGCAAAATATATCCTGTGTTAGTTTAGAAGAGCATGATTAGTTGAATTAATTGCCTATTTGCAAAATATATCCTGTGTCAGTTTTATTGCTTATTGTCCTGTCATTCATTATGTGTGTGTGTATATATATATATATATATATATATCACAGTAGGGCCCTAACCTTCCTCGTCACTACCCAACCGAGGTTAGGCTTGGCACTTACTGAGTACCGCTGTGGTGTACTCGTGCCCCTTCTGTGCATGTTTTTCATGTGCAGATCCAGGTTCCTCCATCCAGGCGTATCATCCTCGAGGCGGAGAGATCTAGCGGAGACTTCGAGGTACATCTGCCGCGTCCGCAGACCAAGGAGTCTCTATCATATTCTAGCTTTAGCAGATATCCTCCCTTTCTTACAGTTGTTTTAGACATTCTGGAGTTAGAGCAATGTATTCCTTCTGTTATCTTGTGTTCCCGTGAGTTTTCGGGTTTTGGGATGATATTGTAGACTTCCGTGTTATGGGATTGTATATGCCAAGTGGCATCTATCCACCGTATTTTCTTTTAACTGTTCAAGTTGAATTATTATTTTCTGCAAGTTATTTTGTTTTCCACATTTTAGGCTTACCTAGTTGTAGAGACTAGGCGCCATCACGACATATTCACGGTGGGTGAACTGGGGTCGTGACATTTTTACTAAACCTCATCACTATTCGTTGAGGTTAGTCATGATGCTTACTGAGTATATGAGATCGGTTATACTCATACTATACTTCTACACCTTGCATGCAAATTTTGGAGCTGAGTTATTGTGGATGACCAAGCTACCACTTTATTCATGGTAGTTTAGGACTTATATTTCGATTTTATGTCTATTTCAAACATATGATATAATCTTTCTTCATGTCAGTATTGTATTTATATTCTTAGTCGCCCATGATATATTCTACCAGTCCTTGGGATAGTCGTATTGATTTTCGCAATCTTATTTATTATTTATTTGTTGATTTTTCATTCAAATTATATTATATGATGGTTGGGTTACCTTGCGGGTTGGATTAGGTATTATCACGATTTGACGGGTTTTTGGGTCATGACAATAAGTCAATATATGTGTGAATAATATCAAACAATCCTAAAACCTAGTAGTACGATGTCATGAGCTTCTAGATAATACAATAAAACACTATCTCATAATACATCATTGTGTAAATAGTATAAATAATAATAAAAGATGATCGAAGGTGACTCCAAGGAACTGCGGATCGAGCGAAGCATCTCACCTTCGATTTCCAATGAAAGCTGCTAAGCACTCTCCTGGTTCCCACTAGTACTAGGAGCAGTATATGTACACAAATATATAAAAATATAGTATGAGTGCAATACAATATGTACTCAATAAGTATCAAGTCTAATTCCAACGTAGTAGTAAAAATATTTTGACATAAGAAAATAGCATACAACAGAGAACACAAGAAAATAGCATTAATAAAATGCACGGTCAAAGAATGAGATGTACTACCCTCCTTTTCAGATATCATGATCAAGTCATATGTCAATGTGCCAAACAAAGTATAAAAGGAATATGCATCAAGTAGCATTCGTAAGAAATGCATCAACAAGAGTTTGCAATGACTATGCATGATGAAGACTCAAACTTTATAATAAATTGATACCCTTAAAGTGTCCAATAAACCTATGCGGATACTGCTAGCGAGATTTTGATATTCAGTGACTCTAGAGGAATAAATCCAAATCTACATGCAACTGCACGACTAATTTAATGTGCCTAATCATAACAAATCGCATGGATCAATCTCACGTATCATAATTGTAACAAGATGTACGGACCAATCTTAACGTACCATAACCACAACAAATTTTGTGTATCTCATATGCAAATAAAGGCGTATAATTACAAAGCATGACTATCAACAATTATCTAATCTGACATACATATAATCTCTTATGTTATACTAGCATGTGAAGGAATGTCTATAACATGATACTGTCACGACCCTAAAATTCCTCCATAGGAGTTGTGGTGACACCTTGTCTCTAAGATTAGGTAAGCCTAACAATTACTGAATTTATAGCAGATCTCATCCAATCAACTATTAAACATGAACCTGAAATTTTGACATAAGGACAATAATCCAAGGTAGATATATAACATCCCAAAGTCGATAGTACAAGTCATAAGCTCTAGTGAGTTTACTAGAAAATCTCTAAGTAAAACTGTTCCGGAATATAAATAAATAGTACAAAGTAAAATTTCAGAAAGTGACTCCGAGGCTTGCGAACGCGAAGACAGGTATACCTTGAAGTCTCCACAGCAATACTCGATCAGCTATCTAGTGATCAACAGGCTCCGAGGTACCTGGATCTGCATAAAATGTGCAGCAAGTATAGCATGAGTATACCATAGCGGTACCCAGTAAGTATCAAGACTAACCTCGGTAGAGTAGTGACGAGGAAAAATCAAGACACCCACTAAACATATTAACATGTACAATTATGAATATAAACCTAGTAGAGAACAACATAATGCTAAACATGGTAAGAATAATATTACAATACTTGCAATAAGAACTAGAACAACAATTAATAACAAGGAACCAACAGGTAATAACGCCGTAAAGTAAGAAGAATACAATTTAAGTCCAGTGAAACCAAGTGAAGGAAAATAAGTAACAACCCAATAAAAACAACCGCTTTCACACAAGGTTTATTCAAGAATTTCCTGAGGTACCACACCTCATAACCACAATTCACGGGTCCAAAATCACGAACCCTAATCACTTGGCATCTTGTGCCCACATTACTAATACAACCGCACGGACAACTTATGTGCTGCACGGACAACTCACGTGCCATTACCATTAATAACTTATATCTGCATGGACAACTCACGTGCTAAGGGAATGACAATATCTCATATCCGCACGGATAACTCACGTGCTAGAAATAATAATATCTCATAATCACGTGCCAACAGTGCAACTCTCACATAGAAGGCAAGTATACAAAAAGACATGTAACTGATCAATAAACATCAGGGTTTATCTTCTCAGACTGATATAAGTGATTAATTACGATGTATGCTTGTGCAAGTGTTCTATCACAACTCGAGTCAACAAGTAAGATCAGAGACAATGAATGGTATATAGGAATAACACAACAAAACATGTAATGCATGACTCATACAAAGTAGGCACGCCACTACACAATTATTATCAACAACAATGCCCTCAGGCCATCACAAGTCATCACAAATCATCCCTAACATAGCACCCTTGTCTCGCCGCGTGAGCAACAATAAAGTAAATGGCCGCCTTATCTCACCACACACGCATAATAATATTCCCGTCTTATTTCGCCACATGCAGAAACCCACATATATATAGCCCGCCTTGTCACACCGCATGTGCAAATATCAATAATAATAATTATAGAATGGACAATTCACGTGCGAATACTCCGACAATCCTCTAAACAATATCACGTATGCCAAAAACATAACAATATAATATAACAACTCGCACCACAAGTGCCCATATGCCACAACATTTTCTCAAGACGATTCCAATACCAAAACCACAGATAGCCCCTAGCTTAATAACACTGAGCACAACATCAACAATAACAATAATAACAATAACACGGGAGTACGACAAGTAAATTAACACAAGAATTACAAAACACAAAGAACGGAAGAACGAGCTCGCGACAAAAGACATAACAAGTAATAATGGTTTCAAACAAGAATAACTCAACAATGAGAGAGATAGTGTGTAACAACAATGTCAAATAAGAGTGACTCAACAATAGGAGATATAACATGTAACAACGATTTCAAATAAGAATAACTCAACAATAAGAGAGATAACATGTAACCATGATTCCAAATAAGTACAACTCAACAATAAGAGAGATAACATGTAATAATGACTTCAAATAAGGATAAGTCAACAATGAAAGAGATAACAATAACTTCAATTATGGATAATCAACTTTGGAAGAGATACATGCAATAAAAGAGGCAACAACTTTAATTAAGGCATATAAAAATATATTTTGACAATAAAGGATAGGACATGAACCAATCAACTTCAATTAATAAATGTAAGGGTAAATTTAACAATTGAAGGATTTAACATGATAAGACAACTTCATTTTAATGTACATAAGAACCCAAGAGTTTAAATCGGTCAAGTTTCCACATTTAAGTCGTGTACACTTATCACCTCATGTACACGTCTTTCATGTAGTTCAAATAATGTAAACAAACCAATCCCTACGGGGTAGTTCACCCACACAATGTTAGGCAAGATACTTACCTCAAAAGCCCTTAATCAATACTCTAAAATAGCTTTCCTTTTATAATTCATCTCCGCTCGGTCCAAATCTAATCAAAATCGACTCAATAACATCAAATAATGCAAGAGAAATCAATTCCAATAATTAAAGCTATGATCTTTACACAATTCCTCAAAAGTCAACAAAAGTCAACATCGGGCCTACCCCATCAAAACCCAGGTCCAATGGTAGATTCCGACTACCCACGACTCCACGAGTCTATACATGTGTTTTGTTTCAAAATCCGAGTCCATATCGACTCTCAAAACTCAAATTCTCATTTTTCAAAAACTTGACAAAGTTTCACAAATTTTCACTTTGATTCTCACAATTTTGATGTTAAAACTCACATATAATCATGTAAAATAGTTGAAAATTGAACAAAATCACTTACCCAATGATTGTAAATAAAAATTTCTCTTCAAAATTGCCTCCTACCGAGTCTATAAAAATGAGACAAAAATCCCGTCCCTCAGCTCTTATGTCCAGTCGCAAGTGTCGCATTTGCAAACCCCGCAAATGCGAGAAAATTATCGCAAAATCAAAACACCTCACATCCCAGCTACAGTCGCAAATGCGACATTATGTTTGTAAATGCGAACCATAGACACTTTGCAAATGCGACCTATCTGATAGCAAATGCGAAAAAGCTCACCCAGGCCACCCCATCACAAATGCGAACACTGGGTTCGCAAATGCGAGCCTAGCAGACTTAGCTTAATATCGCAAATGCGACGCATATCTCGCAATTGAGAGACCTGAGACATCTATGCAAAACCAACATAACTTAAACTCTATCAAACACTCCGCAATGCGTCCGAAACTCATCCGAGCCCTCGGGGTTCCAAACCAACCATCAAAACCACATCCGAAATCATGAATCAGACCTCAAAACACATGAATTCAACATGAAACTCAAGAACTTCTAAAAACACAATCGTGTGTCCGATTCCTATCAAATCAACTCGGAATGATGCTAAACTTTGCGAAGATGACAAAACGGACCTATTCCAAGTCCCGAATCAGAAATCCAAACATGATAGCCATGAAGTCAACCTACAGTCAAACTTATCAAAATTCTAAGCCTTTAAATTGCCAACTTCCGGCAAAACAACACAAATCAACCTACAGACCCCCGAATTCAATTTCGGGAATAAGCTCAAGTCCAAAATCACGATACAAACCTATCGAAGTCATAGAAACACCGTACTGAGGTCGTTTTCTCAAAAGTCAAACCTCGGTAAACATTTTCAATTGAAGCTTCTAAAGTGAGAATCACTCATCCAAATTCATTCCGAATCATCGGAAAATCAAATCCAACCATGCACGTAAGTCATAATTCACAATATAAAGCCATTCAAGACCTGAAACCACAGAATGGAACCTTAAAGCACAAAATGACTGGTCGAATCATTATAGATACTATTATGAAAAAGATGCCAAAGAAGGATGCAATAAGTAGAGATCACATAGAGCATCTAAGACATGAAGTACCAAAGCTACCTCAATAAAGAAAGCATATGGTATCCACATATACATTCATCATCTCATATATATGTTATCCCCAAATACGTATCATGTAGCAAACAAATCCATTTTATGGATAATTCCCTATCGTCGAGGTAAACAAGATATTTACCTCTAATTGAGAAAGTTTTAACCTTCTAACACTGCTTTACTTCTCTCCAAAGCCTCCAAACATCCACAATCTAGCCTTTTTGTTGTTGAGAAAATGGAAATATTTTACTTAATAATACTAAGGTGGTTTCAAAATATTACATGCTATAGTAATGTCACTTAGGACATTTAGATTGCCCATACTACCCAGTATACCACATACTTTATCATGTAGTTGTTTTTCAAAAAGAGTAACCTCGTTTCTATTTATTACATAATGTGATTCCGCAAAAATTGGAGGCATTGCAAAATAGACTATTCTAAGCTTGGACTGTTTTGGCTTTCTTTGCAAAAAAATGTGCCATCTAATTCCCTTGCCTAAAATTGTGCCTAATCTCCAGGTTCCTTGATTGGTACATTAACGGCCTGCATTCATGGATGATATTATTATAAATAGCATGTCCCTCTTTTACGTATTTAGTTACCTATATTGAATCTGTGTCGATCTCCGGGGTAGAAGATTCTGGTCAAAAGCAATTCGGATTCCTTGGTTTAAGGTTAGCAACTCGTCATGAGCGGGAGTTGTAGCATTTGTACTATTATAGTATCCAAGTACCCAATCACCCTTCTAGTTTCTGAAAATCCCTCCTAACCCCGAATGGAGGCTTTCTTTTTTAAAGGTACAGTCTATATTGAGTTTATAACAACCTTATGGTAGTTTGTGCCAAGCTATAGTGATTTTTTTCTCACTACTCGCCCTTGTTTCCCTGGCCATGAGGAGCTTGTTGTAATGACCTGATAGGCTGTTTTGAGTTTAAGCTTTGCATTTTGTGATTTCAGACCTTGAATAGCTTCATTTGATGTTTTATGACTAGTGTGTATAGTTCATTCTAATTTTCGGAAAGTTTAGATGCATTTTGATAAAGAAATTTTGATTCTAGAGCTTTAGAGTTATTGGAGTTGACCACGGTTAATATTCTTGGTAAACGACCTCAGATCGGTATTTTAATAATTCTTATAGGTTCGTATAATAATTTTGGACTTATACATATAATTTATTTGGATCCCGGGTAACCTGAAGCCATTTCAGCGCTAATTGTTGAAAGTTGAAAATTTTAGTTCTTGAACATTGACATCCTTGAGTTTTGATGCTTGATTCTTAATTTTTGATGTTGTTTTCATATTTTGAGCTTATGACCGAGTTTGTGTAAGGTTATTATACTTATATGGATGCTTGGAATAGAGCCCGAGCAGCTCGAGTATGGTTTCAGATTGATTTCGGGACGATTTTGCTAAGTTTATCATTGTTGGTGCTGCAATTATCGCATTTATGATGGCCAGCATGCAAATGCGAGGTTTGCATTTGCAAATGCTAGCTCGCATTTGCAATGTCTGGAGAGGGTACGTCAGCTTCACAATTTGCATTTGCGAAGCTTGCAATTGCGATATCCCTTTGGAAATTACGACTTAAAAGGCTAAGAGGCTCCTTCGCATTTGCGATCACTAGTTCGCGTGCAAGCTGCGCAATTACAAACAAGAGTTCGCAATTGTGACATCTCCGGCTAGGTAAAAGGGGAGGGTTCCGAGATTAGCTCATTTTATCCTATTTTCGAGACCTAGACTACGTAAGAGGCGTTTTTGGAGAAAATTTCTTCCCAACTTCAAGGATTAGTAACTTTAACTTATTTTTTAAAATTAATTATTGTTATTCCCGATGGATTTCATACCTAAATCTAGGAATTCATAGAGTAGAAATAGGATTTTTCTGTAGTAACTTAAGATTTTGAATTTTAGAGATTGAGACCTCGGTTTGAGGTCGAATCTAAAAAAAATCACATATTTGAACTCGGGGATAAATGTGTAATAGAGATTTGGTCTTGATTTGGATTTCAACCAAGTGGGTTCGAGTTGACTTTTTCAAATATGATAAAGATCCAACGTTTTTGATAGTAGGATAGTTCTAAAGCTTGTTATGACTTATTTGAGTATCAATTGACTAGATCTGAATTGTTTGGAGGCTGGTTCTAAAGGAAAAGCTGTATTGGATTGCTGAATTGTCCCGTAAAGAGGTAAGTGTCTTGATTAACCTTAACTTGAGGGAATTAGGTTCTGTTCGGGTCTTTTTGCTACATGCTAGATGTAGTGATGATGTTGTATATGTATGGTGATGAGTACATTTGTCATGGTTTAAGCATTCAGGTAAAATTAGCCTTATTTATGTCTTATTTGCTTTATGTATTATTTCTCCTATGCTTTAATTAGTTCGTCAAATTACTTGTTTATCTACATACATGCTAGTAACTTTATGTAGGTTTTTTTTGAGATGCTTAATCACTCTTCTTGATGTTATTTATGCTGTCTACCTTACTTGGTACTATTCTATATATGCTTGGTGAGGAAGAGTGAATTGCATGGATGGTGATTCTGTGCCCTTTGATAATATATCTTTTACTCCTTGCTTTTATTATGCGAATTTGTGAACTAGGTTATATTATTTCATGGTGTTACACCCCATATTTTCGTACGTAAAAATATGCCATAAGCAAATTGGTGAAATCTCGGAAATGAGATATTACATCCCGTATTTTTCGTACGTTAAAGTTTCATTGTAAGTTAATCGACGTAAGTTCGGAAATGAGATTATTTTAATATTATAAGCATTTTATGCTATTTCAAACAAGTAAGGAGTAAATTCGTGAAGGTGAGAAGGTAAGCAAATCGAATAAAAAAAATTTCGTTGAAGTATGGCATTTTGGGATAAAATATGGACTGGGCTAAAATACCCGGTATTTATGGACTAGTACCATACAAGGTACTCCATGGCCATGATAGTAAGGTGTATAAAGTGTATTAAAAGTGAGTATCATTTTATGTATTTAAGATAGTTCTTAATTATGTGGATAATTGGTTAATTATTGGACTAGTGTGGGATTAATGAAATGATTAAGGAATTAAGTGGATGACCTTGGATAAGTCTTGTGACCACTTACGTGGCAGCCCCCCTCCGTCCCTTGTATGACTCTTAAGTAATTTAAATAGGTGACAAGGCTAAATTGTAGGAATTGGACAGGTCTTATAAAGTGAGTCATATATCGCTTTGGAAAAGGAGAAACATTATATGTCTTAAAGACATAAGAATCATATCTCCATTTTTGAATTTACATGAGATTCCAAGGATCTCTAAGACTTATAATTCACAAGAAACGTGAATTAACTTTTAGCAAAGTGACGGAGCTTGGGCCAATTTTCATACAAAGTTACACTGTGCAATCGTAATGGGATTTTGTGATTCTAAGAGAGCACGGTACAATCTTTCCCAAGAATATCATACGGATTTTTTTCTACTCCAGGTATATTAAGGCTATCCCTTCTTTCTTTTGGCATGATCCAAATAATACAAATGAAATGAGCAAAATACGCAACTTTTATAAATGACTCTATTCATAGAAATACTAGGGGTGTCTATATTCTCGATTCCCATGTGAATTATTATTATATCTTCTGTTCATGGGTCTCAGAAAAATACGTATTTGATAAAGTTTATCCGAAAGGTATATTGATTTTTATGGCATTCCGAGAAAATCTTATTAACGTATTTCTTATGCATTTCATGCATTGCATTCATTTACACTGACCCATGACCAGATGGCGTTATATACACGTATATATGTAAATATATGTATATGGGATATGGAAAAAGGTTACGGCGTTATATACGCATCACCACCTGATCAGCTGGTATACGTTGATGATTTGCCCACAGTGGCCGAGATGATATGATGCGATGCCCTCAGAGGCTTGATGATGTTATGAACGCATATACCCATGCATGGTATGATATTTATATGCATATGCACGACATTATAATATTAAATGATTCACAGAGTTATTCAGATATACATGTTGAGTCTTTTACTCCATGTTTCTCTCATGTCTACTAGTTACTGATTTTCATTCCTTACATACTCGGTACATTATTTGTACTGACGTCCCTTTTGCTTGGGGATGCTGCATTTCATGCCCGCAGGTCCTGATAAACAGGTCGAGAGTCCTCCAAGTAGGCTATCAGCTCAGCGGAAGGTGTTGGTGCGCTCCATTTGCTCCGGAGTTGCTTTTTTGGTCAGTATGATTAGTACATGTATTGATTGGTATGGCGGGACCCTGTCCAGACCTTTATGATATTATGTAGTCTTAGAGGCTTGTAGACAGATGTCATGTATACGGATACTTGTATGGCCTTGTCGGCCAATGTTTCGAGTATAAAAAGAATCATGCCAGCCTTATAGGCCCGTACTTCATATGTATAAGTTTCTATTCCCTCATGCTTTACTCCAGTTCATTTACCTATGATTGAATGATATGAAAGATATGTTATGTTGGTACTCGATTGAGTAAGGTACCGGGTGCCCGTCGCGGTCCATCGGTTTGGGTCGTGACACATGGTTATCAATTCTTTCTCTTGGATTTGAGTTGTTGTGATAGGCTTGGTTGTGTTATTTGAGAAAACATGGTCACTATTGCTCTTAGTTGATCTTTTTTCTATCTCTCATACTACTTTATCCCCCTGTTAATTCCCTTGTTACTTCCTTTGTTATTTCTCTTGTTTATTAACTACACAAATTATTATAGTAGGTGTCTTGTCATAGCATCGTCACTACATCGTCGGGGTTAGGCTTGACACATACTGAGTATATTGGGTTAATTGTACTCATACAACACATCTTCACCTCTTGTGTAGATTTTTGCATTGGTCCTAGCGGTGCTCCGAGGGATAACTATTTTGGACTTTCGAAAGACTCAAGGGTAGTGCTACATACTGCCACAGACTCTAGAGTCACCTTCTTTATCTTTGTTACCATTTTATTTCATTAGACAGTACTACACTTTATTTCAGACTTTTTATTACTCCTTAGAAGCTCATATACTTAGTGACACCAATCTTGGGAGGTATTTATGTCAGTTGTATTGCTTTAGACTTATTATGTTGTAATAGGAGCTTTACTCTTTATTTACAATATATTGATGTTAAATGCCTAGTTTTGTTCCATTATTATTGTTAAGTGTTATCTTTCTTAGCTAGTAGGTTAGGCACCATTACGGTCCATTAGTTGGAATTTTGGATCATGACAAGTTAGTATCAGAGCCCTAGATTGCATAGGTCTTACGAGTCATGAACAAGCTTGGTAGAGTCTCAAGGATCGGTGTGGAGATTTCTGTACTTATCTTCGAGGGGTTATAACGCTTTTAGAAAACTTCGATTTCTTCTTTATCTATCATGCGACTCTGTTCTATCCTGAAGTTTGAATCTTTACTCTCTTATTTTCTTATAGATGGTGAATACTCGTACTTCAGCCTTAGCTAAGCAGGAAACGGAGACTCAAGTTATAGCCACTACTAGGGGTAGAGATCGGGATAGGGGCAGAGGCAGGGGTAGAGCTAGAGCCCAGCCTAGAGCACGTGTAAAGGCACCTACAGTTACTTACGACCTTGCTAGAGCAACGTCACTCAAGCCTCAAATAGCTCTAGATGATGAGATTCCAGCTCAGGATAAGCCAATAGGGCAAGCTCAGGTCCCAGAGGGCTTCATTTTTACGCCAGTGCTTCAGGACGTCTTGGTCCGTATTATTGGAATTATGGAGAGCATGATTCTGGAAGGTTTGCTTCTTATGGCACCAGCTACTTCTTAGACTGCTAGAGAAACTCAAACTCCCGCTACTCACACTTCAGAGCAGATAGTGGATGGGTATTAAAACCCATAAATGTTACTAGTTGGGGTGGTTTGGCTTATTATTACAGTGTAGCTTGAGTTAGGCCCGTGATGTTAGTTGATGAGCTAAAGAGGATAGATTGATTTTAGAAGTTATTTTCTTCTCACTTCAGCGATGCGCTTTCAGGGAATGCCAAAAGGTCTTATACCGATGGTATGGGATTGTGCATATTTTGGTACTAGTTAAATTCAATGGAGTGGACTTTACTATTTTTCAAATGCAGGGTTTGGCTTAGAGGTGGTGGTAGACCTATGAGGTGAGCAGACTAGCAGGATCACCTCCTCTTACTTGGGCTCAGTTTCACAGCTCTTCTTGGAGAAGTTCACCCCACTCACTTAGAGAGATAAGTTATGCAGCCAGGTTGAGCGTCTTCCGCAAGGTGGTATGACATTCACTTAATATGAGACAAGGTTGGTTGATTTTTCTCATCATGTAGCTATCTGGATCCCTACTGAGAGGGAGAAGGTACAAATGTTCATAGAGGGGCTTGCCTATGGTATTAGACTTCAGATGGCTAGAGAGACTGAGACTGGGACTTCATTTACTTAGACAATTGAGTTTTCTAAGAGGATTGAGAATATTCGTGGACAGGGGAGAGAGGCGAAGTCTAATAAGAGGCATCGTCCCTTTGGTGGTTTCAGTGGTGCCTCGTGTGGGGGTAGAGGTCATTTTGGTAATTGGTAGAGCTCATGCTATCCAACCATTTTAGTCAGCACTTCAGGTTTCTATCAGTACTTCAGGTGGCCATGGTGCTTATGGCCCTCATTCTGAGCAACCAACATTTAGTGTGCCTCCAACTTCTATTAGTGCACCCCCAATACTTCAAGCTTGACAGGGATTTATTAGACCGAGTATTTCTCCTTGGAGTACGACATTGTTGTTTATGAAGAAGAAGGATCGTTGTATGAGGATGTCTATTGATTATTAATAGTTGAATAAGGTTACTATCAAGAACAAGTATCCATTGCCTCGTATTGATGATTTATTTGTGACGAGCGCAAAACACAACAAGAAATTGATGCTCGCTAGCCAAAGATAGTATAGTTAAATTATCGTCTCCACAGGGATTAGATTTAAACAATGCTTTAGTAATTTCTGGTTTACTGCTATTCAAGATGGTCAAAACTTGATTTTTATTAATAACGAACTATGATTAATTACTAAAGTAAAGCAATTGACAATTGACTGCAAAGAACTAGAGATTAGCAGAGTTGCTTTCTTATCAATGTGAGGAATAAGGGTCATGACAGGATAGGTGCAAGACAACTATTTGGGATTTAACTCTAGTTTAATTGATTATCACTAATTCACTCGATGATTAGTTCAAACATGTAGTCAAGACTCCTTTATCGATTAAATCTTAACTCTACGAGCTGAACTAATATAAGCAGTGTGAAAATATGCAAGCATACGTTAATGGATTAGTCTTCAGGAAAACGTCTCTCGAATATTCTCCTAACTTGATTTAGTCAACAACTCAACAAGTTCTTTCGATAAGGGAATCACTTAATTGAACCAAATAAAAATAATTCAAAGATAATCATCAAAATATTCCTCTTTCGATTGAATAAACTGGTGAATAAAGTTGCAACTATTCAAAGCTCCATATACGTATTCAAGCAAAGAGCTAGAGTTAAAATCTACAAATATTTATCAAAGCACCAAATTCGCCAAACCCTAAGGGAAACTACTCCATAATCATGGAAGAAGTCATCACAAATATAATCAAAGATTAGGAAAACATCAATCTAATGTTACACTCCAAACTCTCGTATTGAATTAATGGAAAGATAATGAAATTATGTGTCTTGTAGCCTCCAATGCTCTCCCAAAGCTTCCAAGGTCAAAAGTCCCTTCAAAAATGTTTTTTTGGTGTATTTATACCATGTAGGAGTGGGCTCGGGCAAAACTATCCCTTTCCAAGCCGAAACAGGAAAATACTCTGAGAAAATTGTACAGCCGTGCCGCCCCATGCGGGGCGCTAGTGGGAAAGTCCAGAGAGAAATTATCTGATGGACTTCAGCAGAATACACTTATGGGCCGCCCCGCCCCGCCCCGCCCCATGTGCCACGGCTGTGTAAATTCTCCAAAGTGTTTTGTTTTTTTCACATTTTAATATCCAGACTTGTCTCCCGACCCCCGAACGCGATCCCAATTTAACTCCTTGGGCCTTTACTTAGACTTCAAAGTTCCAAATTGCTCGATTTAGCTCCAGATTATCTTCCTAACTCGGAATCACTTCCTGCAAGGCATAAAACAGATAATAAGTGCAATATACTAATATTTAAGCTCAAACACAAGTAAAATGCAGTAATTTGAGTGCAAACTACAACTAAAACACATGTTTCTATCCTACCATCAAAACCCCACACTTAAGCCATTGCTCGTCCTCTAGAAATCAAACTGGACTTCACATAAGGACGACCTTCTTATCAGACAACTTCCCTAACTCATCATGCCAAGAACAATTAAAGCAGACAAAGCACCATATCATAACATCCTAGCCTCAAAACTCGACTCAAAAGCACCACGTATTTCAAAACCTACCCACTTACTCTAACTCAGAGGCCAAAGGCATTACCTTTCCTCCGCAAATCATGTGCCCTCACACCAAAGATAGAGAGCAGTTCCACACATAATAAAATTCAAGAACATATAGGAACTCAAGATAGAAAGAATTCACTCAATCTCAGAATTAAAATTCATGTGACACAGAAGACACACCATATGCTTGCCCGTAGTATAATACTCTACTAGTCGAGCTCATTCAATCAAGGATCAAGTATGACTTTGTTTTGGTTGTAATGTAAGCTGTGAGACAGGTAGGATACAATTTAGATAATAGTGACTATACCTCTCTGAGTACTTTAATACATATACATTAACAATTTAAACCCCACACTTGTGTTGAACCAAACCCTCACCTTCACGTACAATAGCATCAAGCTCCCAATATCTTTAAGCATACAAGATGAGAACTACCACTATCAAGGAATTTATTTTTTTTCCTTTTCAAGCAAACTCACTTTTTTCTTTCAATTCCCTACAAGTGGCTCTCACAATTTTTTTCAAACAATGCACCTTTCTCCTTTTTCATTAGTTCCACTCAAAAATTCGACCATACCTCACTTATCTTTTATAAGCTCATAACAAAATCAAGTGCTAAAGAGAGGTAGAAGGTTCAAACAGATGGTCAAATCAAACAAAGGGGTCAGGCTTGTAGTGTGGTTTCCAAAGAAAGTAGGATTACAGACTTAAAGGGGCTAACTAGGATGCACAACAATCAGTCAGGTCATAACATATAATTGGCTCAACAAAGAAATGCCTATATCACTTCTTAGCCTGAACAAGACTTCTATTTTTCTTTGCAAACACACAGGGCAAGTTCTAGACCTCAACTAACATGCACAGAATATCAACCAAATCTCACACACACGTTGGTACATAACTCACTTAGGACCAGATCTATCCCGACTCTCTAGTCAAAGCAATTAAGAAACTTCAAAATCAAATAATTTAAAGCACTTATAGACGAGTTAAGACCTGAGCCTAGGTGCCACAACTAAGGCACTCACTACTCTCAAGGCATAATAACATCAGGAAAAGTCATCTCCATTTAATACTATAGCATAAGACTTCACTATTCCTTATAAAAGAAAACCTAACTACATCCGGTTCAAGCAAAACCCTTGGAAAAGAACTGCGGCACAAAGAAAAACCAAAGGGGATTATTACACTACCTAAGAAAACAAAATATTTTTTCTTCGACTTTGATCCCTCAAGAAGACAGTTGAAAAAAGCCATTGTCGCGAAAAGTCGATTTTTTTTCCATATCAAAAGAAATGAAAACGAACACAAATGTACATATTTACATCCACCACCCCACGCTTTAAATTGTGGCATGTCCCTGGGACACACAAATAAAAAGCAAGAGGTAAAGAAAACTTCCCTGATTCATCTAGTCGGGGTCTGAATCGAAGTCGGGATCTCCTTTGCACGCCCGGCCCAGTGCACACATCCGTACTGAGAGCTTCTTTTCGGCCATCTTTGGGCACACCTCACACTTATCAATTTTACTCTCTCCAAGTTTCTCCTTTAGATCCCCCCTTACTTCTTCCATCTTGAAGATCACCCTTCCCCCCGCCCACTCTGAGCATGAGCTGCCTTTCCTGGATATCCAGAATTGCTCTGCCAGTAGCCAAGAAGGGTCTTCCTAAAATCAAATGGACCTCCTTATTCTCCTCCATGTCCACCACAATGAAGTCCATAAGGAAACACAAATTTGTCCACCTGAACTAGCACATCTTCCACTATTCCTTCAGGTATGATTGTGGTCTGATAAGCTGTAAGGACACATGTATCGACCTGATTTCTCCCATCTCTCCCTCTAATTTCCTAAAGATAGACAAAGGCATAAGATTAATAGAAGCACTTGAATCACACAAAGATTTTTCAAACTTAGTACTTCCTAAAGAGCAAGGTATAGTAAAACTCCACGGATCTCCACACTTTTGCGGGAGCTTGTTTTGCAGAATGGCACTACAATGCTCTGTCAGCTTGACAACCGATGTCTCTTCCACTTTTTGCTTTTTGGACAATATCTCCTTACATTTTTTAGCATAAGCTGGCATATGTCAGAGTACCTTTGTGAAAGGTATATTCACATGCACCTGCTTGAGCACTTTTAGAAAGCGCCCGAATTGTTTGTCCAGCTTCTCTCTTCTCTGCTTTTGCGGGAAAGGTAGAGCAAACATATATTTACTTTCTTCAATCTCCTCATTTATTGCATTCTCATCTTTCTTCTTCTTCTTCTGAAATCTAGTCTTCCCCTTTTTCTTCTTCAGACCATCATCTACCATCCCCGCACCTTCTTGAATATTGTCATTTTTGTGCTCCTTCACAATCTCCACCCGTCTTTCAATCAGCTCATCCTTTTGTTTTACCCTGGGATTATCCACTACTCAAAGACACTGCATATTTTGTCTCTTTTGTATTTCTTTTAGTATCATCAGGGAGAGTTCTTGGAACCCCCTCAGACAATAGATTAGCTAGTTGCCCCACCTGTCTTTCCAAGTTTCAAATGGGCGTGCTCTATTCTATGATAGCCGCACCATGGGTTTCAAGCCTCTCATCTGTCTTAATAATAAAGACCTTTATCAGATCTCCGTACTAGACTAATTAGATTGGGGAGGATAATATTGCTGCCTCTGCTAATTTTGAAAACCTGGAGCTCCTTATCCCTGGGGTCTGGAGTTATTTTTCTGCCATGTGTTTGCACTACCGCCCGGTGAACTGCAAGAGAAACCTGGGTGCCTCTGTCCCATGGAGTTAAAATTGTTGCCACTTTGGTAGTTGCCTCTATCAAAGCTCCCCACAACATTTACTACTTCAGCTAAAGCTTGACACTCATGTGTAGGGTGTCTCATTCCACAAAAGTCACATTCTACTTGCAGCTCACTCTGTACCTTGGCCAATGTTAACTTTCTTATTTCTCTAGCCATGGTATCTAGCTGGGCATACACTGATAAGTTAAAGTCTACCTGGTGAACCTCAACTGATTTTCTTCTATCATTACTCTTAGCAAGCCATTGATTAGCATCTTCAAAGAGCTCATCAAGAATTGAAACAATCTCCTCAGGAATCTTCTTCATGAAAGGACCTCCAACTGCAATAGTCAGAGTTCGCCGTGAGGAAGCTGTCAGTCCATCCCAAAAGTCCTGGAGTTGCATCCAAAATTCAATCACATTATGCGGACACTTTCTCTCTATCTCCTTGAATCTTTCCCAAGCCTTGAAAACTATTTCAGTGTCCTTCTGGCAGAAGTTGTGAATTTCCCTTCTGAATTTCACTATTTTTGCAGTTGAGAAGTATTTGTCAAGAAACTTTTAGTCATATTTTCCCATGTCCTGATCGACCCAGTTAGTAAGCTAGGAAGCCAGTGCTTTGCATCATCTTTCAGTGAAAAGGGGAATGCCCTTAAGTAGACTGCATCTTTTGATACTCCATTGTACTGTAAGGTGTTCATGATTTCCTCAAAATCTATTAAGTGAGTGTTAGGATCTTCATTCAACTTCACTCTAAAGACACAATTGTTCTTGATGGTTTGAATCAAGCCTTGCTTCAACTCGAAATTATTCGCTGCTACTGGAGGAGGTCTAACATTTCCCTAGTTGTAAACTGGTCTGACATAATCACCCAATGCTCTACCAGGCTTGGGTACCGTATTCTCGAATTGGTATTCAACTAAGGGTCAGTTTAGATTGAGTCTTCGACCCCCATCATCTTCGATAGTCTCATCAGCAACTGTCCGGGCTGCCTCAGTAGCTGCTCGTGTGGCTGCTTCCTGTTGGGCTGCTTCCCGTGCAGCCAAATCAACTACCTACTCACCGTTTTTATCCATGTGTTCTTTAGTTGAAGGTTGCCCAAGAATTTTCCGGTGAATTCTTTCTCTTTCCTCAACTGTCACAGTCACTTTTCCACCCCTGGATTGTATTAAATCAATTCTTTTGATGAAGATCGAGTCATACACCAGAGAAGTCAACCCGTTGCTTGCACACGGAAGAGAAAACCCGTGAAGAAAAAAATAAAATAAGTTCCTGAATTAGCACCAAAAACTATTTTGAACACTATTGATTGCCAATCTCCAGTAACGACGCCAAATTTGACGAGCGCAAAACACAACATGAAATTGATGATCGCTAGCCAAAGATAGTATAGTTAAATTATCGTCTCCATAGGGATTGGATTTAAACAATGCTCTAGTAATTTCTGGTTTACTACTATTCAGAATGATCAAAAATTGATTTGGATTGATTACGAACTACGATTAACTACTAAAGTAAAACAATTGACAATTGAGTGCAAAGAACTAGAGACTAGCAGAGTTGGTTTCTTATCAAAATGTCAAATAAGGGTTATTACAGGATAGGTGCAAGATAGCTATTTGGGATTTAACTCTAGTTTAATTCACTCTAGTGTTCTAATGATTCTCACGAATTCACTCGATGATTAGTTCAAATGTGTAGTCAAGACTCCTCTCTCGATTAAATCTCAACTCTACGAGGTGAACTAATATAAGCACTATGAAAATATGAAAGCATGTGTTAACAGATTAGTCTTCAGGAAAGCATCTCCCAAATATTCTCCTAACTTGATTTAATCAACAACTCAACAAGCTCTTTCGGTTACTTAAGGGAATCACTGAATTAAACCAAACAAAATAATACAAAGATAATCACCAAAATATTCCTCTTTCGATTGAATAAACTGGTGAATAAAGTTTCAACAATTCAAAGCTACATAAACGAATTCAAGCAAAGAACTAGAGTTAGAATCCTCAAATATTTATCAAAACATCATTTCCGTCAAACCTTAAGGGAAACCACTCCATAATCATAGAAGAAGTCATCACAAATATAATCAAAGAGTAAGAAAACATCAATCTAACGTTACAATCCAAACTCTCGTATTGAATTGATAGAAAGATGATGAAATTCTGTGTCTTGCCGCCTCCAATGCTCTCCCAAAGCGTCCAAGGTCAAAAGTCCCTTCAATTTTTGGTGTCTTTATACCATGTAGCAGTAGGCTCGGCCAAAACTACCCTTTCCAAGCCGAAACAGGAAAATACTCTGAGAAAATTATACAGGCACGCGCCCCATGCGCTGCCCTATGCGGGACGCTAGTGGAAAAGTCCAGAGAGCGATTCCTGACGGGCTTCAGCAGAATATACAGACGCGCCGCCTCATGCGCCGCGACTGTGTAATTTTTCCAGAGTGTTTTGTTTTCTTCACGTTTCGATATCCAGACTTGGCTCCCGACCCCCGAATGCGATACTGGTTTTATTCCTTAGGATTTTACTCAGACTTCAAAGCTCCAAATTATTCGATTTAGCTCCAGATTATCTTCCTAATTCGGAATCACTTCATGCAAGGCGTAAAACATATAATAAGTGCAATACACTAATATTTAAGCTCAAACACAAGTAAAATACAGTAATTATAGTGCAAACTACGACTAAAAGATGAGTTTCTATCCTACTATCAGTTTGACCATCTTTAGGGTGCCAAAGCATTCTCCAAGGGTGATTTGAGATCCGGTTGTTATCGGGTGAATTAGGGCTTTGGATGTCCCTAAGACAGCTTTTAGGACTCGTTATGATCATTATCAGTTCTTGGTGATGTTATTTGCTTTGACTAATGCTCTAGCGGCTTTCATAGATTTGATGAACCGAGTGTTCATTCTTTATTTAGATTCCTTTGTGATTGTGTTCATTGATGATATTCTTATTTACTCACGTAGTAGAGAAGAGTATGAGTAGTACTTGCTGATTGTACTTTAGATTTTGAAGAATCGTCAGCTTTATGCCAAATTTTCGAAGTGTGAGTTCTAGTTGGACTCAATTGCATTCTTGAGTCATGTTGTGCCTAGTGATAATATCAAGGTTGATCCTAAGAAGATTAAGGCGGTTCAGAATTAGTGTAGGCCTACTTCAACTACTGAGATCCATAGTTGAAGATTTTCATTTTTTTGTCTGAAATACTCCCGACAGTGCTACAAGAGAAGACTCCTAATGTAGTAAGTTTTTACACTGAAATATGCAGATAGTGTATAATTAGGCACACGGTTATTGATAAAATCCCTATCCCAATTATTTTCCAAAATACGATCTTCTGCAATAAGAGTATCAGGATTTTCTTCAATATTTAATTAATTAGTCAAAGATCCTTGTCCAGTCCAATAATTAATCCAGAACGATATTTTGGTCGCGTTAAGCTTCCATAAAATCTGTGATTCGACACCCTACCTGGGGTGGTAATTTGAGCCCAAACTCATTTGACCCAATCAAGCTTGGACTGGTCATTGAACGTCAATTTGTTGAACTCAGTCCATCTTCACCAAACTCATCTCAGTCCATCTAAAATTGGATTTTTTTAAGCTCAAATTGATCCATAAGTAACTTTGCTAAAATATTTTTAAAATAAATTTTTGTTTGATATGTTATATATGACCATAACAAAAAAAAAGTGTTAGTTGATAATTAAACAACTCATAAGAAAATAACACACATTAATTAAGGCTTAGTAAAGAGTTAGATGGGTTGGGCTATGATCCAAATTTTAGCCTATCTTGACTCAGCCTATCTCAGCCAAGTAACTTTTGGACGGATCGATGACCCACTCATTTATTAACGGGGTTTTTTCATTCCTATACACTATTTGAAACTGTATTACCCTTAATGTCCATGTTTAGCTAATTACCTGGCATAACGAGTTTTGTTTACAAAATACATACACTTCACCTTAAAAGACTCCCAAATCCATTATTTGTGCCTTCAATCAAGGGATTTAGTTATACCCCTTTCCTTTTTTTTTCTCTTCTTCTCTTTCCTTATTTTTTTTCATTACGTCCTCTTACCACCTCCATCCTCTTCTTCTGGAGCTTGGTCCCCCTCTTTAATTAGTTTTCCAAAAGTATGGGGTGAAATACGAAAAATGAAAAAAAAATTCGTTTTAAATTACCCGTCAATTCTTTGAGAAAAAATTAACCATAACTTGCTTGATGAATATATTCTGAAAAGAGATTTCTCTGCTCGTTTACGTTGATGAGTAAGCAAATGAAATAGAGCTTAGATATTCCAATTCCATACATAATTTGCTGGTCTAGGCTGTTGCCAGAGGATGCTAGTTGTGTTTTTTGTATAAAAATCATGCATCAAAGATCATGCTTCAGTGCTTCACAAACAAAGCTTATGGAGGTGGCATATTAAACATCTCACAGGCTCACCATATCTGCAACCCACACGAATTAAAAATAAAAGGGATTAACTAAATATAACTTTAAAAGTATTTATTTAAACTAGCCTTTATCTCTTTTCTAATTATCTTTTTTCTAGGATCTGGAGATTTTCCCAGCTATTTTCTATTGGATCACACTCAATACTTACAGTATACACTTATTTACAACTAATCTACAACTTTTCTACAACTTTTATACATTATTTCTACACAGTTAAATACAAATACACTATCATACAACTTAAATATAATTTTTATATAAATTTTATTTAATATGTCTTTTGTATATTTTGTATCTGATTTATACATATTAAAAACAAATTTCAAACAACTAATTATATATTATACAACTTATCTACAACTTATCTCAATTTTCATACATTATTTCACTCAGTTATATACAACTACAATATCATACAACTTAAATATAATTTTTATACAATATTGTTCAATTTTCATACAATAGTTAAATAAAAAAAAAATATATAAACAACAGAATATAATTTTCTATAATTTTTTTATAATTTTACTATAATTTCGTAAATATAATGTATATCACGTTTTCTTCTTCTTCTTTTTCGAGTTTCAATATGAAATTCAGCCAAAATCAAGTCTAATCTTCACCAAAACACCCTCAAAATTGAGATATAAACTCCAAACCATATTCCCAATTTTTTGGAACAACACTCAATCCAAACAAATAATGATTTTTGAAAACCCAAATTCTAATTCAAAGTTTTTTAATAGTTGTCAATGGTGGAATTGCTGCTCTCTTTTCCTTTGCTTTACATTACTGAAATTAGGGATTGCGAGATAGAGAGAGACATAGAGAGAATTCCCAATTCTTTGCAACAACACCCAATTCAAACAAATAATATTTTTTGAAAACCCAAATTCGAACTCAAAGCTTCAAAGCTTTTTAATGGTTGTCAATGGTGGAATTGCTTCTCTCTTGTGCAAGATACGTGGGGGAGGGGGGTGGGATGAGGAGAGAGAAACGTGGGGGGAGTGTAAGATACGTTAGAGTGATTTTAGGATACTAATTATTATCATTAATTCCCTTAGAATGTACATAAATGGTAATTGGGTATATAAAATGTAATTATAGTAAAACTTGAGTATGGAGGGTAATATAGTTTCATATAGTGTATAGGAATATAAAAATAGGAAATTTTCATTCCTATACCATATAGGAAACTATATTACCAAATATGTTCATAGTTTGCATATTACCCTTCAGCTAATAGTATTTCTACATAATATATACAATGCATTAAATAAGGAATCATTATAGCTGTAGGATTACTTATTTAGGCGCTAAAAAAGGGGAATTAAATATTATCCACATCTTCCAACGCAAATCACGCACGTTACAAAATTTCCGTACTCTGTTTTTTGCGCTAATCTCTGTTTCAACTTTTTTTCTGATTTCACAAATCAAAAACGACTAAATCTTCTACAATTCTTCTACATCAAACGCAATTATGTCCAAATTTCAGTAATACAAAGCAAAGGAAAAGAAAGCAGCAATTCCACCATTGACAGCTATTAAAAAGCTTTGAATTCAAATTTGGGTTTTCAAAAATCATTATTTATTTGGATTGGGTGTTGTTGCAAATAATTGGGAATATGGTTTGAAGTTTATATCTCAATTTTGAGGGGTTTTGGTGAAGATTAGACTTGGTTTTGGCTGAATTTCGCATTGAAACTCGAAGAAGAAGAAGACATGACATACATTATATTGCAGAAATTGTAGATAAATTGTAGATAAATTGTATTCTGTTGTTTATTTATGTTTCTTTTATTCATTTAACTATTGTATGAAAGTTGAATGTCACGACCCCAGTTCACCCTCCATGAACATGTCGTGATGGCACCTAGTTCCTACAACTAGGTAAGCCTAACAGTGCGGAATAACAAATTAACGTTTGCGGAATAATTAATTAAAACTGAACATACGGAAATAAAAACTGTATATAAGGCCACTCGGCCTATACCATTCAAAGTATGCGGAAGTCTACAACTAAATCCCAAAACCCGGAAACTCACGGGAAACACAGGCTAATAGAATGTAGTAAACTGCTCTACACCAGAATGTCTAAACAACATGAAAGGAAAGAAAAGGAACTATCTACTAAAGCCGGAATATAGTAGAGACTTCTGGTCTGCCAACGTAGCAGATATACCTCAAGTCTCAGCTAGAGCTCTCCACCACGAGGATGATACGTCTGGGAGGAAGTACCTGGATCTGCACAGGAAGGGCATGAGTACACCACAGCGGTACTTAGTAAGTGCCAAGCCTAACCACGATTGGGTAGTGACGAGGAAGGTCAGGGCCCTACTGAGATAAACATAATAAATAATGAGATAACAGAAATAGTTTAAATAAAGTCTACAGCGAGAATCTAAACCAGGTAAATAAGGAAGAACAGTAATAGAAAGCAGAGGTAACAATACACGGAAAACTGCCCTGAACAAGGAATAGTAGCCGGGGATCTCTTGGTATCCCGAGGATCTCTTGGTATCCTCATCGTCAACACTGGGGATCTCTCGGTATCCTGAGGATCTCTTAGTATCCTCAATAAGTAAGTCGGGGATCTCTTGGTATCCCGAGGATCTCTTGGTATCCTCAATAAGTAAACCGGGGATCTCTTGTATCCCAATATATATATAGAAACACATGTACCAGGATCTCTTGGTATCCCGCACCCGCAGTCCAGAATATCTCAAGTACAGAGGGATCTCCCGGGAAGCCGTCCCGTAGTCCCAAATTAAACACACAACAACAACGATTCATAAATCTCGGAACAATGCTAAAAATCAGGACACGAAGTAGTAAATTATAGCCTAACATGCTTCACAGAGTACAAATAGCACAGTTAAAGCAAATAAGCAAGTAAGCCAGCTAAACATGAGTCTCTCAGCTAGCACAGGTACAAACTTACAGTTAAAATGAACAAGTAAACAAGAAATCTCAATTTAAATACTTCAAGTAGAAACGGATTTACAACAATTAGCTCAAGTACTCGCTCGTCACCTCACGTACGGGGCATTCAAATATTCAAGATCATATCCTAAGGGAAAAAGGTCCCCCACACAAAGTTAGACAAGCCACTTACCTCGAACCGGCTCAATATCAACTAGAAACCACGCTCTTGCCACGAGTATCCGACTCCAAATGGCCCAAATCTATTCAATTCAATTACACATTGTAAATAACATCGCAAACACCTGGTTTTGCTATTAAATTTAAAGCTACAGCGTGAAATTAAGTGAAATGACCAAAATGTCCTTTAGGCCAACGCCTCGGAATCGAATAATTTTTATATTTTTAACCATATAAAAATCTCCCAAATCGGAGGTCAAATGCCTACTCAAAACTCAATAGTTTAGGTAATGAAGTTTTACCCCAAATTAACCAACTTTTAATCCTAAATTCGAATTCTAATGATGTATTTAGCTATATAATGATGAAATATAATGAAAAGGGATCAAGGAAACGTTACCCAATGATTTTCTCTTCAAAACCCACTCAAAATCGCCTTCTCCCGATCTCTCAATCGATTTTCAAACTTATGAAATTTGACCCTCGAAATTGATATTTCTGAACAGTCATTTCCGCTTCTGCAGACAAGGGACCGCTTCTGCGGTCCCGCTTCTGCGGACCACGAGCCGTTTCTGCGGTTTTTCACTTAAGGGCCAGACTCCGCTTCTGCGGTACAAATCTCGCTTCTGCGGTCCCGCTTATGCGGAGGAAGGGACCGCTTCTGCGGTGCCTGCAGAGATGCCTGGATTCGCTTCTGTGATGAAGAAGCCGCTTCTGCGGCTCCGATTCTGCGGTTCCCAAGCCGCAGAAGCGGAAATACCACAAGACTCAAAATCTGATGCTGCACTCTTTAGAATTTCTTCCCGTCGACCATCCGAAATCATCCCGAGGACCCCGGGACCTCAATCAAAAGCACCAATACCACCTAATACCTTATTCAAACTTGTACCAATCCTTAAAACACCTAAAACAACAGCGGGAACCCGATTAAATCAAAGATTCAAGCCTAAGAACTACAAGTTTCCTCCAAATACGCTTTCGATCAAAAACCTAACCAAAACACGTCCGAATGACCTGAAATTTTGCACACACATCCCAAATGACATGACGGAGCTACTGCAACTTCCGGAATTCCAATCCGACCCTCGGATCAAAAACTCACTATCGGACCGGAACTTCAAAAATTCAAACTTCGGCATTTCAAGCCTAAATGAGCTACGAGCCTCCAAAATACATTCCGAACACGCTCCCAACCCCGAAATCACCTAACGGAGCTAACGGAACCATCGGATTTCCATTCTGAGGTCGTCTTCACACTGTTCTGATTACGAACTATTTTTCAACACTTAAGCTCTCATTTAGGGACTGAGTGTCCCAAAACTCTCCTAAACTTAACACCGAACGTCCCGGCATATCAAAATAGCAGAAATGAACTTAGGGGAAGCATTTAATGGGGGATCGGGGCGTGAATTCCAAAAATGACCGACCGGGTCGTTACAAGTTCCAAGGATAGTGTAAAACATCAAAGAAACAGACTCAAATCGTTTTAAAAGCGTACATATCTAGGAGATGTAGGCAGAAATTAGGGTTTCAGAAGAAACCCAAGTAGAGATGAAAGAACCTGTCTAGAAACCCAAGGATCGTAACAAGTACGGCGTGATTTTGCTTGAAATCACACCGGAGTAGCCAAGAACAGGCAAGTAGCAAACCCTAGATGCAAGTTGGCGTGGCCCAGGGCCCTTGAAGACCTTAGAGAAGGCAAGCGTGGCAATAGAGGAGCCATTAGAGGCTTTGGAGTCGGAGGGAGATCACCGGAGAAGACCGGAGAAAGAGGTCGGCGGTTGAAGGAGCTAGGGTTAGGTTGAGTGGTTGAGAGAGGAGAGGAGATGAGAGAATACAGGGACAGCGGATTTAGAAAATGAGATAGGGTTAGGGGGTCGTTTGGAATAAAAAAGGAAGGGATTAATACGGGTTGTTGATTTGAGAGATCAACGGCCAGGATTTAATTGGTGCTGGGTCGGGTAGGCAGGTTCAGGGTTTGGGTCGGGTAGTTTAATATGAAATTGGGCTGGGTTTGGGTTTAAATTGGGCAACAATTGAAATGCAAATCTGGCTATATTTTAAATAGCCAATTTTCCCCTATATAATTTATAATAAACAACATCTAATTTCTGGAAAATGATTTTGTATACTAAAATGATTTAAAATATATATTTAACATTTTAAAAATGTTGAAGGTCGATTTTATGCATATAAACGTAATTATACATTAAATGGGCTAATATTGCAATTATATGCAATTTAGTTTTAAAAATACAAAAATGCAATTATAAAAATGCATACAAAATATTTTAACCATATTTTGGCACAAATATAGAAATTAAATGACTAAATCATCACAACAATAATTTGAGGGATAATTATTGGGGATTTTATGTATAAAAGGGAAGGAAATAAATCAGTTTATATCCTTAAAATTATGGATAAAATTATAAAACCTTGTGCATGCTTATATATGCTATTTTGAAGGTATTTATGCATATACAAAATATAGGAAAAAATTGGGTAATCAACAATAGGTGCTACA
>NC_031991.1:10572547-10594683 GCF_001879085.1 Nicotiana attenuata
TGATCTAAAGTACCACTCCACTCAATACGCGGAACACCTGGCATAGCCAGCGTCACGGTCTTGGCGTGACAATCAAGAATAGCAAAGTGGGGCGACAACCAGTCCATGCCCAGAATAATGTCAAAATCCACCATACCGAGTAACAATAAATCTGCTCTGGTCTTAAAACCACGAATAGTAACCAAACATGACCGATAAACGCGATCCACAACAAGAGAATCTCCCACAGGAGTAGAAACATAAACGGGGGCACTCAAAGAATCCCGAGGCACACCCAAATGCGGAGCAAAGTAAGAAGACACATAAGAGTAAGTAGAGCCCGGATCGAATAGAACCGATGCCTCTCTGTGACAAACCAATATAATACCTGTAATGACGGAGTCGGAGGCAACAGCCTCAGTGCGAGCAGGAATACAATAATATCTAGCCCGGCCCCTCTCGCGAGGGCGACCTCTACCTCCCCGACCTCCGCCCCTAGCCGGCTGGGCAGGTGGGGTAGCAGCTGGAGCTGTGACCATGGCCTGAGAACCCTGAGGAGCACGCTGTGGCTGAGAAGTCTGTGGGGGCGCGCTCCTCCCAAGTCTGGGGCAATCCCTCACCAAGTGACGTGTATCACCACACTCATAACAAGCTCTGGGAGGACGCGGTGCTTGTGACTGACTAGGGCCAGGTCTGCTGGACTGACCTCTGGAAGCACCCCGCGCAGGAGGCGCGCTAGAAACTGGAGGTGCATAATAAGGCTCCTGAGGTGTAGGTGGAGCTGGAGTACTGCCGGCTGCTGGAAGAGCTGAATGTACAGGGCGACCCGAATAACCTCTGCCATAACGACCTGCTGATGGGGTACGGGCACCAGAGTAGTGACCCGACTCTCGAGACCTCTTAGCCTCCCTCTCTCCTCGCTCCCTGGCGAGCATACCCTCAATCCTCCTAGCAATGCTCACTACCTGCTGATAAGGAATGTCCATCTCCAACTCTCGAGCCATGCTAGATCTGATGGGTGGAATAAGACCCTCAATGAACCTGCGAACTCTCTCCCGAACTGTAGCAACCAAAGCCGGTACATGCCTGGCCAACCTGGTATAACGGATAGCATACTCTGAAACGCTCATAGCACCCTGGCGCAAATGCTCAAACTCTGCGCAACATGCATCCTTGAGACTCTGGGGGACAAACTCTCTCATAAACATATCCGAGAACTGGGTCCAAGTCAGTGTAGCAGCCTCGACTGGACTGTCTATCTCATAAGTCCGCCACCAATCATAGGCAGCTCACCGAAGCTGAAAAGCAGTGAAAGAAACCCCGCTAGACTCCACGATGCCCATAGTGCAAAGAATACGATGACACTCCTCTAGAAATCCCAAGGCATTGTCTGATGCTAATCCACTGAACACTGGGGGATCATACTTCTTGAACCTCTCAAGTCTCCGCTGCTCGTCCTCTGAAGCAGCTGACCCACCCTCGGGCTGAACCAGCACTGCAGGCGGTGCTGGAATAATCTGGGGAGCCTGCTCAACTTGCACTCGCTGCTCAGGAGTGCGGACGGCAGGAGTCTGTGCTCCTCCCCCGGCCTGGGATGTGGCTGCAGCAATGGGAAGCAACCCTGCCTGAGCCAAGGTGGTGTAATGCTCATGAACTGAGCCAAAGTCTCCTGGAGCGCTGGAGTAGTAGTGGCAGTAGTAGGTATTCCAGGTGCCTGGGCTCCGGCTAGATCTGCTGGTGGTACCTCGGCGGCAGCTCGCGCAGGTGCTCTGGCGGCACCACGTGTGCGTCCTCGACCTCTCCCCCGGCCTCGGCCTTTGGCGGCTGCAGTAGGGGGCGCGGGTGCCTGATCATCTTGAGTAGCACGTGTCCTCACCATCTTTGAGAGAATAGAAGTCAGAAGTTTAGCACGAGGAATTCAAATGAAATGAAGATTTTTCCTAACACTTACATAGCCCCTCGTAGATAAGTACAGACGTCTCCGTACCGATCAGCGAGACTCTAATAAACCGGCATGTGTTCCGTGACTCCTATGAACCTAGAGCTCTGATACCAACTTGTCACGACCCCAGTTCACCCTCCATGAACATGTCGTGATGGCACCTAGTTCCTACAACTAGGTAAGCCTAACAGTGCGGAATAACAAATTAACATTTGCGGAATAATTAATTAAAACTGAACATACGGAAATAACAACTGTATATAAGGCCACTCGGCCTATACCACTCAAAGTATGCGGAAGTCTACAACTAAATCCCAAAACCCGAAAACTCACGGGAAACACAGGCTAATAGAATGTAGTAAACTGCTCTACACCAGAATGTCTAAACAACATGAAAGGAAAGAAAAGGAACTATCTACTAAAGCCGGAATAGAGTAGAGACTCCTGGTCTGCCAACGTAGCAGATATACCTCAAGTCTCAGCTAGGGCTCTCCACCACGAGGATGATACGTCTGGGAGGAAGTACCTGGATCTGCACATGACAAAACATGCGCAGGAAGGGCATGAGTACACCACAGCGGTACTTAGTAAGTGCCAAGCCTAACCTCGGTTGGGTAGTGACGAGGAAGGTCAGGGCCCTACTGAGATAAACATAATAAATAATGAGATAACAGAAATAGTTTAAATAAAGTCTACAGCGAGAATCTAAACCAGGTAAATAAGGAAGAACAGTAATAGAAAGCAGAGGTAACAATACACGGAAAACTGCCCTTAACAAGGAATAGTAGCCGGGGATCTCTTGGTATCCCGAGGATCTCTTGGTATCCTCATCGTCAACACTGGGGATCTCTCGGTATCCTGAGGATCTCTTGGTATCCTCAATAAGTAAATCGGGGATCTCTTGGTATCCCAATATATATATAGAAACACATGTGCCAGGGATCTCTTGGTATCCCGCACCCGCAGTCCAGAATATCTCAAGTACAGAGGGATCTCCCGGGAAGCCGTCCCGTAGTCCCAAATTAAACACACAACAACAACGATTCATAAATCTCGGAACAATGCTAAAAATCAGGACACGAAGTAGTAAATAATAGCCTAACATGCTTCACAGAGTACAAATAGCACAGTTAAAGCAAATAAGCAAGTAAGTCAGCTAAACATGAGTCTCTAAGCTAGCACAGGTACAAACTTACAGTTAAAATGAACAAGTAAACAAGAAATTTCAATTTAAATACTTCAAGTAGAAACGGATTTACAATAATTAGCTCAAGTACGCGCCTGTCACCTCACGTACGGGGCATTCAAATATTCAAGATCATATCCTAAGGGAAAAAGGTCCCCCACAAAAAGTTAGACAAGCCACTTACCTCGAATCGGCTCAATATCAACAAGAAACCATGCTCTTGCCACGAGTATCCGACTCCAAATGGCCCAAATCTATTCAATTCAATTACACATTGTAAATAACATCGCAAACACCTGGTTTTGCTATTAAATTTAAAGCTACGACGTGAAATTAGGTGAAATGACCAAAATGCCCTTTAGGCCAACGCCTCGGAATCGAGTAATTTTCACATTTTTAGAACCCTCGTACCCTGACGAGTCTAACCATATAAAAATCTCTCAAATCGGAGGTCAAATGCCCACTCAAAACTCAATAGTTTAGGTAATGAAGTTTTACCCCAAATTAACCAACTTTTGATCCTAAATTCGAATTCTAATGATGTATTTAGTTATATAATGATGAAATATAATGAAAAGGGATCAAGGAAACGTTACCCAATGATTTTCTCTTCAAAACCCACTCAAAATCGCCTTCTCCCGAGCTCTCAATCGATTTTCAAACTTATGAAATTTGACTCGAAATTGATATTTCTGAACAGTCATTTCCGCTTCTGCAGACAAGGGACCGCTTCTGCGGTCCCGCTTCTGCGGACCACGAGCCACTTCTGCGGTTTCACTTAAGGGCCAGACTCTGCTTCTGCGGTACAAATCATGCTTCTGCGGTCCCGCTTATGCGGAGGAAGGGACCGCTTCTGCGGTTCCTGCGGAGATGCCTGGAATCACTTCTGCGATGAAGAAGCCGCTTCTGCGGCTCCGCTTCTGCGGTTCCCAAGCAGCAGAAGCGGAAATACCAGAAGACTCAAAATCTGCTGCTGCACACTTTAGAATTTCTTCCCGTCGACCATCCGAAATCATCCCGAGGACCCCGGGACCTCAACCAAAAGCACCAATACCACCTAATACCTTATTCAAACTTGTACCAATCCTTAAAACACCTAAAACAACAGCGGGAACCCGATTAAATCAAAGATTCAAGCCTAAGAACTACAAGTTTCCTCCAAATACGCTTTCGATCAAAAACCTAACCAAAACACGTCCGAATGACCTGAAATTTTGCACACACATCCCAAATGACATGACGGAGCTACTGCAACTTCTGGAATTCCAATCCGACCCTCGGATCAAAAACTCACTATCGGACCGGAACTTCAAAAATTCAAACTTCGGCATTTCAAGCCTAAATGATCTACGAGCCTCCAAAATACATTTCGAACACGCTCCCAACCCCGAAATCACCTAACGGAGCTAACGGAACCATCGGATTTCCATTCAGAGGTTGTCTTCACACTGTTCTGATTACGGACCATTTTTCAACACTTAAGCTCTCATTTAGGGACTAAGTGCCCCAAAACTCTCCAAAACTTAACACCGAACGTCCCGGCATACCAAAATAGCAGAAATGAACTTAGGGGAAGCAGTTAAAGGGGGATCGGGGCGTGAATTCCAAAAACGACCGGCCGGGTCGTTACATTGAACCACATTGTATAAAAATTATATTTAAGTGGTATTATATTGTAGTTGTATATAACTTAGTAGAAATAATGTATGAAAATTGTAGATAATTTGTAGATAAGTTGTATAATATATAATTAATTGTATGAAAATTGTTTTTACTATGTATAAATCAGATACAAAATATACAAAAAAAAATATTGTATAAATTTTGTAAAAAATTTGTATGTAAGTTTTATGTTATTGTAGTTGTATTTCACTGGGTGGAAATAATGTGTGAAAGTTGTAGAAAATTATAGATAAGTTGTATTCCTCTATAACGGGAGATGTTGGCATATCAAGTAACTTTAGTGTTCCAGACGAACATGCATGAAAATAAAGATAAATTCTGTTATGAACAGATTGTAGAAAATTTGTAGATAATTTGTAGAAACATTGAAATTCTGTATTTTCATATTAATTTTTCAAATGATATGTAGTTTTGTTGTAGATTAAATGTAGAAAACAAGCCATTGTGAGTCTTATTTGACTCATTCCTCACATTCAACCTATTCTACAAATTCACGCCTCTTTAAATACAATACAACCATACTTTCTTGAATTTAAAGGTATAGCAATATATATAACTTAAAAAACATCTTCTCCTCTGCACAAGTTAGCTCCAAAACAGACGAAGTGGAATAACAAGCTCCCATCAAAACTTTTAACACAAAAACACAAAAGCTCAAAAATAAATAAACAACAGTCTACAATTTATCTACAATTGCTGCAATATAATGTATGTCATGTCTTCTTCTTCTTCTTCGAGTTTCAATCTGAAATTCAGCCAAAACCAAGTTTAAATCTTCACCAAAACCCCTCAAAATTGAGATATAAACTCCAAACCATATTCTCAATTATTTACAACAACACCCAATCCAAACAAATAATGATTTTTGAAAACCCAAATTTGAATTCAAAGCTTCAAAGCTTTTTAATGGATGTCAATGGTGGAATTGCTGCTCTCTTGTCTCTTTGAAGGTTTGTTCTTCTTCATTGAGAAAATTTGAAGCTGAAGGTAAATGTGTGTATGAACTTTGAAGATTTGACTTCAATTTTGACTGGTTGTAGAAGAAAAAGCTTGAAATTGGACGTTAATGGAAGGGTGTTACATATGTTTCTCTGGTTTTAGCAGAGGGAAAAATGGGTTTGAAACGTGGGTGTGGGGAGATACGTGGGTGAGGGTGTGGGTTTGGGAGAGAGAAACTTGGGGGGTGGGGATTTGGATGAATATACGGTAGCGTTAATTAAGGAGTGATATACAGTACATTAATTGTACAGTTAAAACACATTATGGTATAGAATTGGTAATTAGGTATACTAAATGTAATTAAATCAAACCTTAAACATTGAGGGTAATATAGTTTCCTATATGGAATAGGAATGTAAAAATTCCATTCCAAATACCAACTGAGTAAGCCCATAAGAATGCTAGTAGCAAGTAGACCCAAAATGTAAAAATGACCCAAACAGATATCCTAGACTTAAGTACAATGTAGTACTTGTACTTCTTAATCAAAAGATCACCAGAAAAACCCTAGAAATTTTCGTTCAAAATGACAATCGATTTTAATGTGTTTCGTCCGTTCGTGAAAAACGGGGTCTTTTAGCTATGTGAAATTCTGCTTGGCTGTCGGAGTAAAGGGTGACTGGAAGAAAAATAGGAGTCGACAGATCCTAAAAAGATAAACCAACCATGTAAGTGATGGTAGGCTATAATTATGTATTTTAGTCACTTATCGCACTCTAATTTACTGCACTTTAATTGTGTTTGAGCTTTAATCGCTAGTATTTTGCACTAATTACGTGTTTTATGCCTTGTAGGAGTGGTTTCGAGCTATGTAGATGATACAGAACGAATTCGGTCTAATTGGAGCTTTGAAATCTGAGTAAAAGCCCAAGGGATTAAGACAGAATCGCATTCGGGGTCGAGAACCACATCCGGATGTCAAAAACCAAGGAAAAAGCCTAGCTCTGAGAATCCCCCACAGTCGCGGCGCGTGTGGCGGCACGTGACGCGTCGCGGCTGCCCATTTTCGGTTGCTGTCAATTTTGCACGCTCTCTGATAAAGCCCACTATCACCCCGCGTGGCGCGTCGCCCCATGCTGCGCTCCTGTGCAATTTTTATAGAGTAACAATCCTAATTCGCTTAGGAGAAGGTGGTTTCATTTGGACCCGACCCTACTTAGTGTAAATACATGTAAAACGTTATTTTGAGCGACTTTTGACGAACTTTTGACCAAGGGGTAACACACACCACGCTTGGAGGAGGCTTCTAACTAGTTTTTCTTCTCTTCTCTTCCTTTAATTTCATAGTTTATTAGTTCTAGAGTTGTGCGGTGCTACATGAACATTGTAGTTTGAAGCTTGAATTGTCTTATTATTTTATCATATTGGTTTATTTATTCAATCTTGCGCTTAATTATTTGATTGCTTGATCACCAATTGAATACTATCTATGAATCTAGGAATTAACTAGGGAGAGGGAATTTTAGATTGCATATAAGATTGAGTAGAGAGAGATCTTGAACTCGAGCATTGGGAACGAATTTGCGGTTAGGATAGGAATATACCTAATTGTCTTGCTTGGTTACTATACATGAATTATTAATGTGTTCTTGTTAATCCTAATTCTATGAAATATAGGCGTTAGGATAGCTTGAATAGGCGAGTAGTACTTCGGGAGAAGGCTACGAGTATTGTTAACCCTGTCAACCAATAAACTAGATAAATTAATTAGACAATTTAAGTGGAAGACTCAACCGGATTGTTAGTTAACCCATAGCTCTAGAATATCGTCTCCCATTGAATTCGTCACTAATATTGCCAATTTGTTCCTTTAATCTCTTAGTTTGTTACTCTAGATTAGTTTGAGCTAATTATTCATACTTTAGGATTCGCTTGAATAGATTAATTGTTTGGGTTTAATTTAGTTGATAGTTAATCACAAGTCCATGTGGGTACGATATCTGGACTTACAATCCTATATTACTTGTCTACCACGTATATTTATGTGTGCGTTAGAGAGCAACAGTAAGCTCTGGTACCATAACAAAATGAGATAATGATTTGAAAATTTCCTTCTTTGTATATTTAATGTAATGTGTATTCAGTAAATGTACATACCTAGGATTATATACACAGAATGAATCTAAGGCTACATGTTATTTTGCCAAATGGCAATGTCCTACTAGCTAGTTACATAAGAAAAATACAAGAAATAAATAATTTTAACGAAATTTTTACATTCCTATACCATATAGGAAACCTTATTACCCTCAATGTTTAAGGTTTGACATAATTACATTTAGTATACCAAATTACCAATTCTATACCATAGTGTATTTTAAGGGTACAATTAATGCAACATATATCCCTCCTTAATTCAAGGTACCAAAATGGGCTGTTTTTTTTTGTTCTGTATCTTTTAAAGAAGAGAATTGAAACAAAATGTTGAAGAAGCCGAAAGCCATGAATATTACCAGGACTAAAAATAATGTGAATGAGATGGAGTAAAACTTATGGAGGAACATACAAAGTTGGTGTATGATTTTGAAAGCTTCTCGAAAATGCTAAATATAGGTTGAGTTTGTCGGACTTGTTTAGTTTTCAACTTTTGTTTTGCTTTTGGACTTATTGCGGATTGGTGGGAAGACGTGGAACATATGTTACTTTCGTTGTTCTTAATTAGCAAATTTATCTTGGTTCAATCAATCTACTGGTTTTTATTACTGATGATTTATTTCTTTTTTCTAGGTGATTTTACTTTATTAGTATCTTCTAGTTTCAGTGTTGTTTCTACTGGTAATAGAAGCATGCTCATTTTGTGTTGGGGTTTCAATGAAATATAGTGCAGGAATCCTGAATTTGGTATATCAACTTTCTTTAAAAGATACAGAAGATTTGTAGAAGTTTTAGTCGTTTTTTATTTGTGAAAACAGAAAACAAAGCATCTACAATCAGAATACAAATAATCTATAATTCATCTACAAAATATCTACAAACTGGGTATATTGAATTTTAATATCCCAATTCCCATTCGATGTAGTTTAATTGAGATTTTCGACATAATTGCGTTTTTTGCAGAAGATTTATAGAAGTTTTAGTCGTTTTTTATTTGTGAAAACAGAAAACAAAGCATCTACAATTAGAATACAAATAATCTATAATTTATCTACAAAATATCTACAAACTGGGTACATTGAATCTTTATATCCCAATTCCCATTCAATTGTAGCATAATTGGGATTTTTGACATAATTGCGATTTTTCAGAAGATTTGTAGAAGTTTTAGCCGTTTTTTATTTGTGAAAACAGAAAATAAAGCATCTACAATCAGAATACAAATAATCTATAATTTATCTACAATTTCTGCAATATGTCTTCTTCTTCTTCTTCTTCTTCGAGTTTCAATCTGAAATTCAGTCAAAACCAAGTCTAATCTTCACCAAAACCCCTCAAAATTGAGATATAAACTCCAAACCATATTCCCGATTATTTTCAACAACACCCAATCCAAACAAATAATGATTTTTGGAAACCCAAATTTGAATTCAAAGCTTTCAAGCTTTTTAATGGCTGTCAATGGTGGAATTGCTGCTCTCTATTCATTTGCTTTGTATTACTGAAATTTGCGATTGAGAAATAGAGAGAGATGTAGAGAGAATGTCGACGAACTGAGCTTTTGCAGAACTGATTTCTACAATTTGATTCGAATTTGTTGACGATTTTGTCTTTTTTTGATTTGTGGCTTAAGAAAAAATATCGAAGAACAGAGTTTTTGCAGAAAAGAGTCTATGTAATTTGATTTTAAATTGAAGATGTAGGATTTGCGTTTCAAATTTGATCTGAAGGTCGCTAAATCAATTAGAATATTTTGTTCCTGATTTATAGCGCGCCTAATTAGGAAGGAATCAACTCATAATAATTAGTATTCAATGAATGGTATAATAATTGTAGAAAAACTATGAACATGGCGGGTAAATATGAAACTATGCATATTTTTGGTAATAAGGTTTCATATATGGTATAGGAAGGAAAAAGAGCTTCAGAGTCACAAAAAACATTGTTCCAGAATATTCCTATAGTACACGGCATATTACACCTGTATTTAATTATTTATTTCTTGTATTTATCTTATGTACAATTTTGTACTAACTAGTAGGACATTGCCATTTGGCAAAATAGCATGTAGCATAGATTCATTCTTCTTGTATAGAGCCGTCAAAATGGGCTTAACCCGTGAGGCCAGCCCAACCCAGCCCGCTACTTGGATAGGGTTGGGCTAGGATTTTTTTGAGCCCATTTAAAACTGATGCTTATAAGCCCAGCCCAAGTCAGCCCGCTGGCCTTGAGGCTTGACCGAGGCTGGGCCTCGGCCGGCCCGTGGGCTAAAAATTAACAAATTAATTAACTATTAAATATTTAAAAAAGTAAAAACTAAAAAAAATATTAACTATAATCCCCATTACCCAACCCTAGATTGCTCATTTACCCTTCCATATCAACTACAATTTAGATTTTTGACATGCATGTAATATGACAAAATCAGTTTTTCTTTTGCTTAATTAATAACGAACTCGAAAAGTTTTAGTTGGCTAATAATCATCATTTTTCAAAAGAAAAAATTACTTTAATTGGCCAATGATCAATTTGGATTACTTTAATATACTATTAATATTTAAACTGTTCTTCAGTATAGAAAAAAATCAATTTTAAATACACCAAAAAAAATAATAATTGACCACTAGCAAATTTCAGGAATTTTAAAAATTTTATGGACTATAATAATGAAATCAGCAAATGATATTAATCCTAAATTAAAAAATCTCAGCATTTAAACTTATTGAAGCAATCCTTGAATCTGAGGAAAATGAAATAAAAGCATCAGGAAAATATTCATGTAACTTTAAAAAGGAAGAGTTAGAGATATAGAGAATTTGCATTTCAATTACGAGATTCCTCGTCAAATATCAAGTTTTTTTACGCTCTAAGAAAACACAAGTTATTTACATGATTAATCGACTATATCGAAAAAATATTTAAGGATTTAAAGAAATTTTTTTTTTCTTAAAAAAAAAAAATTGAAGGGCCGGCCCACCCTAGCCCACGGCCCATTTAGGGCTGGGTTGGGCTGACCATTTTAAAGCCCGTTCATGTGATGGCCCGGCCCGTCCTAGCCCACCAAATTTAAAAGCCTGCGAGGCCCAGCCCATTTTGACAGCTCTATTCTTCTATATATCCTAGGTATGTACAGTAACTAATTACACATTACATTGAATATACAAAGAAAGGAAATTTTCAAATCATTCTCTCATTTCGTCATCTTTCAATTTTTTAAATACATTCGTCAGCTGAATTAAGCCCCGATTTTGGCTCAATCATTCAAAACCATGAATTTGAATATAAAATGTGTTTATTAGAGTAAATCATTAGCTAATATTATCAGCCTAGTTTCCGTATACTAAACTTTGATGAAAGTCTAATTAACAATTTAAAAATGGTTAATTTGACAGGAAAAGAATGAATTTTTTCTCTTTTTCTTTTAGTTAGAAACTTAGATTGAAACGGAGGTAGTAATAATTACAAAAAACAAAAAGCGAAAAAGGAGAAGATTAAGTAGGACTTTGCCATACGATACCGTTCCTCAGTAAGTTTGGGAATTGATACTCTTGGCTAAACAATTAATGTCAAGCCAAACCACGATGTTTAAATAGTTTATTTTTCATACTTTTAAATAGTTTACAATAACAATAACAACAAACCCAGTATATTTTTACAAGTGGGGTTTAGTAAGGGTAACGTATACGCAAGCCTTACCCATGCCTAGTAAAGGATATGTTTTAATAGTTTACTATATAAAAAATAAAATAATGTTCTTCAGCATACACTCGCAAGTTTTTCAATTAATCATGCATAAACAAATAGATTAATATCTCAAATTGCTCATATTCTTCAATTTTGAAATGGAATCAACATCCGTCGTGTTAATTGGGAATGCCTTCAAAAATTGAATTCTCCATAAATGCGTACCAGATACAAGCAAATATGAGGACGACATGCCTCAATCCCAAGTAGCTGGAGTTAACCATATGGATCCTCACTTGCAATGTCCCTCTATTTAAGTTCGCCTCGTTCCAATATTATAAATAATTAGTTTCTCTAACGTTTAAAATTCTATGTATTTTCTATGGGCCGTCACCTTTGTCTTTTTTCCACTTAAATACTAAGCTTTAATCATCAGCATGGTTCATATTTGTAATGTGTGCCTATCACGTATCTCCCACTGTACCTCTTTTATTGTTGAACTAAAGTTCTGGGAGTCCTCTTTTGTCGTTGAACCAAAGCCCTTGGAGTCGGGGCAACTTGACTCAAACAAATCATTTAAGGTGAATAGCGGGATATTCCCCCAATGATGCCATTGCATTCTGAGCCTTAGATTCAAACAACTACTTCAAAGTATGGATATACTGTTTGGCCAAAAATATGAACTTTCGGTTAAACTAATAAGTTTTATGTAATGAGGGGTTAAACTTAGTTAATGATAATATCTCTAGATATAAACCTTGACATCATGGGCCACGTAGGATAGAGTCAGTGGGAGATTGAAAGTAACACACATTTAATACTCCAAAAGGTATGAGCAATAATGGAGGAATACCTAGCAATAAATAATAATAAATGATACTTAAGTAAATAGGGAGAACGATTCACCAGATAATGAATGAGATAGATGATTGTTCCTCCTAATAATGATGAATAACAGATAAATCCTAGAATGTTTGAACTATTCTCGGATCTGATGAAAAAGTATGGAATAATGTGAGTATGAATATTGATGAAAAGGTAAAGTTTGTATCTTTGCTAGCTAGAGAGAATCTTCTTCTCAAAAGTGTTCTTCTCCAGTGAATATCACCTTTTTCATATCACCTTATCTCTTTTTCTATTTATATAAGACATATCCCTAACAAACTCTAATAGTACAAGTGCAAAGAATAATATTCTCTTTAATATCCTATTTCAAACACTAGCCGTTATAGTTCTTTACACAATGCTCGACCTCGGTTATGGTTGACACCTCGGCCATGAATCTTGTTGCTTCCTGGTCGACCTCAACCGACTCTTTCCTTAATGTCGTATTACGCTAAATATCCTTAGGGCAGATTTTGGCCTATACAGTTAGTCCCCCCGCTTATTAAGGCCGACCCCAGATGACCTTGATGAGCGGACTCTGTTTATCGTGGTTGACAAAATTGGGCGAGCAAGTCGAGTAGTGGGCTTCAGATGAGGTGACAACATGACTTTTTGTGAGCCGCAACCTTTGGGGTTGCATCGTTTTAGAATGACATCATGTGTTATTATGGCACGTTTTCCTGATGCTTTGCATCGTTTTCCGTGCCTCTGCCATTTCAGTACCTGCGTTGGGTAATGATGGCCTGATTTCTTGGTCCTGACGCTTGAACTCTTATAAATAGGGACCTGAGACCATTTGTTTGTGTTTTGCATATTCTTAATATCGAACCCTTGTGTCTTCTTCTCTATGCTTCATATTGGATCTTTGTCTTCTTTTTACTTTATTCGTGCGTACCTGTTCCCCTGATTCTGGTGATTCTAGTTGCTTCCAACCCTTCTGTACTTAAAAACATCTTCTCTTTAAAAACATGGCTAAGATACCCTCTGGATCCGGCATGGCAACTAATACAATCCCTTTGGCGGTGCGTATGTCTCCTCGTGATGATAGTGTTTCTGTTGCCGTTGAAGACGAGAATTTTCCTACGGTGGAAGAAATAATCCCTCGTAGTGAAAAAATTAGGTCCGACTTTTTGAAGGCGCTTGAGGACGACCCTGAGGTTTCGGAGTCAGCGATGAAATAGGTCGATCTTGCTAACCTTAGGGCAAAGTTCAAAATTCCTGCCCACATCGATCTGATCCCAGCAGAGTGTGATGTGGTACATATACACCGCCCCGGGTATTGCGCGTTCTATGCGTACCCTTTCTACATTAGCTATTACTTTCCTCTTCGCCCATTGGCACAAGAATTTTGCCGCTATTATGGAATTTGCCCGGCCCAACTTTCTGCGTACATCTACAAGCTTATCCGCATGTTTACAAAATATGCGGAGTTGGCCGGGGTCAGGGTCTCACTTCGCTAACTGATGCATCTATTCGCCCCTAGTTTCTATGGGGGGACGATGTTGCACCTTCGCCATCGAGGAAGTAAATGTCTGGTGGTAAAGATGGACGATAAGGCAAAACGTCAGTTTTGGCTCAACTACTCTTTTTTCAAAACCGAGGACGTGGTGGCCAACGCGAGCGGATTCCCTGAGGCTTGGAATTATGCCAGTAAGTATCTCTTTTTTGTCAAGCGTTTGTTTTGCCAGTTTTAGTCGTGGTTTGGCATTCTGTTCCTTCTTCGTGCAGCCGAGACTGCGCCACCTCCTTTGGTCAGGGACATTCATGACCGAGTTAGCTAGGTTCTTCCTCACACAGTGAGGATTCGTGAATGGCCGGCCTTTCTCAAGAAGTTTGGGCTTGCGTCTTCTATGACCGGTGAGTTCATCTATTTTTATCTATTGTGTTTTGACCTCATGGTCGTTTTCTCATTATATATTTGTGTAGGAAGTGACAATCTTTTAATCTTCCTTTTTCAGCTCGAGGATCTTCGAGAAGACCGAGGGCTCCTCCTCCTGCATTTCATAAGAGGAATGTTGCTTCTTTGAAGTCTATCCCTATTATGACTGCGGCTAGGCCTGCCCGGTTGTCTGCTTCTATTCCTTCTTTTGACGTGGCTAGGTCTACTCGATCGTCGACTACATCTACATCAGAACTCCCGACTTCCCCCTTGCATAATCAAGTAGACGAAGAAGAGGAGTCATCACCGAGCGATGAGGGTTTGGTTTCCCGCAAAAGAAGATCGGTGGACGTCGGTGATGGGACCGTGCGGACTGTGGATTCAGTAAGGGGTGATCGTGAAACAACGACCGTAGTGCTTGAAGATGATGTGAGTTTCCATTTGAGATCCTGCCATCAACTGAGGCCAGAGGGCGTATCCTTTCACGATGCCGAGACTGGAGCTGGAAGGCCATCTGTGGGAGTTTCGAATCCTTCACGGCGAGATGAACCATCGTCCTCACGACCGGCTGATGTTGATGCTCGTCAGCTGATGGGAGAGGTAAGGGTGTCGCCGAGGATAGTTATGAAACGGGCTCCGACCTCGATGTCAACGGGGTGAGGATGATGGGGGAGGCGTTTACCCAACTTGAAGTGAGATTGGAGGGGTCCACACGAACCATTGCAATTCCCATAGATCGAGATTTACTGGTGTACACGGAGAATGTGGTCCTTTCCCTGGGTCCCCTCTGCTCCGACGTGGAGGGTAAAACTCTCGAAAAACTGGATGATGCTACCCTATCAAGGAGCATAGCCGGCCTCGCCCTCGGAGTATGATTTTTGACTTTTAGTTCTCAAGTTCAATGCTTTGTGCTTCGTTCTTACTTTCTGTTTTTTTAGGCTGTGGTTTTGGAAATTGAGAGCGCCCGACGAGAGGAGAGGCGCAAGGCTATTTTCCAAAAGATGGAGCGAAAATATTGTGAGTACCATAACAAGCACTGCGAGATCTACATACGGTTCGGTAAGAGTGGCAATTTTCAGGCTCTCCGAGATGATCTGAAGGAGAATGATGACGAGTTGGTAAGAGTTATCGGAAAATGCAGCGTCCTTGAGGGGGCGTTAAGGGATAAGGAAGAAGAACTTGAGGTTAGCAAGGGGGTCGAGGCCCAATGTGCCGATCTTCAAGCCCAAGTGGTCTCGTTGCATGCTGAGCTCGAGGAGTGTCAAATCAAAGCGGACGCTCCGAATGGCGAGGTCGTTGATAAGGCACGGATTTAGAGAAGGTGGAGTTGGCTCGGTTGGGGGCCGCGAGGAAAGCGGAGGCTTTGGAGGTCGTGATCCGCGTTCTTCGTTCTGAGCGGGAGAGTGCTCTGGAGACGGCCAGGCTCAAAGATGAGCGGCTTGATGAGCGGATGGGGGAGCTAGAAAAAGAGGCTTCAGAACTTGGTGACCGAGTTGCTGCTCTCGAGGCCGAGAAGGCACAGTTATTGTCTCAGCCGTCTTCTTCCCGTACTTCTGCTTTTCTGTTCTGCGGGATTTGTACGAGGAATGGATTTACATCGAGGCTCAATAGGATATATTTAGAGATCTGACGGGGGCGGGGATTGTTTTGGAGGCCGACTTCGAGGATGCTCGTGCTAAGGCACGTAGAGTTCGGGTTTCTTGTGGCTATGATCCCGCTACATAGGAGGATGGTGATAACAAAGAGGATGCGGGCGTGAATCGGATTGAACAGGACACCTGGTATGAGGATGAGTATCCCGATGGCGATGGCGGAGAGGCGGAGAGAGATGGCCTAGGCGATCAAGCTGATGGCGTTGCTGGGTCAGGCGGCGATTAGTTGTTTTTCCTTTCCTTTTAGCCGTAGACTTGTGTTCTTTTCTTTGTGGGCGTCTTTTCGAGCCTTTGTAAAAAGAATAGTCTAAGTATGAAATGATAGTTCTGTTACTCGTACCTGATTCTTTTTCTTCTGTTCGAGTTTTTATGCCCTTTGTTTTGTTGCTTAGTTACCTTAGTCATAAAAAATTAGTTCAAGTAGGTTGAACGAGGTTGAAACAAAACCTAGGTTTGATCATGGCCGAGGGCCAGTAGGTGTTGGTTCGAACAAGGTCGATCATATCGCATGTTTATTTATGGCAGAGGGCCTAACATGTGTTAATTCGAACGAGGTCGAATACAACTTATATTTAGTTATGGCCGAGGGCCAAATAGGTGTTAATTCGAACGAGGTTGAATATAACCTATGTTTAGTTATGGCCGAGGGTCGAACAGGTATTGATTCGAATGAGGTCCGATATAACCTATATATAGTTGTGGCCGAGGGCCGAATAGATATTAGTTCGAAGGAGGACGAATATAGCCTATATTTAGTTATGGCCGAGGGACGAATAAGTGTTGATTCGGACGGGGTCGAATATAACCTATATTTAATTATGGTCGAGGGTCAAATAGGTGTTGATTCGAACAAGGTCGAATATAACCTATACTTAGTTATGGCCGAGGGCCGAATAGTTGTTAATTCAAACGAGGTCGAATATAACCTATATTTAGTTATGGCCGAGGGCCGAATAGGTGTTGATTCGAACGAGGTTGAATATAACCTATATTTAGTTATGGCCGAGGGCTGAATAGGTGTTAATTCAAACGAGGTCGAATATAACCTATATTTAGTTATGGCTAAGGACCGAATAGGTGTTGATTCGACGAGGTCGAATATAACCTATATTTAGTTATGACCGAGGGCCGAATAGATGTTGATTCGAACGAAGTCGAATATAACCTATATTTAGTTATGGCTGAGGGCCTAATAGGTGTTAATTCGAACAAGGTCAAATATAACCTATATTTAGTTATGGTCGAGGGCCAATTAGGTGTTGAGGCAACGTTACTTTGGCTGTATGTTTGGCAAAAATATGGGTAAACTTAATGTATTTGTGCTTTGTTCATACACTTGGAGAAATTAACATATTTTCCGGGCTGGCATCCAGTCTATCTAGTGTTGGCTGGCATTCCAGTCCTAGTTCATCTAGTCGCTTCACTGGTCGACTCGGAAAAGTATATTGAGAGGTTGAGCAATGAACTAGTCGTCCTGTTCCTCCTGTTCGCACTTCAACTTGAAGTGTCCCCTTTGTCGCCTCGTTAAAAACCTCCTTGAGAAAACCCAATTGGGACAAAACTCAAGTGAGGGAAAAAAGAGTACAACTTGGAGGAAACTTTTTCTTAAAAGTTGAAGTACTTGAGGTGGGTGATATTCCAGTTGTTTGGTAGTAGTTTTACTTCCATTGTTTCTAGTTAGAATGACCCTTTGTTTGTTGTTGCCGTGATTTTGTATGGTCCATCCCAATTTGTTCCCAGTTTACCTTCCCGTGGGTCTTTGCTTGCTTGTGTTTTAGCTTTGAGCACGTAGTCTCCGACTTTGAGTGGTATGAATTTTGTCTTTTTGTTGTAATAGCGTTCTGCCGGTTATTTTTGGGCGATCATCCTTATGTAGGCCATATCCCTTCGTTCTTCGACTTCGTCAAGTTCTTGCCTTCTGCTTTCGTCGTTCCTCGGCCCGCTCTCATAGGAGTATCTCAGACTGGGCTCTCCGGCTTCGACCGGTATTACAACATCAGTCCCATAGACTAATGAGTAAGGCATCTCTCCTGTGCTCATCTTCGGCATTGTTCGGTAGGCCCTAAGTACTTCTGGTAGTAATTCCGGCCATAGTCCCTTGGGGTCTTCGAGTTTTTTCTTCATGATGTTCGTTGGAGGACTGTGCTTGCCCTTTACCCACGGAGTGATACGGTGTTGAGAGTATTCTTTTAAAAAAAAAACTCTGCGACTTTTTTTCTTGTAAATTGGGGTCCGTTGTCGCAACTGATCTCTTTAGGGAGGCCAAAACGACATACGATGTTTTTCCATATGAAGGCGATCACTTCTTGTTCCCTTATTTGGGCGAATACTCTTGCTTCTACACATTTAGAAATATAGTCAGATAAACCAAAAGAAATCGTACGTTACCTCGCCCCGCCGGGAGGAGGCGCGCAATGTCCATTCCCCATATGATGAATGGCCAAGGGGAAGTGACTGAGTGGAGGTGCTCGCCTGTTTGGTGGATCATTGGGGCGTACTTTTGGCACTGCTCGTATTTTTTTACGAAATCTACGGCTTCATTTTTCATGATGGGCTAGTAGTATCCTGCCCGTATGAGGCATCTGACCAAAGCTCGATTGCCGAAATGAGATCCGCAATGGCCTTCGTGGCCTTTTTTCATGATGGGCCATTAGTATCCTGCCCGTATGAGACATCTGACCAAAGCTCGATTGCCGAAATGATATCCGCAATGGCCTTCGTGGACTTCTTCAAGGCCGCGTCGCATCTGATTTAGGCCTAAGCATTTCGCTAGGGGGGCGCCATACGTCCTCTTGTATAGGTTGTTATGAATGATGTTGTACCTGGCTGCTTGCATTAGAAGTTTCTTGGCTTCTTTTTTATCATCTGGGAGTACGCCATCCTGCAAATATGTAACAATACGGTTGCGCCATTCCCAAGTCAGGTTTATGGTTCTTACATCGATTTGATCTATCGATGGGTGGAGGAGTTGGACCACATTACTTTCTCCGATTATAATTCTTTTGGTGGCTGCTGCTAATTGGCGAGGCCGTTCGCCTCGGCGTTCTGTTCTCGGGGGATCTGATCGAGCTGACATTCGTCAAACTCACAGCAGCTTACAGATCTCGGTCTGGTATTTTTGTAACCTTTGCTCTTTGATCTGGAATGTTCTTATGACTTGGTTGACAAAGCATTGAGAATTGTAGTGTAGTCTTACCTATCTCGCCTCGTATTTGAGTGCTAGCTTTAACCCTGCAATTACAACCTCATACTCGGCCTCGTTGTTAGTCATGTCCGAGCACCTTATGGACTGGCGAATCACTTCGCCGGTCGGAACTTCGAGTACGAGTCCCAGTCTGGATCCTACGTATTAGAAGCATCGTCGCTGTACAGGACTTAGAGGTCCCGTGTTTGGGGAGAAGTGTGGGCAATTTCTTTTTTGATTTTGAGCATTATTTTTGCGCTGAAGTTGGCGACGAAGTTAGTAAGAACTTGTGACTTTATAGTTGTCCACAATTGATATGTGATATCATGTCGCTTAGTTCTGTGGCCCATTTGGTCAACCTGCCTGATAGCTCGGGTTTATGAAAAATACTTCTTAAGGGGAAAGTTGTGACTACCGAGATGGTGTGGTACTTGAAGTAGGGTCTAAGCTTTCATGAAGCTACGACCAAGGCTACGGCCAATTTTTCGAGGTGAGGGTACCTCGTCTCGGCGTCGACTAGTGTTTTGCTAATGTAATAGATAGGAGACTGTGTACCTTTATTTTCTCGGACCAGGACCGCGCTCACAGCTACTTTGGATACGGCGAGGTAGACGAGGAGGTGCTCCCCTGGTTCTGGTTTTGAAAGCAATAGTGGCGACAAGTAAGCCTTCAATTCTTTTAGGGCTTGGGCGCACACAGAGGTCCATTGTAGGTCCTTATCCTTTTTGAGTATGCCAAAGAATTTATGGCACCTATCGGATGATCATGAAATGAACCTTGAAAGGGCGGTGATACGGCCAGTCAACCTCTTAACCTGTTTTTTGGTGGTCAAATGCTCTGGTATCCCTTTGATGGCTTTGATTTGGTCGGGGTTGACCTCGATACCTCGCTCTGACACTAGGAAGCCCAAGAATTTTCCTGAAGCCACACGGTATGCACACTTTTCGGGATTTAGTTTCATTCCGTATTGCCTGAGTATTTTGAAGGTTTCTCTCAAGTGATCGATGTGGTATTCTTTCCTTTTGGATTTGACCAACATGTCATCTATATAGACTTCCATCGTTTTACTGAGTTGGTCTTTGAACATCTTTGTTACTAACCTTTGGTACGTTGCTCTTGCGTTTTTCAGTCTGAAGGGCATGACTCTGTAGCAGTACGCCCCCTGATGGGTGATGAGAGTGGTTTTCTCCTGATCCTCCTCTTCCATGAGGATTTGATTATAGCTTGAGTAGGCATCCAAAAAACTCAGCAGTTCAGACCCGGCCGTCGCGTCAATTAGTTGGTCGATATGAGACAAGGGAAATGAATCTTTGGGGCACGCTTTGTTCAAATCTGTAAACATTCGCCACTTTCCATTTTTCTTTTTCACCATGACTACGTTGGCGACCCATTGGGGGTATTTTGACTCCCTGATGGAGCCGTTTTCCAATAATTTTCTGACCTCTTCGCGTACCGCGTTGTTGATTGCGGAGTTGAACTTACGCCGGACCTGTCTCACCGAGGGATGGAGTGGGTCGACATTCGCTTGTGCGTGATAATTTCCTTCGGGATACCTGGCATATCTGCATGGCTAAAAGTTAACAAGTCGCGTTAGTGGTTAAGAATTGACGAAATTTACCTGGTTCTTGAAGCTTGCAGCCGACGTAAGCTTTCTTGCTATGGTCGTTGCCATCTAATTGAACGGGGTCGAGGTCTTCTATGGTCAATTCTGTGGCTTCGACCGTATCGGGGTCTTTGATGACGTCCTCGTTAGACCTCAACCCAGTTGATTATTATGCCTCTTTTTCTTTGTCCTTCGTTTGTTGAGTGACCATACAGTCTAGAGCGATGCGGTAGCATTCCCGAGATGTGTGTTGTTCCCCCCGTATACTGAATATTCCCCATGGAGTTGGGAATTTGATGATTTGGTATAAGCTGGAGGGGATGGCTCTCATGGTGTGTATCGATAGTCGCACTATTATGGCGTTGTATGTTGTGTCTTGGTTCATGATATGGAATGTGGTTTCCAGAGTGACTCCACCGGCTAGGACGGGGAGCGTGATTTCGCCGGACGTTCGCTCAACTCCATTGTTAAAACCTGTTAGCGTGATGCAGGGTGGCACTATCTTATCCTCGAGTTTCATTTGTGCAAGTACTCGAGGGTGGATAATGCACGTGCCGCTTCCATCGTCTACCATAATGCATCTCACATCCGTATCTAAAATTCATAAAGTGATAACAAGGGCATCATAGTGAGGGAAAGCCAAACTGTTGGTGTCCGACTTATCGAAGGTGATACTCTCTTTGAGTTTGTCATACCGTTCATGGGTGATTGACCGTTTGAGCTTGTGGGTTGTGGTGAATTTCACATTGTTGATAGACGCATCGTCGCTGCCGCCAATGATCATGTGGATGGTGCGGTTGGCGAGGGCAGTTTCAGTGGTCCTTGATGTTGTTCACGTCCTCTGGCAAAATTGGTCCGTCCTCGGTCAACTCTTTGAGGTGTCCCTATCGTAGCATGTTTACGACCTCCTGCCTTAGAGCGATGCAATCCTCAGTTTTGTGTCCTCGCTCTTGGTGGAATCCACACAGGGCATCTGATTTTATGGTATTCGGGTCTGACCTCATCTTTTGCGGCCACTTCACCTTAGGTCCGAGCTTCTCCAAGGCGTAGCCTATTTCTATAGGTGATACACAAAAATTATGAGCAGATAATAGGGGGCATACCTCTTTCATTCCGGTGAGTCCCTGGCCTTGGTCGGGATGGGCCCTCTTCGTGGCGCTGAGAGGATGTGATGACGGCTCTGACATATGGTAGTTGTCGTTCCCTGTTGGGTCGTGGAGCTATGAGGTCTCTCCTGAAATCATTTCTTCGATCTTTTCTGGATTCGGCTTGTACCGAGGTCAGTCGATGAGTTGGCCCATTGTGGTCGTCCTCGTCTGCTCGGACTTCGGCACAATATGCGTTGTGTATTTCATCCCAAGTAGTT
>NC_031991.1:10594703-10737229 GCF_001879085.1 Nicotiana attenuata
GAGGTAGGTCGGGGGGGGGGGGGTACTTCATAAGTCGACTTAATAACTTTCTTGTCGCCCTTGAGCCATTTCTGCTCAGCCCGTTCTGGAAAGCTGCGACAGCCATTCCTTCCGATACATTTGGTAATGTCATTCTTACTCGGTTGAATCAGGCGAGGAAGTCCCTCAATCCTTCTCCCGGCGACTGTTTGATAGCGAATATGTCGTTCACTCTCGCCTATGCCTTTTTGGCCCCAGCATGGGCCGTTACGAGCTTGTCGGCCATTTCTTTGAATGTTTCAATGGAACGCATGGGTAGCTATGAATACCATGTTAATGCTCCTCTAGTAAGGGTCTCGCCAAATTTTTTCTAACAAAATGGAGGAAACTTCTTCCTTGGCGAGGTCATTAACTTTCACGGCTGTGACGTTATGAGTTGCATGGTCTTCGGGATCGGTCGTACCATCATATATTTTCAGGTAGGACGGCATTTTAAAGGTCTTTGGTATGGCATGCGGGGCGGCTTCATCACTGTATGGTTGCTCGACGAACCGTCCAGCATCTCTCTTTGGCAAGAGCTTGGGGCACCTGGTATCTTGTCGACCCTTTCTTGATGTTCTCTCATTTGGTCCCGAAGTGCTTTGTTCTCGTTCTCCATTTCCTCTATCTTTTTTCAAAATGGGTGCGAGGGTGTCATCACCTGCACTATTAACGACATTATGAGCAATACCTGTCGTTGGAGGGAGCAGGTCACGCTGCTCGCTCGCTGGTGGTATAACACAAGTCCTTGCATTTTCTACGACCGTATCCTGAGCGGGCTTGTGGAGGATGCCGGTTAGTGTGTCAATTAGCCAAGCCTCGAGGAGCTTTTTTATTGCTGGTGGCGTCTCTTCCACCACGGACGTGGAAGCTCCTTTACCGAGAGATGTTGTGATGCTACAGTAAGGAGGATGTGATCCTCCTCGCCTTGGGGAAGCATTGGCCGTTGTATCCTCGCCCTCTGCTTCAAAAATCTCATTGATGGTGTTCACGAGGTTGGTTGTGAGGTCGCCCATTATCCTCGTTCTTTCTTCTCTGTTACCTGCCATAACAGATCTGTGTATACAAGGAAAAGGGAATCTTGTTCTTGGTTTTTTTTAAGCAATCCGTGTTAGTTGTAGATCTAGAAGAAACTAAAAATTTAACTAGAAAATTCCCACAGACGACGCCAAATTGTTTGACCAAAAAATATAAACTTTCAGTTAAACTATTAAATTTTATGTAATGAGGGTTAAACTTAGTTAATGATAAGATCTCTAGATATAGAAGTTGACAACATGGGCAACGTAAGATAGAGTCAGTAGGAGATTGAAAGTAACACACATTTAATACTCCAAAAGCCATGAGAAATAATGGAGGAATAACTAGCAATAAATAACAATAAATGACATTTAAGTAAATAGGAAGAACAATTCACCCAATAATGAATGAGATAGATGATTGTTCCTTCTGACAATGATGAGTGACAGAGAAATCCTAGAATGTTTGAACTATTCTCAAATCTGATGGAAAAGTATAGAATAATGTGAGTATGAATATTGATGAAAAGGTAAAGTTTATATCTTTGCTAGAGAGAGAATCTTCTTCTCAAAAGTGGTCTTCTCGAGTGAATATTACCTTTTCATATCACCTTATCTCTTTTTCTATATATACAAGACATATCTCTAACAAACCCTAATAGTACAAGTGCAAAGAATATTCACTTTAATATCCTATTTCAAACACTAGCCGTTATAGTTCTTTACACAATGCTCGACCTCGGTCATGGTTGACACCTCGGCCATGAATCTTGCTGCTTCCTGGTCGACCTCGACCGATTCTTTCCTTAATGCCGTATTACGCTAAATATCCTTGCAGATTTTGGCCTATACATATACTATACTTTGTTATATACTCGAGCACCATCAAATGAAAGATATTAAAACAGAGTAATACAGGCCTATGCATATATACAAAGGCAAAGATGCACAGCCTTGTGTGTCTGTATTTTCTAGCCTTCAGCTTATATAGATTCCTAACAAGATAAGCAAAAGGTTGTTGAGATTTATTCACTTTGCATTATCTTTTGGGGCACTATGTCCATAAATTATCAATGGGCCAACCAATACATGCTTACTGTGTTCACCAATGACATACACAGGTCAAATGTGACCTTTTGTATCAGTAATCCACCACAACCCTAGACAAACCCCTTGCTCGCACAAATTTTTTAGTTCAAGTAGACAAGTGGTAGTTTACTCAAGCCTCATTAGACATTGCAGCAGTCTTGTACATATCTGACACATTGAACATAGCATTAAATATTTTCATTGATTAAGTCAATTTACTTGCACCGCGACTATTCCGTTGGATGTCTGCTATCCCCATCAACACAAGTACCAGAGATACTAGGTGCATAGAAGGTATCACTTAGCATTTTTTGGCATAGCCTTTGGGTGCACAGCACAAAGCATTAGATATTTGCACCCACATGCAGCAAATTACCAAGGCTCTGTCATGTTGTGCACAAGTCAACCTCATGCTATTCTTTTACATGGAACTTTATTTCGATATCTTGTCAAATCTGTCTACCAGAAAGGAGAAAGCTGACAGTTCATTAAGCACATCAACTTGTCTAAAGTTCCTGCACAGGACTATTCTGGATTTCCCCCTTCTTCCAGTGAAGAAATAATAGACAACAGCTTTTGGAACAGATTTGCATGGATGAGAAACGGAATCTTAAGGCCCAACATTATACCTGCCAATGTCAGTGTGAAATCAAGAAACTAGGAATCTAAAAATATTTCTCTACAGTTAAAAAAAATTCCACTTGTTGGCTACTTAAGTAGATCATAATAGGTACAGTCAACCAAAATGATTAGAATCCACTTCTTCAGAAGCATGATAACCACACAGAAGTGATTTTCACATCAAGGCAAGCTTGCACAGAAGATAATTAGGAACACACTGAGGCTTGTAGTTTTTCCAAACATCTGATAGTGTAAGGGTTACCAGTGTAGGTAAGAAAACCGAATTGAACATTAATAATTTAGCTTGCCATTTTAAGTACATACCTACTTCACTTATCACTTTTTGTTTAAATAATACGATTTCATTAAGAAAATAGAAAACTTGAATGAGGATGATATCAAAAACAATATAACCTCCTTTTCATCTTCTTTTTGCAAGGCAAGTTTCTACTTCCCTTCCCCACACCCAAAAGAAAAAAGGGAAAAGATTTCAAATTCAACCGCACAAAAAGATCAGTACCGGTCTTCCACACTATTTCAGAAAAACATTTACAAGATAAACTTTGAAATCCTGCCAGCTTCTATCAGGAGGCATATTAGAAACAAATCACCATTTGACAAAAGAATGATTCTAAATTCGAAGTTATAGTTTATTCACGAGAATTTGATCTTAGTATATCACAAAGTACAAGGTATAGATATCTTGTAATTTCTCCCACAGAGGGTGTACCACTTGTAGTCAACAGTTCCACTTCTTCTGTGATTGTGGGATACTTTTGCATCCTATTCCACTTAATAGGGTGCCAAGATTAACATAAAATGCTTGCTCCTGTAATTTAGAAGAAACGAATAAGACTTTTTCCCCAAAAAACAAAAGGCGAGGGAGAAATCAAAATAACAACATTGTCCAATTGATAAATGTTCCTCCTTAAACAGATGAAAGAACTATCGTTTCTTTATATTGGAATATGGAATCTAGTTAAATGAAATACAATGTGAGCAAAATATCAACAAAAAGTAATATGAACCATATAAAATACGAGAGTAAACTGAAACAGCAACGAAATATTTATAGAAGCTGCATATTTGAGTCCGTGTAGCATGTGCTTTATTAATCAACTTAGACTACAAAGATATTTAGTATTAATTCTTTGGGAAGGAATAAGGAGAAGGGTGCCTATCACTTAGTTAACTGGAAGACGGCTTTTTTGAGCAAGGAGGATGTGGGGTTCAAAATTCACAATCAGTGCCTTCTTTCGATGTGGTTGTGGAGGTACACTAATGAGGAAAAGATTTTATGGAGGAATATTGTGGTGTCTAAATAGGGGAACAAGATTGTTGGAAAACTAAGGAAGTAATCGGTCCTTATGGTTGTGGGCTTTGGAAATCCATTAGAAGGCAATAGGATGATTTTCAAGGAAATCAGACTACAAGTTAGAAATGGAGGGAGGATTAAGTTTTGGCACGATGCTTGGATAGGGCACACTCCATTGAAGTTTAGATACCCTGATCCTTTTAGCTGTTCTGCCGATAAAGATGCTACTGTGGCAAAGCTTGACCATGGAAGTAATTGGCAGCTGAATTTCAGGAGGCATTGGTCCGATTGGGACATTGATGCATTGGCAGCATTGTAGCAGGAACTGAACATGAATGCTTTGGAAGATGGAAAAGGAGGATTGTCTTGCTCATTTGCTTCAGGTATCGGAAAACATTCTCCTTGACCGTGTAAGATAATCGGGGAGCTGTCTTTTGTTGGGTACTGGCTTACTCAATCAACCTTGCACAAAAGAGGGGTGCAGCTGTGCAGTAGATGTTTTCTCAGTGAAAAGGAAGTTGAAACAGTGCTCATATGTTTTTACATTGTGAAGTAGCTGGGCAATATTGGCATCTATATTTTATATCTTTGGTATAAAATGGGTCATCCCTGCAAACTATTAAGGATCTTCTGAATAGCTGGCTGTTTTGCAAAGGTAACAAGGAGCTGAAAAGGATTTAGAGAGCTATTTCGGGCCGTGTCTTCTGAATTATTTGGAGAGAACAGAATTTTAGCTGTTTTGAAAGCAAATCAGAGTCTATTGTCTATTCATATGGTGAAATTCAAATGCTTATCTATTTTAGCTTCATGGTGTAAGCTAGATGATATGGATGACAAAGGGAAGCTTATAGATGTCATTAGTTGTAGGGTTGATAATGTTGTATTTAGGATGTGCTCTCCAACACTGTCTTAGTACTGGGTATTCAAATTATTTATAAAAGTATTACCTTAAAAAATTGAAAAAGATATTTACTATTAATTTATTTATCAAAGAACAATACTTCCTATTAAATTTTATGTATGAGATCATCCCGTCTTTTCTGTCTCAACATTTTTTCTTTTTTCCTAGCAGTGGTGTCTAAGCCTTGTGCACACCTCCACTATCCCGTTACCGCCACATTTCTTTCTCAATATTTCTTTGTATGATATATTTATAATTGTCAATGTTACATATTGATATGTCATTTCTCAAAGTTTACCATGTCAATGTGTCCGTGACTACCTTATCAAAAAATGTGTCCGTGACTAATCATATTGCATTTGACTTCTATCTTCCTGCTTTCTAGGTTGATATAGGAACTCACATTGTATGAACCGTAATATAAATGCATCCTGTAGATAAATGTCACATATAGAAGTAAAACCTCCTTCCTAGTGACAGTGGTTATACAGTGAATCTAAAAGAGTTCCCAATTTTCATTATTTCGATCTATTATATGCCACAGAGTGATCTCAAGTACAAACTCCATTTTCACATGAGATCAAATATGTTGCAGATATTTTACTCATTTATGGTAAGAAGGCAAATAAAGAGGCGAAGTTAGCGGTCACAACAACTAAGACTGCAGCCTTTATATGCTTGTATGAGGAACTTGGGGGCAGATGCAGTGACAAGAAACTATTCAGGTTAGCCAAGGTGAGAGAGAAGAAGGCTCGGGACCTAGACTAAGTGAGATGCATCAAAGACGAGGAAGGCAAGGTATTGGTGGAAGAGGCGTGTATTAGGCTATTTTCCTATTCCCAGTCCCTTATTTTTCCACGGTGGGTCATTATTATCAGTAGGATTGGCACTAATTCTTGTAGTTTCGTATCCCTGGATCTTTGTAATTACTCGTTGTACCATTTGCTTCCATTGCCTTATTATCTTGTTGTTACTATTGTTTGTCTATTGCTTCATTTTCACTATTCTTGAACCGAGGGCCTTTCGAAAATAGCCTCTCCACCTTCATAAGGTAGTGATAAGGTCTGCGTACACACTACCCTCCCCAGACTCCATTTGTGGGATTTCACTGGGTTAGTTGTTGTTGTTTGTTGTTATGATAATAACCTTGCGTTTCAGATAGATATTTCCATAGATCTATCCAGTCCAATAACTACCAACATAACAACTCAAGGAAGAGAGCAACAAAAGTCAAGGTACCTCAAGAGCTTTTCCTCTCTGTATTATTTCCGAGAAATAAATTGCCTCTGTTCAGGGGATGCTAGCCTTCATCACCACCTGTGTCTGCATCTGAAGATCCATCTTCGTAGCATTCATCATTCATTTCTATCTCTTCTTCATCACTCTCTTCTTCTCCCGTATCCTCTTCATCAACTACATTGTCCAGCTGCGGCAAAATGTCTATTCCTTTGCTTCGATAAATTAACCCAGTCCTCATAACATGATGAAACTTATCCCTGTGGCGAGTCAGAGGATGCGGATTTACAAGTCTTCCACGACGGTACCCCTCTCTCAACGCCACAGTCGTTGTCTTGCACTTCAATGAGAGGTAAAATATTCCTGGATACCTTGTAAATAGTCGAGTAAATCTATGTGGAAGATTTAGTTCCTCTCTCAAGCTCCTCAAGTAATTTCTCTTTGTTTTCTTGTATAGTGTCAAGCTTAGAAACTCATGTAAAACCCCAACTATTCTCTTTTCCATAAGATCACTATCGGGGTCAATTCCCCTTGAATCCTCATAAGGTGAGATGTAAGGTAGCTTCTGAAACTCATCCATCCACGCCTTGACCTTCTTCTGTGCCCCATATCCCCTTGGGAAACTCATTGGGAATTCTAATGCAGCTTTGCCCCTTTTAAATTCTCTATACCCAGGAGGGCTGCCATCGTCTATTGTGCCCATCTCATTCATCTTTTGCAACTCGGAGACAGCATATTCTTCTGGCCATTGAACAAGCTTTAAGCAAGCCAATCCATTCGTTCCCTTAACTATCCTAAAATGATCAGGAAATTTCTTAATTAAATTCTTATCAAAATCATCGGGCAATCCTAAATCCCACTTCAAAGGATGTAACGACTGCAGCGCAACCTGAAAATATTAAACAAAATTTGAAGAATTTAGCACCAAGAAAATAGGAGGGGGAGAAACAAGTTCCACATATGGAAAAGAGCAGTACTGGTACTGTATTTTGAAATTCACAAATTCGGAATAAATGGTATTTTATCTTGAATTTTAGAATCTACACTAGGAAGGAAGTCTTTATAACTAATTCAAATTGGTCTTCAGTTATGTCCTCCAATAACTATCATACCCCAAAACCACAATTTGCGAAGCAAATTTTCATATTTTTACAGCATTTTCCAATTAATAGCAATCACAAGCTAATTTGCAGTCCACTAGATCCTCTCCATAAGCATGATAGGTAAAAATACAATGAGAAATACAATTACATTCAATTGGCAATAATCCTCAAGAAAAAGCTCCAATATTTTTCCTATTTTTTTCCCGAGCAGTAGGATATGCTAACATGAGGAGAGCCTTGGCGTAACTACTGAAGTTGCTGTCATGTGACCGGGAGGTCACGGGTTCGAGCCATGGAAACAATCTCTTGCAGAAATGCAGGGTAAGGCTGCATACAATAGACCCTTGTGGTCCGGCCATTCCCCAAACCCCGCACATAGCGAGAACTTAGAGCACTGGGCTGCCCTTTTAGTAGGATATGCTAACAATATTCACACCATCAACAACTACGCCTTAGTTCCAAACAAGTTAAAGTAATATTCACTGACCATATTACTTCATATAAACTCATTTCAGACCAATAGTATACAAATAAATGTGTATACGGTCAAAATCGGGCTTGCCCTTTTTGTATGATTAATAGAGACCGGGGCGTGACAGGCCAAGGTTCGGCCCCATGTCGTACCAGACCGTGACACGAAGTTAGATTGCCAAGCTCGTGACCAGAGACCGAACGAGATCGAGATCAACCAAGATCGAGGCCGAGCGGGATAGAGATCGAGGGAAGCCTGCCGAGCCAAATAACAAAAAGCCAAGATATCCGCGATCGGCGAGGATCACGGCGGAAATCTCGGCACGTATCAAGAAGAGGCCGATTAATCAGCTAATCATGGGATTTCTTACTGTATTTAGGATTGTATAAAGGGTGGGACTCCCCTACTATATAAAAGGGGTGATATCATTTGTAAAAGACATGATATTCACGCTACATAAAGCAATATACTACCTTTCTTTTAAGCTCTCGATACTCTGTTACTTTGTTAATATTTTCCAGTAAAATACTTGTTTGATTCAAAGGCGACCTAGCTCGAGCATCAAAGCTATACATTTCCTTTTGTTTTGCTTTATTTCTATGCAGTTAATTTCAATATCAATATTGCATTTTTTCTCAGTTTGTGCCAAGTAAAATTACGTGTCCTTAAAACCACAATATAAATTCAATTGTTATCCGTTCCTAGGGTAAACAAAATGTAAATAAAAAAAAATACATTATATTTTCTAACACAAATATGGAGCCAAAAATGATTAAAAAAAGAAGTACCATTCTGTTAGTTGTCATCATAAGAAGTTTGGAAAGTCTTTGAACCAAATCAGTCTGGTTATCATCAAAGAGCTTCAATTCTTGATCATGAAGAATTCTAGCAATATGGGTAAGTTTAAAACAAGGCAAAGAAGGATACTTTGGGTGAGGAAACTCTTCAAAAAGAGTTGGGTATCTTCTAATAAACCTAAGTGTAGGAACTGTAAGTCCAAGAATTTTTTGTGAGTCAGCAAGTGACTTAGCAGTTAGATAACCAACTGGTGAACGCACAATAGCTTCTTTTAATAAACAAGCTGCTTTAAGATCCGTTTGAACATCGATTATGTGGTCCAAACCTCTGTTTTTCACCCATTTTAAACGGACTTTTACTATGGTTCTGTGTTGCTGAAGGTTGTGACTATGGGATGCAAAGTGTTGGGTGGATATGGCTTTTAGGATTGAGAATAGAGATTTTTGTATCAAATTCATATGTGGGTTTGTGTTTGAGAGTGAGAAAATTGTGTTGCATACGCACTGTGGTAAGGTTTTGGGGGCTAGAGAGATTGGAACTAGACCCCTCTGGGTTTTGCAGAAAAGAAGTGAGAATTTTCGAAACGACGACGTTCCATCTTTTTCTTTTTCGTAATTACTATACTTGGAACCCTATAGTTTGTAAAATTACAGCTTAGCTTTATGGCTGAAACACTTTTAGAAGAAAAAAAAATAGGGTGATAAATATGAATATTTTCTCCCAACTTTGTGTGAAAAGTTACTTCCTCACAAACTTCAAACTACAGCTATTTCCCCCCCTTTAATTATCGAAATATTTTCATTAACCGGTAATTTAATAAAAAATAATGTCCATATTACCTCCTAAGATTATTAACACTCACTTTTATGGATTTTTTTACTTTTAAAATATATTACCACTATTTCTGCTTTTTTGTCCATTGCATGGGAGTTGCTAAATCCACTTCATGTTCTACTTCCCATTCTTGTTCTATATTTTCTGATTCTCTAAATCCATTTTCATTGTAAATAGAAAAGCTCCTTTACAAATTTGTTGCAAAATCTGAAAGTACGAGAGAAGGATGAATTGTTGATTTTTCTTTTTGTATCATAAGTAGTTGACTAGTTTACCAATTAGTCGACTGAAAATAAAAATAGAATATAACTGAAAGCAGAAGTAAAATGCAAGAATTAAAGACACTCGGATTTTTTTACTGGTTCGGATTCAATGTGAATCCTACTCAGTCCCCTTGGGTTGCAGGGTGTTCTCTTTAAAGTTCCTTGAATAATTTCGTACAATCGTGTTGATGTTATCTCTGAATACTAACTCACTTATCGATCTAATTACGCTCGTGATATTTTTCGATATAATGCCTCACCAATATTTTTTTTCTCTCTCTCTTCTCTCTACTGATTATACAGTAAACTTTACTAATATTACAATGCTTGTTTAGAGTAGAACAAAGAGTAAGAAGTTGGCTTGATCAAAGTATATGGCTTCAAGACTGGTACAGATGTATATATACTCCATGAGGTTTTCTTGACTCTTGATTGATGTGAATCTTGAGAGATTGCAAACCCAAAGGAGCTGTTCCTTGAAAAAAATTGTAGACCGATTCTTTCCAAGAATAAGGTGTTGCTTCCGTTGATTTGCCTTGTCTTGTGGTCTTGATTGAACTTCTCCTTGCTAATTAGATCTTTCCATTATTTGATCAATCAAAATTAGATCGCTTAATTCCGGCTTTTAGTTGTCTTCCTTTGATGGAGGAATCTTCAATGCATAGTTTCGCAATCTTGACTTTCTTTAATTTAGGTCCTTCCTATAATATTCTGTGTTAATCTGCTGTCAAATCCTTGATTGATTTTTCCTTCACATTTCCGCTACTCCTTCCTTTTTCGTCTCTAATCTTTGATAGTCTTCCTTTCCATTACTTCCGGAGTATTTCTGTACATAAAAGATATGTTATTTTGCATCATTAAATTAAACGTAGATCTAACATAATCTAGCGATGTTTTGCACAATTGCTGTTGAGTATTGGATGATAATATTTCAATATTTTATCCCTTTCTCTTGATTTCTTATTTCCATTAATCAAATGATTCATTGAGATGAATCCTTTCAAATTCATATTTGTCTCATAATTCTTTCATCATTTTAAATTAGTAACAATTTTTTTTACTATTCATTTATTTTAACTTTATGAATAATGTTTACTTATTATGTAGGTGAATCAAATGATATAAAAGGTAGATGGACTTTTTAAACAAATTTTTAGAGTAGGAATATGATTCTCCTCCCCCCCCCCCCCCCCAAAAAAAATCTTTACGATGGTTGATTCTTAAAAATTTATTTCTTTCTAATTATTTGGTTGAACACAAGTACTTTTACTCAATATACGAAATGCTGACATGTTACTCTACACCATGGTTACTTATAGTTCACATCTTTATCATTTTGTTTTAATTAATTTGGTTTGACTCAACACTTATTAAAAGAAGAGTTAAAAACTGGTACTCCATTATTTGTGTTTTATGGGAAAAATAAAGGGGATTCATATGTTAACCTTCATAGTTTTGAATAACAGATAAAAAAAATTAAGTTGGGGAGAGCAAAAACATGAATGCAAACAACCATACAAGAGAAAAAGTATTAAAACAATAGGGACTAAATGAGAGAGAGTAGTAAGTGAAAGGGGGCAATGTGCAAATATACAAAAGAGAGGAGAAAGGTCGGTGTATAAGAACATGTTAGAATAACAGAATTAGTTAGTTAGAAATGAGATTCTAGAATATTCTAATCTCAAGCTCTCTCTCTCTCGTCTCCTTCTTGCTCTTCTTTGTAACTCTGCTGTACTTGGTTGATAATTGAATCAATGTCAAAATACTTGATTGCATGTCTAGAAATGATCAATTAGCTCTCTCAATTTATCTCAATTTGACATGGTATCAGAGCGACGATCTAGTAATTAGGGTTCCGGCGAAGAATCCAGCAATCGGAGAAAAGTTCCTTGATAATCAAGTTCTGACAGAGCTCACTTCTGATAGATATGGCAGGAAATGAGGTAACCCTATCACCCACTGTTTCTTCAAGCTTCAGATGCTCCTAGATTAGTTTTAGTCCCAATAAAGCTCACAGGCCGAAAAATTATACCTTGTGGAGCAGGGCGATGAAACTAGCTCTGAGGGGAAAAGGTAAGCTGGGATTTGTGGATTGAACATGTCAAAAGCATATACAAAGGAGAACTTGCGGAACAATGAGGAAATGTAATACAATTGTACTCTCGTGGATAGGTAGCACAGTTGCGAATGAATTGATGCCTATGATCGTTTTTGCATCAAATGCGAAGAAAGTATGGATGATTTCAAAGAGAAGTTTGATAGATGCAGTTTAACGAGAATCTATCACCTGTGGATAGCAATAGCTACCCTAAAACAAGGTACAGATTCAGTAACAACCTATTACTCTAGAATGAGTGATTTGTGGAATGAATTAGATGTAAGGAAGATTCTCAGAAGCTTACCTGCCACATGACTGCCTAAAGTCATTGCCTTGGAATGCCAAGATCTTGACAAAATCTCTTATGATGAATTGCGTAAAAGACCTCATAACATTTGAGAAGACACATCTAAAAAGACGAGTGCAAGAAGAGAAGATGAAAAATGTAGCCTTCAAAGCCACTATAGTCGAGTCTGAAAACGAAGAAGAAGATGAAGAAGAAAAAGGAGGAGGAGAGCAAGAGGAAAACATAGCAATGCTATCAAGGGTAGTACCTAATATGATGAAAAAAACCAGAGGTGGAAGAAAGGGCAAACAGTTTACCAGTAAAGGAAGGCCATCAAAAGAAATTGAGAAAAATAATGGAAGATACTATGAATATGAAAAATTTGGATACATACAAGCCGAATATCCAGAGCTAAAGAAGAAAATCAACAAAGACTTTCAGAAGAAGAAATCTTTTGGAGCATGGAGTGATGAAGAAGAGTCTGAAGGTGAAGAAATAGCCAACAAATGTTTCATGGCAATATGCAAAAGTGATAACGATGAATCAGAAAATGAGTTAGATGAAAATCTTAGTCTGGTGGCAATCGGAGAAACCAGTGAGGTACGTCCCTGTCCAAAATGCATTGAACTTCAAGAATATATTTATTTAGCCATGATTGATCTTGAAAAAGTTCATTACGAACTTTGCAAGATACAAAAAGAAAAAAAGGACTAGGAACTACAACTGAAAGTTTTTGAAATTGAAAGAGACATGCTTCAAGAAGAAAGTCTACGAATACCAACTTCAGTTAAATGGATTACAAAAATCCACCAGTCATAGCTCTATCAAGTCAAATAAGTCGACTATCCAAAGAGGACCCAAAAAGGAGCCTTTTGATAGGTCTCATGAGGGATTTGAATAAATCCATCATGCATGTTTCTATTGCGGTATATTTGATCATTTTTCTAACAACTGTAGGTTTAGAAACAAAAAGGAGTGGGTCTGGAGATCCAAAACAACCAATGAGGCCACCATATCTAAGTCTAACCAAAAAGGACCCAAGAAAGCTTGGGTACCTAAGTAAAAGTAATTTGTTTGTGTTGCAGGAACACCACAAGAAAAATGGAAAGAACAAATGGTAACTTGACAACGTGTGTTCCAGACACATATCATGTGACAAACAACTTTTTAAATCTGTCACAAATTTGGATGAAGGATCTGTCACCTTTAGAGATATGTCTAAAGGAAACGTCATTGGGGTCGATAAAGTTCCTGTAAGTTCAACATGTGAAGTAGACAAAGTACTTCTTGTAGATGAATTAGGATACAACTTACTCATCATCAGTCAACTGTGCGATAACGACTATGAGGTACGCTTTAAAAAGACTGGTTGGTCTATAATAGATGAATCAAGTAACTCAATTCTCTCTAAAAATAGAGACAACAATGTTTATACTCTTAGCAAAGTAGACAATATTGAAAATCACATTTGTCTAGCATCCATGATTGACGACCCTTAGATATGGCGTAGAAATTAAGTCATGCTAGCATGCATTCCATTGAAACACTTTCCAAACAGAATCTAGTCATTGGTCTTCCAAAACTGAATTTTTCAAAAGATCATATATGTGATGCATGTCAACTTGGTAGCTGGACTAGATCTTCTTTTAAACCAAAGGACATTGTTTCTACTTCAAAACCATTACAATAACTGCACATGGATATTTTTGGACCCACTAGAACATCTAGCATAAATGGTAAGAAATATGCATTTGTTATAATTGATGATAGTTCTCGTTTCACCTGGGTTATCTTTTTGAGTCACAAGGATGAGACACTGAAGAATTTTGATGCATTTTGCAATATAACGACCAGATCGGTATTTTAAGCTTAAGCGTTCCATTCGGTGGTTTGAGACTTTGATGTCACGATCCGTATTTTCCACCCCCGGGAGTCGTGATGGGGCCTACTAATAAAGCTAGGCAAGCCAACCAATTGAATTATTTATCTTGTTTCCATTTTAATCTGTTAGCAATTAAAAACCAGCATTTAATAAACAACAGAATTTAGTAAGCGGAAGACTGAAATGTAATATTTTAATAAATATGCCAATACCAAATTCATACATAAACTACCCAAGACTGGTATCACAATTTCATAGACTGTCTAAGAATACTACAAATAAAGGTCTGAAAGATTAATACAACATTGTCTCTGGAATACATGAAAGAAACAGAATGAAAGGATAGGAGGAGACGCCAAGGCCTGCGGACGCCTGCAGGACTACCTCGGATCGCCTGGTGAACTGGAAGCAGCAACCTCACTGCGGACCGAAAGCTACAGTATCGGGATCTGCACAAAAGAGTGCAGAGTGTAGTATCAGCACAACCGACCTCATGTGCTGGTAAGTGCCTGGCCTAACCCCGACGAAGTAGTGACGAGGCTAGGACCAGACTACCAAATAAACCTGTGCAGTTAAATCATATACAACGAAAAATAAAGGCAGATATTTACAGTCAAAGATGGGAGGGGAAAAGCATGCTGCGGGGAGTATCAGATAACAACAGAATACCAGAGAGGAATGTAAAGAATCCAAAATTCGATTGCTAACAAGAATAAGAGAAACAAACACAGTATTCTAACAGGAATAAGAGAAACAAACACAGTATTCACTCTCATCTCTTTCTTGTTGCAGGCGTGCAACCCGATCCCATTTCAAATATCTTGTTGCAGACGTGCAACCCGATCCCATTTCATATATCTTGTTCCAGGCGTGCAACCCGATCCTATTTCAAATATCTTGTTGCAGGCGTGCAACCCGATCCCATTCACATATCTCGTTGCAGGCGTGCAACCCGTTCCCATTTCATATATCTCGTTGCAGGCGTGCAACCCGCTCCCATTTCATATATATCGTTGCAGGCGTGCAACCCGCTCCCATTTCACATATCTCGTAGCAGGCGTGCAACCCGCTCCTATTTCATATATCTCGTTGCAGGCGTGCAACCCGCTCCCATTTCATATATCAACATCAATCACAAGGAATCCCGGCAAGGGCACAAAGGTACAACAACAATATCCCGGCAAGGGAACAAGAATACAACAACAATATCCCGGCAAGGGAGACAATATCATAAACAATAACATCCCGGCAAGGGAACTAACAATGATAATCATCATATTAGGCATGAATAACCACAACAGAGTCACAACAATTACAATACTAGACTCACGCGCATGCTTGACACCGACGTATAGATACTCGTCACCATGCCTATACGTCGTACTCCACAATTAACACATAGCAAATAAGACACAACTCCTAATCCCTCAAGCTAAGGTTAGACCAAACACTTACCTCGATGCCTCGAACACAATTCAAGCGTCAACTACCGCTTTACCTCTTGATTCCACCACCAATTCGCTTGTATCTAGCCACAAGTTACTTAACTATATCAATAAATGCTAAATAAATCATTTCTAATGCATGAAAATAGGTTTTCTAAAGTTTTTCCCAAAAAGTCAAAGATTGACCCCGGGCCCGCTTGGTCCAAACCCGAAATTCGGATCAAAACCCGATTACCCATTCACCCCCGAGCCCTGATATATAATTGGTTTTGGAATCCGACCTCAATTTGAGGTCTAAATTCCCAAATTTCAATATTTTTAGGTTTTACCCAAAATTCTCAATTCCACCATGAAAACCCTAGATTCTAGGATGAAATCTTGTAAAAAGAAGTTAAGAAGTGAAAGAAATGAGTTTAAAATCACTTACTTGTATTTTGGGGAAAGAAAGAGTGCTTGAAAAATCGCCCTTTATATATTAGATTTCTGAAAATGTTAAAATAACTGAAAAGTCCCGTTTATATACTACTCTCAGACCCTCACCGCGGACCGCAAAATATCGAGCGCGGGCGGCGGTTTAGCTCCACCGCGGACCCGTAAAATGTTGAGCGCGGCAGCGGAGGCTTGGCCTTGCTCTTCTGTGGACCGCATAAATCCCACCGCGGTCGCGGAGGCCCCACCACAGTCGCGAGAAAGCTTTGCGGACCCCAAAGTCAGGTTCAAAGACCTGCAACTCCTCTGAACCTGCAACAGCTATTTTTCTAAGTCTAAATCCACTCCATGGCCTATCCAAACTCACCCGAGCCCTCGGGGCTCCACACCAAACATGCACGCAAGTCCAAAAACATCATACGGACTTGCTCGTACGATCGGATCATCAAAATAACATCAATAACTATGAATTAAGCCTCAAATTCATAAAATCACTTAGGAACATCAAATTTTCCAATTTTCTCAAATAAGGTCCGATTTATACTAAACGGACTCCGATTCTTACCAAACTTCACATATTTCACTAATTCATTATTTCAAACTTGTACCGGGATCCGGAACCAAAATACGGGCCCGATACCATTAATTTCATCATCTTTCATTTCTCACAAACTCTTATATTTTCCAGAAAATAATTTTCTTCAAAAATTCATTTCTCGGGCTTGGAACCTCGGAATTCGATTCCGGGCATACGCCCAAGTCCCATATTTTCCTACGGGCCCTCCGGGACCGTCAAATCACGGGTCCGGGTTAGTTTACCCAAAATGTTGAGCAAAGTCAACCTAAATTCATTTTAAAAGCAAAATTTATTAGTTTTCACAGATTTTCACATAATGGCTTTCCGGATACACGTCCGGACTGCGCGCGCAAATCGAGGTGAGGCAAAAAAGGAGATTTTAAGGCCTCGGAGCACAGAATTTACTTTCAAAACGAGTGATGACCTTTTGGGTCATCACATCCTCCACCTCTAAAACAATCGTTCGTCCTCGAATGGACATAGAAAAGAAGTACTTGAGTCGGAGAAAAGATGGGGATAACGGCTCCGTATATCGGACTTGGATTCCCAGGTCGATGCCTCAGCAGGCTGACCTCTCCACTGAACCCGAACAGAAGGGAAACTCTTCCATCTCAAGTTACGAACCTGCCGGTCTAGAATAGCTACCGGCTCCTCCTCATAAGACAAGTCCTTGTCCAACTGGACAGTGTTGAAATCTAATATGTGGGATGGATCGCCGTGATACTTCCGAAGCATGGACACATGAAACACTGGATGCACGGCTGATAAACTCGGCGACAATGCAAGTTTGTAAGCCACCTCCCCCACTAGATCAAGAATCTCAAACGGGTCAATGAACCTAGGGCTAAGCTTGCCCCGCTTACCAAATCTCACCACGCCCTTCATAGGCGACACCCGAAGCAACACTCGCTTGCTGACCATGAATGCCACATCACGAACCTTACGGTCGGCATAACTCTTTTGCCTGGACTGAGCTGTACGAAGCCTGTCCTGAATGATCCTAACCTTGTCCAAGGCATCCTGTACTAGATCCGTACCCAACAACTGAGCCTCTCCCGGCTCAAACCACCCTCCCGGCGACCGACACCGCCTTCCATATAAAGACTCATAAGGAGCCATCTGAATGCTCGAGTGGTAACTATTGTTGTAGGCAAACTCCGCTAAAGGCAAAAACTGATCCCACGAGCCTCCAAAGTCAATAACACAAGCTCGGAGCATATCCTCCAAATTCTGAATAATACGCTCGGATAGCCCGTCCGTCTGAGGATGAAATGCTGTGCTCAGCTCGACCCGTGTGCCCAACTCACGCGGAACTGCCCGCTAGAAATGCGAGGTAAACTGCGTACCTTGATCAGAAATGATAGACACGGGTACACCATGAAGACGAACAATCTCCCGGATATAGATCTCAGCTAACCTCTCAGAAGAATAGGAGACTGCCACATGAATGAAATGCGCTGACTTAGTCAGCCTAGCAACAATAACCCACACTGTATCGAACTTCCTCTGAGTCCGTGGGAGTCCAACAACAAAGTCCATAGTGATACGCTCCCACTTCCACTCAGGAATCACAATCTTCTGGAAGAAACCACCAGGTCTCTGATACTCGTACTTTACCTGCTGACAATTCAAACCCCGATCCACATACACAACAATATCCCTCTTCATTCTCCTCCACAATAATGTTGCCGCAAATCCTGATACATCTTAGCGGCGCCCGGATGAATAGAGTACCGAGAACTATGGGCCTCCTCTAGAATCAACTCTCGAAGTCCATCCACATTAGGCACACAAATACGACCCTGCATCCTCAAAACTCCATCATCTCTCACTGTGACCTGCTTGGCACCACCGTGCTGCACCGTGTCCTTTAGGACACATAAATGGGGATCATCATACTGCCGATCTCGAATGCGCTCAAATAATGAAGAACGAGCGACTGTGCAAGCTAACACACGGCTGGGCTCAGAGACATCCAACCTCACGAACTGATTGGCCAAAGCCTGAACATCCAAAGCAAGCGGTCTCTCACCAACCGGAATATACGCAAGACTGCCCATACTGGCTGACTTTCTACTCAAAGCATCGGCCACCACATTGGCCTTCCCCGGATGATATAAGATGGTGATGTCATAGTCTTTCAACAGCTCCAACCACCTTCTCTGCCTCAAGTTTAGCTCCTTCTGCTTGAACAAGTATTTCAAACTCTTGTGATCCGTGAACACCTCACATGACACGCCATATAAATAGTGCCTCCAAATCTTATGCGCGTGAACAATGGCTGCTAACTCCAAATGATGGACTGAATAGTTCTTCTCATGAATCTTCAACTGCCGCGAAGCATAAGCAATGACCTTGCCATCCTGCATCAACACCGCACCAAGTCCAATACGAGATGCATCACAATAAACTGTATATAGCCCTGAACCTGTGGGCAAAACCAACACCGGCGCCGTAGTCAAAGCTGTCTTGAGCTTTTGAAAGCTTGCCTCACACTCGTCCGACCACCTGAACTGGGCACCCTTCTGAGTCAACCTGGTCATCGGGGTTGCAATAGATGAAAACCCCTCCACAAACCGACGGTAATAACCTGCCAAACCCAAGAAACTCCGAATCTCTATAGCTGATATGGGTCGAGGCCAGTTCTTGACTGCCTCTATCTTCTTCAGATCCACCTGAATACCCTCTACTGAAACAACGTGACCCAAGAATGCAACTGAACTCAACCAGAACTCGCACTTCAAAGACTTAGCATACAACTGACTATCTCTCAAAGTCTGAAGAACCACTCTCAGATGCTACTCGTGCTCCTCCCGGCTACGGGAATAAATCAAAATATCATCAATGAAGATTATCACGAACAAATCCAAATAAGGTCTGAACACTCGGTTCATCAAATCCATGAAAGTTGCTGGGGCATTTGTCAATCCGAATGACATTACCAAGAACTCATAATGCCCGTACCGAGTGCGGAAAGCTATCTTAGGAACATCGGATGCCCTAATCCTCAACTTATGGTAACCCGATCTCAAGTCGATCTTAGAAAACACTTGGGCACCCTGAAGCTGATCAAACAAATCATCAATCCTCGGCAATGGGTACTTATTCTTGATTGTGACCTTGTTCAATTGCCGGTAATCTATACATATTCTTATCGATCCGTCCTTCTTCTTAACAAACAACATCGGCGCACCCCAAGGCGAGACACTAGGCCTAATAAAGCCCTTATCATGCAAGTCCTGCAACTGCTTCTTCCATTCTTTCAACTCAGGCGGGGCCATACGATACGGCGGAATAGAAATGGGCTGAGTGCCCGGAGCCAAATCAATGCAGAAGTCAATATCCCTGTCGGGTGGCATACCTGGCAGGTCTGAAGGGAAAACCTCAGGAAACTCACAAACAACAGGCACATAATCCATATAAGGAACCTCGGCACTAGAATCACGAACATACACCAAATAGGCCAAACATCCTTTATCAACCATACGCCGAGCCTTCATATACGAGATAACCCTATGGGTGGAATGACCAGGAGTCCTTCTCCACTCTAAACGAGGTAATCCCGGTAAGGCTAAGGTCACAGTCTTGGCATGACAGTCCAAGATAGCGTGGTAAGGTGATAACCAGTCCATCCCCAATATGATATCAAAATCAACCATGTCCAAAAGTAATAGGTCTAATCGAGTCTCAAGACCCCCAATAACTACTATACAAGAATGATGGACACGATCTACCACAATAGAATCACCCACCGGTGTAGACACATATACAGGCGCACTCAAAGAATCACTAGACATGACCAGATACAGTGCAAAATATGATGACACATAAGAATATGTAAGACCCTGGATCAAATAGCACTGAAGCATCCCTACTACAAACCAGAACCGTACCTGTGATAACCGCATCAGAGGCCTCAGCCTCAGGCCTGGCTGGTAGAGCATAACATCGGGGCTGGGCCCCACCACTCTGAGCTACATCTCTAGGATGGCCTCCTGTTGGCTGGCCTCCACCTCTAGCGGCCTGACCTCCACCTCTAATACCTCTACCTCCACCTTTAGCACCTCTAACTCCACCTCTAGCTGGCTGAGCGGGCTGTAGAACACTCGGTGCCTGAACCATGGCACGGGAACCCTAATGCTGAGAGTTGCTCGATGCTCGAGGGCAAAATCTAGCAATATGCCTCGTATCACCACAAGTAAAACAAGTCCTCGGCTGTTGGGCTGACGACCCTGGAAACTCTGAAGTGGAAGTGCACTGATAGAAGCTGGCGGTGCACTGTAGGACTGCTGATCAGAATACTGCATATGGGAACCACGGCCACCTGGAGCACCGTGAGAAGCCTGAAGTGCTGACTGAAAAGGCCTAGGAGGATGGCCTCTACCAAAAGAATCCCTGCCTCCAGACGAGGCACCACTGAATCTTTCTTAATGATGAGGCCTCTTGTCAGACCCCTGACCACCCACATGGGATAAAATCATCTCAACCTTCCTGGCCACATTGGCCACATCCTGAAAGGAAATCTCGCTCCCCGTCTCCTTGGCCATCTGAAGTCGAATAGGCTGAATGAGTCCCTCAATGAACCTCCTCACTCTCTCTCTCTCTCTTAGTGAGAAGTATAAGAAGAGCATGACGGACCAAGTTAATAAATCTGGTCCCGTACTGAGTAACAGTCATAGAACCCTGCTGGAGACGCTCAAACTGCCTCCGATAGATCTCTCTCTGAGTGATAGGGAGAAACTTCTCCAAGAACTGGGAAAACTGATCCCATGTCAAAGCCGGTGACCCCACTGGTCTAGCCAAACAATAGTTCCTCCACCAAGTTTTGGCGGATCCAGACAATCGAAAAGCAGCGAAGTCGACCCCATTGGTCTCCACTATCCCCATGTTCCTGAGACCTCATGACAACTATCTAAATAATCCTGGGGATCCTCAGAAGATGCACCGCTGAAAGTGGTAGTGAAGAGCTTGGTGAACCTGTCCAATCTCCACAAGGCATCAGCAGATATAGCTGCTCCATCACCGGTTTGAGCTACCACACCTGGCTGAACTGCTCCAACTGGCTGAGCTGCTGGAGTTTGAAACTGGGGAGCCATCTGCTCCGGAGTGCGGGCAGCAGGAGTCTAGGCTCCTCCTCCAGCCTGAGAGACGGTTGGTGCTACAGGAAGCAAGCCTGCCTGGGTGACACTCTCCATAAGGCCCACTAGACGGACCAGAGCATCCTGGAGTACTGGGGTAGCAATGAACCCCTCTAGGACCTGAGCTGGACCCACTGGAGCTGCCTGGGCCGGAACCTCCTCGTCAAACTCAACCTAAGGCTCCGCCACTAGTACTGCTACTCTGGGCTGAGCTCTGCGCCTACCTCGGCCCCTAGCACGGCCTCGGCCTCACCCTCTGCCGCTCGGGGCTCGGCTGCTGATCGGTGGATGAGGAAGCGCGTGTTCTCGCCATCTGCAAAAAAACAGAGTAGAAATTCAATTAGCATTGAGAAACCAATCCACACGACAGGAAAGAATAGATGTGAAGTTATTCCTAACTCTGTAGCCTCTGGGGGATAAATACAGACGTCTCCGTACCGATCCCTCAAACTCTACTAAGCTTGTCCGTGAATTGTGAGACCTAAGTAACCTAGAGCTCTGATACCAACTTGTCACGACCTGATTTCCTACCCTCGGGAGTCATGATGGCGCCTACTGTCTAAGAATACTACAAATAAAGGTCTAAAAAATTAATACAACACTGTCTCTAGAATACATGAAAGAAATAGAATGAAAAGATAGAAGGAGACGCTAAGGCCTGCGGACGTCTGCAGGACTACCTCGGGCTGCCTGGTGAACTAGAAGCAGCAACCTCACTGCGGACCGAAAGCTATAGTATCGGGATCTGCACAAAAGAGTGCAGAGTGTAGTATCAGCACAACCGACCTCATGTGCTGGTAAGTGCCTGGCCTAACCCCGGCGAAGTAGTGACGAGGCTAGGACTAGACTACCAAATAAACCTGTGCAGTTAAATCATATACAGCGAAAAATAAAGGCAGATATTTACAGTTAAAGATGGGAGGGGAAAAGCATGCTGCGGGGAGTATCAGATAACAACAGAATACCAGAGAGGAATGTAAAGAATCCAAAATTCGATTGCTAACAAGAATAAGAGAAACAAACACAGTATTCTAACAGGAATAAGAGAAACAAACACAGTATTCACTTTCATCTCTTTCTTGTTGCAGGCTTGCAACCCGATCCCATTTCAAATATCTTGTTGCAGGCGTGCACCCGATCCCATTTCATATATCTTGTTGCAGGAGTACAACCCGATCCCATTTCAAATATCTTGTTGCAGGCGTGCAACCCGATCCCATTCACATATCTCGTTGCAGGCGTGCAACCCGCTCCCATTTCATATATCTCGTTGCAGGCGTGCAACCCGCTCCCATTTTATATATCTCGTTGCAGGCGTGCAACCCGCTCCCATTTCATATATCAATATCAATCACAAGGAATTCCGGCAAGGGCACAAAGGTACAACAACAATATCCCGGCAAGGGAGACAATATCATAAACAATAACATCAATGCAAGGGAACTAACAATGATAATCATCATATTAGGCATGAATAACCACAACGGAGTCACAACAATTACAATACTAGACTCACGGGCATGCTTGACACCGACGTATAGATACTCGTCACCATGCCTATACGTCGTACTCCACAATTAACACATAGCAAATAAGACACAACTCCTAATCCCTCAAGCTAAGCTTAGACCAAACACTTACCTCGATGCCTCGAACACAATTCAAGCCTGAACTACCGCTTTATCTCTTGATTCCACCACCAATTCGCTTGTATCTAGCCACAAGTTACTTAACTATATTAATAAATGCTAAATGAATCATTTCTAATGCATGAAAATAGGTTTTCTAAAGTTTTTTCCCAAAAAGTCAAAGATTGACCCCGGTCCCGCTTGGTCCAAACCCGAAATTCGGACGAAAACCCGATTACCCATTTACCCCCGAGCCCGGATATATAATTGGTTTTGGAATCCGACTTCAATTTGAGGTCTAAATCCCCAAATTTTAATATTTTTAGGTTTTACCCAAAATTCCCAATTCCACCATGAAAACCCTAGATTCTAGGATGAAATCTTGTTAAAAGAAGTTAAGAAGTGAAAGAAATGAGTTTAAAATCACTTACTTGTGTTTTGGGGAAAGAAAAAGTGCTTGAAAAACCGCCCTTTATATTTTAGGTTTCTGAAAATGGTAAAATAACTGAAAAGTCCCGTTTATATACTACTCTTAGACCCTCACCGCGGACCGCATAAAATGGATTGCGGCTGCGGAGCTCCACCGCGGACCGCAAAATATTGAGCGCGGCAGCGGAGGCTTGGCCTTGCTCTTCCGTGGAACGCATAAATCCCACCGCGGTCGCGGAGGCCCCACCACAGTCGCGAGAAAGCTTTGCGGACCCCAAAGTCAGGTTCAAAGACCTGCAACTCCTCTGAACCTGCAACAACTATTTTTCTAAGTCTAAATCCACTCCGTGGCCTATCCAAAACTCACCCGAGCCCTCGGGGCTCCACACCAAACATGCACGCAAGTCCAAAAACATCATACGGACTTGCTCGTGCGATCGGATCATCAAAATAACATCAATAACTATGAATTAAGCCTCAAATTCATAAAATCACTTAGGAACATCAAATTTTCCAATTTTCTCAAATAAGGTTCGATTTATACTAAATGGACTCCGATTCTTACCAAACTTCACATATTTCACTAATTCATTATTTCAAACTTGTACCGGGCTCCGGAACCAAAATACGGGACTGATACCATTAATTTCATCATCTTTCATTTCTCACAAACTCTTATATTTTCCATAAAATAATTTTCTTCAAAAATTCATTTCTCAGGCTTGGGACCTCAGAATTCGATTTCGGGCATACGCCCAAGTCACATATTTTCCTACGGACCCTTGGGACTGCCAAATCACGGGTCCGGGTCCGTTTACCCAAAATGTTGACCAAAGTCAACCTACATTCATTTTAAAAGCAAAATTTATTATTTTTCACAGATTTTCGCATAATGGCTTTCCAAATACACGTTCGAACTGCGCGCGCAAATCAAGGTGAGGCAAAAAGGAGATTTTAAGGCCTCGGAACATAGAATAAGGTCATCACATTTTAGTACCTTCAAATTATGTATTATGACTTGCGTGTATGATTGGTTTCGGTTTCTCGGCGATTTGGGATTTGATTTGGAAGAATGATTCTAGTTTTAGAAGCTTTAAGTTGGAAGAGTTGATCAAGGTTTGACTTTCGGATAAACGGACTCTGAATCAGATTTTAATTATTCCAATAAGTTTGTATGATGATTTTGGACATGTCCACAAAGTTTGGCCAAATTTCGATGGGTCTTGGATAAGTTTGGGTTGTATGGTGATTGTTTTCAGTTTCAGCGTCGATTTGAGCATAAAGGTTACCATATTGAGCAAACAGCCTTTGATTTGTATTTTGACTAAACCATTATATCCATATCATTATTTTGGAATCATAGCAACTTAAATCATTAAGTTTTGACATTGTATGAGAAATTTATGGATTCCTATTTTCAGAAGTTTAGATACCTCATCTTTGATGAATGCGTGTTTGACCTCGAACTGCAGCCTCCTCTTCTATTTGACCGGGTGGAATTTTGGATCCAAGATTAATTTGTGAGCTGTCACTTCCGGTGGGATCCCTGTCATATCTATGTGGGACCAGGCAATACAGTCGGCATTAGCTTTAAGGAAATCAATAATTTTTTCTTGAACTCGGGAGTTAACCCCGTGCCTAGGTATACCTTACTATCCGATGGATACTCGATCAGTATGACCTACTCTAATTCCTCGATCGTCGATTTGGTGGCATCGGTATCATCAGGTGTTATGAAGGATCTCGGGACACCGAAATCATCCTCATCATTTGTTGTGTGTTCCTCCTGTCTCCGCGGCCCGGTCAAGGTCGGGGCTGTTGGTTGCTATTTGTTTTCTTTCACATCGACCAGCCCCCTACCTTTTGATGTTGTGACTGCGGGCACCAGGATCACTTCCTCGACAGCGAACATCTCCTTTGCGGCCAGTTGCTCCCGTAGACACTTTTTATTCCGCCTGGAGTGGGAAGCTTCAATACTTGATGTAGGGTCGAAGGCACCGCTCTCATGTTGTGGACCCATGGCCTCCCTAACAAGGCATTGTATCTCATATCCCCCTCGGTTACATAAAATTTCGTTTCCTAGGTGGTCCCAACAATGTTTACTAGTAGAGTTATTTCACCCGTCATTGTCTCGCATGCCATGTTGAACCCGTTCAATACTTGCACTGCCGCTACGATTTGGTCCAATAATCCCAATTGTTCTACGATCCTCCATAGAATGATGTTGGTCGAGCTAGCCGGATCAATTAACACATGCTTAACTCGAGATTTATTGATAAGTACGAAAATTACCAGTGCATCATTGTGAGGCTGGATGATGCCCTCGGCATCCTCGTCGCTGAACGAGATGGACCCCTCCGAGATGTAGTCCCGAGTGCGTTTTTCCCTTGTGATAGAAACTTTAGTGCGCTTTATCATTGGCTCTTGTGGGACATCTTTCCCCAATGATCATGTTGATGACGTGCTGAGGCTTCTCCTGCTCAATTTGTTTGTTGGCGTCCCTGCTTTTGAAATGATTTTTGGCTCGCTCACTTAAGAATTCTTGAAGATGCCCATTGTTTAATAGACGGGACACTTTTTCCCTTACCTGTCGACAATCCTCAATCATCCGACCGTGAGTACCTTGGTATTTACATACCAAGTTGTGATCCCTTTGTGCGGGATCAAACTGAAATAGCCTTGGCCATTTGGTCTCCTTAATGCGACCAATGGCCGACACTATACTCGCAGCATCCATGTTGAAGTTATATTCCGATAGTCTCGCGGCTTCCCTACCCCCAAGTGATTTGTCGAAACTGAGCTTACTCATTATTCCTCGGTGGCCAGGTCCTTGGTTGCTTCTCCTGTCGTTCCTGGCTGGGTGGCGACTGGGTCCATTTCCCTTTCTATCCGAGTTGTATGGCTGATACTAATCTCGGACGGGCCTCGGCTCCTGGTCCATAGTTCTTTTAGATATGTCATTTTCTCTATTGGGGTAAATAGACCCGAGGAGGCTCCCAGATGGTCCTTCTCGAGTCTGATCTTCGACTGATACCTGATATGAACATCGACCCAGGTAACCGCCGGGTACTCCACCAAGTTTTGCTTCAATTGTTGAGAGGCTTGAGTGAACGCCTGAATGGCCCAATTATCTGTGACCGGGGGCAGATCTGTCCGTTCCATCTGGAACCTCGACACAAACTCCCTAAGCATCTCGTTGTCTCTTTGCTTGACTTTAAAGATGTCCGATTTCCTAGTCTCGACCTTGATGACGTTGGCATGGGCTTTAACGAAGGTATCTGCAATCATAGCAAATGAATCAATAGAATTTAGAGGTAAGTTATGGTACCATATCATTGCCCCTTTGGATAAGGTTTCCCCAAACTTCTTCAACAATACCGACTTGATCTTGTCGTCTTCTAGGTTATTCCTTTTATTGCGCACGTGTAGGAGGTTACATGCTCGTTAGGATCTTTGATTCCATTGTACTTGGGAATATCGGGCATCCAGAATCTCTTCAGAATTGGCTTCGGTGCCGCACTTGGGGGAAAAGATTTCTGAATGAATTTTTTGGAATCCGGCCCTTTCAATATTGGAGGCGCTGCCTGGATCCGATCGACCCTCGAATTATAAGTTTCACCTTCTTGTCATTTGCCTCTATTCTTTTCACCAGACTCCACCCGTTTTGTTAGCACTTCAAGCATTTTATCACCTCTGAAGTTTCTCTGGGTCCGAATTCACCCGGTTCTATGATAATTTGTTCATCTTTTTTTCACCCGGTTCTACGATAATTTGTTCATCTTTTTGGGCGTCTTCTCTAACCCGCTCCGGTTCAGTCCTGTTCTGGATGTTATTTTGAGTCTGCAGCTGTGCTATTTCTACTTGCTGAGCTTGCAGCATTTCAAAAATCAATCGTAAGCTAACCCTATCACCTTCCCCTTCGGGTGCTTCTCGAGCCGATGGCCGGGGTGCCTCGCAAATACTATTTTCGGGATCAGTCGGCAAGTTGATGTTGATAGCAACTTGTGAGTTAGCATCTACCGGGTCAGCAATAGGCACACCGTTGGGATCAACTGTGGGTACGTTATTGCTTGGTGGCATATACCACTTCTGGTGGTTACCAAAATTTAGTTACAATGAGATATATGAAACATAACCACTTCTGGTGGTTGTATATTTCTTGTAAACTCTGCTGGAGTTTAAGTGGATGTAACAATGTTATCCACTTTGTAATCCTTTATTAAGATAATAAGGATGAAAATAAATACCAAAATAGGTATTGTATACATAGCATATAACCAAGCAAGCGGTAATTTAGGCTTTCTATGGTTACAATTGAAGATAAGTTAGAGAAAATTTCTCTATATTACTTCCATGCCTCGATTTGCTCCTGAAGTAGCATTATCTTAAAAGAGGTTGAAGCATCACACGATTTGGTGTGGTTAATGCACATTCAGATAATTATGTTCCGTTCCCTGAAGGATGAGAACTTTTGATAAATATTAGTCCATTCCTGAAGTGAATGTGACAATATTAATAAAACTCGTAAATATGAACGTGGTTTTGATGTGAATATATTACAATTCACCTCCAGAAGAGGCAATATGATTGAGGGAATATATACTCAATATTTCGTATTTTAAATTTGCTCCTGAAGAAGTAACACAATTGAAATTTTCTCCTGAAGCAGGAAAATATTAGGAAACTGTGTCTTTCTGTGCTTGAGCAAAATAATAAGCTATTCAAAGTTATTTTTGAAGCACATTTTCATTCCCTGGAGTGAATGAAGAAATACCACAACTCACCTCCTGAAGAGGTAGAATAACAAAGAATATAAATCTTGTTTTTATGACATAAAGATCATTATAATACGTTATCATCACAATTATCCATTTAGTACTCCATTGAAGTTTTCTACAAGCAGCTGATGCAGGCAGGTTGCAAGCAACTCAATGAAATGACTTGTAGCAGCTTCTTGGTTTGATGAGATTAATTTAAATCGATCTGAAATAGTGGTAGATAATATTCTCTACAAATTCAACTTTTGAGAAGATGGTATACAAGATTGGAATGCGGAGACTCGAATATTTGAAACAAGGTTTTCATCAGGGGGAGTAAAATACGCGATGCACTCTTTTTTCCTTACTAAGGTTTTTTCCCACGGGGTTTTCCTTATAAGATTTTTAATGAGGCACCTAGCAATGCATATTACTAAATATGTGTACTCTTTTTCCTTCACTAGGATTTTTTCCCACGGGGTTTTTCCTAATAAGGTTTTAATGAGGCACATTATATTTTAATGAACATCCAAGGGGGAGTGTTATAAATATATATATATATTATATTATGGATGTTCATTTAGTACTCCGTTGTAAATAAGCTTCCTTAAGAAGCTTATCATTTCGGTACTCTGTTATGGATAAATATTACCCCGACAGAAGATTATCTATATCTGGTACAGTAGCAGCTTACAAGCAACATACAAGAAGCTTACACAGCAGCTTGCAGTAGCAGCTTACAAGCAGCTTACACAACAGCTTGCAGTAGCAGCTTACAAGCAACTTACAAACAGCTTACATAGCACCTTGCAGTAACAGCTTACAAGCAGCTTACACAACAGCTTCCTTTCTTCCATAGATAGAGGAGATTTCAGTTCATTATGTACATGAATTTGAAGTTGAATAATAAATTTCTCTCTCTCTCTCTCTCTCTCTCTCTCTACCTGTCTTTGATTTCTTTACTTAAAGTCTTTATTTTATAACACGTTATCAGCGTTATTGTTTTCACCGTGGGGGCCTATCTCGACGTCAACGTCCAAATGAGCAGACTGCGAGTTTGACATTTTAAATAAACCTAAAATCAAACTTCAAAGAGCAAGTGTAAAATATTGAGTGTTATGGAGATTCGTGTTAAATCATCACTATTATCCTTAGCCCCACGGTGGGCGCCACACTGTTTACCCTTTAAAATGAGTAACAATTGAATTTATACGCAGTTTAAAGGATATGTGACTTAATTTAACACGAACGAACTATGAACAATAAATAATTGAATTAAAGGAAATCGGAGCGATCAAACCAAGTGAAATGGATGATTAAGTCTAGCTTCGCACTGGACGTTTGAAAATCAATCCCGATCCAGTCCTCGTAACGGGCTCGGGTACAACAGCTGAAGAACACTTTTAACAATATCTAAAGAACAAAAATTAACTTTATTTTTTTGATATGTGTCCAATAGTGGTCCTCAAAATACGGAAAAAGGTCAAAATTGTCCTTAAACTTTTGGAAATAGAGCAAATTTTCCCTCTGTTTGATTTTGGTATCAATAATATCCCTACCATTAATAAACTCGCTCAATTGTACCCTCAAAACTAACGGTTACTCCACATAGGCACAAAGCATCTTAAGAAAATATTTTTTGGCTGAGTTGGATCTCCATGCAGGATAGATATTATCTTCTTTTTATTTTGGATGATAAACATAACTGTTCAACCACTCCAAAAATCACCATGGCTACCGCTAATCCACCAAGAGCCACCAGTACACCCCCATCTTCTTCTCCTTGCCGGTTATTCCAGCCCATTCTACAGAACGAGAGGAAGAGAAAATGAGATAAAAATGAAAGTTTAGCCGCCAATGTATGCTCCCATTGGAGCTGCTTTCCGCGGTAAATTAATGGTTGTTTTACTATGGGTATTTCAATGAACAATTATTGTTTTACTATGGGTATTTCAATGAACAACTTAATTTTTATGGTGAACAACTTGATTTATATCAGTAAAAGGGGCAGCAACCTAAAAAGATGATCGAGCTAGAAAGGCCTCGTTTGCCACATCAAAAGGTTCTCCGGTCAGTGTTTATTCTGAGGGCGATATTACCAACCAGATCTGAAGCTTTTCTAAGGAATAAATTTACGATTTTGAAAATTGGTTTGGAGGGTGGCTCATTGGTATTGTTGTGGTGATGGAGAAGGTCGGCACCTTCACTATTCTGGTGGGCTATTGATGACGAAAGGTCCCTTTTTTTAGTGATTGAGCTATCTTATAGTGGTGGGTTTTATTTCTTTGTTTTTCTTCTATATCTACATGTTGAATTTGATGAACAATTCTGTTAAATGGTGATCTTGTTGTTTGATACTCTTTATTTTAGTTTTGCAGATGAAGAATTGATTAGATAAGCATTTCACAATTTAATTTGAACTTCACATCTTAAATTTCTAGCTTAAAGTTACCTTTTGGATTATTAGAATTGTGACAGTTTCAATGAATATCCAGGTGGTAAAAAGGTAGATTTGGCTCTTTGTCATTGTAGATGGTTTTCTTCCCGGTGCAAATTTTCAGGTTGTTGGCCATGGTTCTCTTTAGGTTGGAGAAGATAATATCTATCCCACGTGGAGATCCAATTCAGCCAAAAAGTATTTTCTTAATACGCTATGCGCCTATGTGGAATAACTATTAATTGTGAGGGTATAAGTGAGCCAGTTTATTAACGGTAAGGGTATTATTGATACCAAAATTAAACGGAGGACAAAATTGTGTTGGTATTACTGTATTCAAAATCAAAAAATCAGAGAAGCAAACAAAAGTTAGTTCAATAAACAAAATCATAAAATAATTTCGAGCCCACTGAATGCACAGTGTGGCCTTAAGGAATTTCATCCCCTCACTGTTGCCCAAGGTATACGGATTAATTCCTCCCAGGATAGAACGGAATAACTATTCTGTGATAGCGGCACTTCAAATCACAGAACTTCAGCGAACTCAATAAATGAAACAAATCACACATGACACTTATGTTTATTTAGAAAATAATGCAGTAATGTAGAAAAGAGAAAGAAGATTTCAGATTTTCCATGTCTTACAAAATGAGGCCAAGCCTCTAAATTTATAGACAATGAAAGGGTGAGATGAAGAGGTGCAATCCAAGAGATGCCTCTTCCATTTCCCATTCACACCCCTTAATAAAAATGCAACAATCCCCCACATGAATGGGGAATGGACATATGTGGGAAAACATGCATGAAAATATTGTGTGATTCGCAAGTAAGGATTAATCGCATCTGGATAAGTAGGTTTCCCTTTGAACTTTCTGTAGTGAACTTATGTCGGATATACTCGGTCAATCGGTAGAATTGATATCTTTGAACCGTCGAGCTTTTGTGTATACCTAGACAACCATAAGTCACACAATCAACCAGTAACCGTCTTTGGTTCTCATTGGTTTCGTTTCAGCCATGAACACCACCTGGTTCATAAGTGCGTAGAGAACTGGCCTTACAGAATTCTCCTTGAAGCGGCTTACACTTCACACTTACATAGGTGATTCCTAAACGTGTTATCCCGTAGATACATTATCAAACTTAGAAACCATTAAAAGGTCGTAATACTTTATCCTTGGTACTGAACATTATCTCATCACGAGAATGGACCAAAAAAAAAATTTTATTTGACAATGTTGAACCGTCATTAGTGACTTTGTTTGAGCTCCTTGAACCTAGATCTTGGGATCTCCAGTCTTCTAGGTAGAGTTACCGCCACAATGACTTGTCCTCGGCCATAGTCACATTCCCCTCGATGATCTTTCAACTACCTCTCTAGTTAGGCCTTATAAGTGGATCCGACACATTATCACTTGACTTTACATAGTCAATTATGAAATTCCCCTAGAGAGAGTTGCCTAACGGTTTTATGTCTTCGTCGTATATGACAAAATTTTCCGTTATACATAATGCTCCCAGCCCTTCCTATTGTCGCTTGACTATCACAATGTATACATATAGGTGCCAAAGGTTTGGGCCAAAATGGAATATCTTCCAAGAAATTCCGGAGCCATTCAGCTTCTTCACCGGCCTTGTCTAAGGCTATAAACTCAGCCTCCACTGTAGAGTGGTGAATGCACATTTGTTTGGATGATTTCCAACTCATCGCTCCTCCACCGACTGTTTAGAATCGGTTGAACCGGTAATCTAATTTGGATCACTATACCCCTGTATTATCGCAGGATACTTATTATAGTGCAAAGCATAAATTGAAGTATATTTCAAATACTTCAAAACTCGTTTCATTGTCATGAAAGTTCAATGCAAACTTTCTTATGTCGTAGACTAATACGTCTCGACTTTTGATTGCATATCAGATTGTTGACTACACTTAATGTAGTAATAATATATTATATATATNAATCCCCTCACTGTTGCCCAAGGTATACGGATTAATTCCTCCCAGGATAGAACGGAATAACTATTCTGTGATAGCGGCACTTCAAATCACAGAACTTCAGCGACTCAACAAACGGAGCAAATCACACTTGACACTTATGTTTATTTAGAAAATAATGCAACAATGTAGGAAAGAGGGGAGAAGATTTCAGATTTTCCATGTCTGATTTCATGTCTAAAAAATGAGGCCAAGCCTCTAAATTTATAGACAAAGGAAGGGTGATATAGAGAGGTGCAATCTAAAAGGTGCCTCTTCCATTTTCCCATTCACACCCCTTAATAAAAATGCAACAATCCCCCACATGAATGGGGAATGGACATATGTGGGAAAACATGCATGAAAATATTGTGTGATTCGCAAGTAAGGATTAATCGCATCTGGATAAGTAGGTTTCCCTTTGAACTTTCTGTAGTGAACTTATGTCGGATATACTCGGTCAATCGGTAGATTTGATATCTTTGAACCGTCGAGCTTTGGTGTATACCTAGACAACCATAAGTCACACAATCAATCATTAACCGTATTTGGTTCTCACGGTTGTGTTCGTTTCAGCCATGAACACCACATGGTTTCACGAGTGCTTAGATAATGGGCCTTTACTTTCATTCCCCTTAAAGCGGCTTACACTTCACACTCACATAGGTGATTTCTAAACGTGTAATCCTATAGACACACTATCTGGTCATATCCTACCAGACTTAGCAAATCATTAAAAAGCTTTAAGCTTTATTAACTCATTAAAAAGCCTTAATGCTTTACCTTGATTTCTGAACATTGTCTTCATCACGAGAATGGGTTGAGTTATTTGACAATGTTGAACCGTCATTCATAACTTTGTTTGATCTCTTTGAACCTAGCTCTTGGGATCTCCAGTCTGCTAGGTAGAGTTACCGCCATGATGACTTGTCCTAGGCCTTAGCCCCATTCCCTTCGATGATCTTTCAACTGCTTCTCTAGATAGGCCTTTTGTAAGTGGATCCGGCACGTTATCTCTTGACTTTACGTAGTCAACCGTGATAATGCCACTAGAGAGTAGTTGTCTAACGGTATTATGTCTCCGTTGAATTTTGACAAGATTTTCCGTTATACATAACGCTCCTTGCCCTGCCTATTGCCGTTTGACTATCACAATGTATACATATAGGTGCCAAAGGTTTGGGCCAAAATAGAATATCTTCCAAGAAATTCCGGAGCCATCCAGCTTCTTCACCGGCCTTGTCTAAGGCTATAAACTCAGCCTCCACTGTAGAGCGGTCAATGCACATTTGTTTGGGCGATTTTCAAGACATCGCTCCCCCATCGACTATTTAGAATCGGTTGAACCGGTGATCTAATTTGCATCACTATGCCCTTTTATTATCGCGGGATACTTATTGTAGTGCAAAGCGTAGTTTGGAGTATATGTCAAATACTTCAAAACTCGTTTCATTGTTATAAAAGTTCAATGCAAACTTTCTTATGTTGTAGACTAATACGTCTCGACTTTCGATTGCATATAAGATTATTGACTACACTTAATGTAGCAATAATATAATATAACAACAACAAAAAAGGATTGGCATCAGTTGTGTCCACAACCTTTTAATATATAACACATTTCACAATCACTCCGCCATTTTCAAGCATTTGTATGCTATTTATTCATACGTTTATATAATATGCAAATTATAGCACCTTCATTTATGAAACAAATTCAACTTCCAATGGATTTTGGACATATTCATCAGGAGGTTCACCTCATTAATGACCAACGTATTAATACGTTCGTTTATGAACGATCATATTTATACAGGACATACAACCACACTTTTCATGAAAAGTCACAACCTTCCAGGTGACACCCTTTCATAAAAGAGCTAAACATTATAAATGTTCAAGAAAGAACAAATCAGTTCTGGAAAGGCACGTAAACAACTTTCGAATTTGTAGTTTCATCACTAGTCATCACTAAGACTGAACAAGTAATGAATTCACCGACTACCATATCAATATCTCTAAGGATTCGTGGGGTGCAAAGAATTATATCATCTAATTCTTCTAGATAATATATACATCACGTCTTAACATTAGCTTTTGTTAAGCATAAGCAAAAAGCCCCCATACTCCAAACATTTCATGTGCCTTTTCTTCTATTCATTAATCTTTAAAACCATTTGATACCATTGTGTGATCAAATTTCATATGTCATTATTTGGGTGCTTGTTTTAGTCCAAAAAGAGACTTAACACATCTGCACACCTTCTTTTCTTTTTCAGGAACCACGAACCCTTCAGGTTGTTTCATATAAATTTCTTCCTCCAAATCTCTATTTAAGAAGGTTTGTCTTTACGTCTACCTGATGGATTTCAAGGCCATATACGGCGGCTAACGCTATTAACACCCGAGTAGATGTAATCCTCATTACTGGCGAGTATGTATCAAAATAATCAAGACCTTCTCGTTGTCTAAATCATTTGACAACTAATCTTACCTTATATTTGTCAATAGTACCATCAACTTTCATTTCCCTCATGAAATCCACTTAGAACGCAAAGGTTTATTTCCTGGAGGAAGATCAACCAATTTCCAAGTATGATTACTTAATATGGATTCTATCTCACTATCGACTGCTTCTTTTCGAGGAAGACATAATTTATTTCAAAGTTTGAAGCTCATTTTCCGACAAGAATGTCAGAAAATCTGATCCAATGGAAGTAGTTGTCCTTTGACGTTTACTACGTCTTGGATTCACCTCTTTAAGTGTACTTTCCTTTGCTTCTTCCTGAAGTCGATTATATATTTAACTAGACGACTCACATTCCTTTTTATACGGATAAATATTCTTAAAGAATTCAGCATTATCTGATTCGATTAACGTATTAATATGAATGTCGGAATTTTCTGATTTATGAATCAGAAAACGATATGCCTTACTATTTGTTGCATATCTTATGAAAACGGAATCAACGGTGTTCGATCCGATTTTTATCCTTTTGGGTTAAAGATCTCACACTTTACCCAAATACCCCCCACACTTGGAAATATTTCAAGTTGGGTTTTCTTCCTTTCTATTTTTCATATGGAATGGATTGTGTCTTGCTAGGGAACGCGAATGAGTATTCGATTAGCTGTAAGAATAGTTTCCACCACAAGTTCTGGAGTGAACCAGAACTTACCAACAAAGCATTCATCATTTTATTTAATGATTGATTCTTTCTTTCCACAATCCCATTCGATTGGGGCGTGTATGTGATCGTTGTTTGATGAATAACACCATATTCCAAACATATTTCTTCAAAAGAAGATTCATATTTGCCGCCCCTATTACTTTGTAGAGCCAACCACATGAACTCTTGTTTTTGTCACAATAGAGCCAGAATTAATAAATGGTGAAGTTTTAATCTTCAAACCAATCCGACACATTCAGAATTAATAAACGGTGAAGTTTTTAATCTTCAAACCGAGTAATATCTGATACAACTAGATCTAATCAACGGTGAAGTTTTTAATCTTCAAACCGAGTAATATGTGACACAATCAAATTTAATAAACGGCAAAATTTTTAATCTTCAAACCGAATAATAAATTAAAGTAGAAAATCACTAAGATTTTAATCTCCAAAACGAGTATAAAGTCACTTAGACTTTAATTTCCGACAAATGAGTAGAAAGTCACGAAGACTTTAATCTCAATGAACGAGCAAAAAAATCACACAGATTTTGATCTCGAAGCAGGAGTAGAAAATCACGAAGATTTTAATCTCCATAATGGGCTTAGAAAATCACGAGAATTTTAATTTCCTTTGCAAATGATTTTCCAACTAAACCATTATAACACTTTAAACAATTTGATCTCTTTCTCTAATCAAACTCATATATGTTCATCTTTATATATATTATATTCATGATCTCAAGATACTTCAAGTATTACTGTAAGCATAATTCATATCTTACATACCTTTGAAAATATTTTTTCACATATTTTCATGCATACTACCAAATTGTATATTGACAAACCAATTTTATAGCACGCAAATAGAATAATACTTTGAGATCATCACATAGGAAACATCTACCCTAAACATTTGTAAAATTGAATCACAAGGGTAGGAAATTAATAAAATAGAGTAAAGAAAGTAGAACCCGGTTTATGTTACCACTTTCCGCTTATACGATCATTTGAATTTAGTCCCACTGAAACCTTAACTCAGAGACGATGAGACATTATTCAGCATTACCAACCACGCTTTCCATTGTACTTGCGCTTAAAAAATTTCTCATGGCCTTATTTTAAGCACAAAGTATTTTATTGACTTCTTGTTAGTGTCAAAAACCATGGGCAGATCAAATACATATCTCTGTTGCCCCTCAATAATCCCCAGGCCGTAATAAGATAGTTAACACCATTTACTATATGCAACCATTATTTCGTTTCAAATTTTCTTTCAATAATGATCGATTGAAACTAAATTCATCTCCGCCGGTGTCACATATATATCATCTCAAAACTTCTATAAGTGCCGCACTGCCGCTATAATGAAAGATTACCGATCACTCTCTGCCAATGTGATGAAACACTAAGCAATTGACATTCTCAAGAACTCCAAAAGTAATGACTTTCTTGGAACCAAAGAAGATGTATCATTCTTCTTTTTCCTTCATCTCAATGAATATTTCTGAAGAAATTTTTTAGATTTCCTTCCCGCAAAGCGGCACAATATTGCAGCATGAAGGCTTTGAGAAGAACAACCATAATTAAAGACAACATTTTCCTTCTGAAGACCACCCAAGACTTCAAACAATGCTTTTCCATTCATTATAACACTGCCGTGAACACTTGACAAGTTCGAAACAGTAATATTATAACAACAGTATTATTAGGCATTCACTAACTTTGTGATCTTCCATCAAAATTAAATTCCTTAATATTGTTGGTATTACTGTATTCAAAATCAGAGAATTAGAGAAGCAAACAAACGTTAGTTCAATAAACAAAATCGTAAAATAATTCCGAGAGCCCACTGAATGCACAGTGTACCCTTAAGGAATTTAAATCCCTCACTGTTGCTCAAGGTATACAGATATTCCTCCCAGGATAGAACGGAATAACTATTCTGTGATAGCGGCACTTCCCCTCACTGTTGCCCAAGGTATACAAATTACTTCCTCCCAGGATAGAACAGAATAACTGTTGGATATTGGGTTTGGATCGCGGGTCGCCCATATGGACTGACCCTACCCATTTAAAGGAGATAAAACCTAAAGAGGTTACCTATGGAAGTTAAAACACAGATAAAATAAAATAAAAAACTGCTGCACATATAGAGAGAATGGGAACGTGGGATTGAATGTGAGCGGGCAGTTTTTTCCTCTCTTGAAACTCCTCTCTCTCCTTTATATATATATATTTCTTCCTTAACAGAGAAAGATAGAAGTCTTGAAGTAATTCTCCCTCAAGAAAACACACTATGATAAACAAGGTATTTAGTTCGTGAATAAGGATTTCGTTTCCAAGAGAGACGAAATTGGATTCGGGCAATTGAACAGATTCTGTAAAATCTTACGCTATTGTTAACAGGTACACAAATTCGATGTCCATGTTACTCGATTTTAACTATCAATGGTATCAGAGCCAGGGTTGTTTCTTGTTTCTTTAAACATGGAATAAATTAAATAGATTTGTAAACTTTTTACGGTGCCGCAAAATTTTGGTTTCAGTTTGCGTAAAAGAATTGGTTTATTAAATAAACCGTGAATAAGAGCGTTGTAAGTCAATATATCACCCTTCAATCCATTGTTTGCCAATGGTCTGCTCTGTTTTGAGTTTAGTGCAATGAAGCATGTGTGCGGAACTTCTTATTCACACATCCCAAATAGATTATCTCATCCTCCACTAATTTATGATTGATTGTTGTTCTGTTTCTCTGAGGATGTAAAAGTTGGACTCTCAAATCTTTTCTTTATATGCATTTATCAATGTATTATACGTGACGACATTAGGAGACACACTGGTTCTCTTTATCTCGCTAAGAAAAGTTTGTTTGCTTCATGTAATTTTGTTTAATTACTGTGTTGCATTATCATTTTAGATCATGCTGTTGTGACAAAACCAGAAGATACCTTTGTTATATTTTGATCTGGTGAAGTATAATTTTATTAATAATGGAAAGGTGTTATGGTATTATTTAGCCATAGACCATTATGTAATTCACTGGTCTCATCTCCTTTGCTTTTGTCCTCAACAAGTGCTTTTGAATTTTTCCAGTAGCAATTTTTTTTGGCAGTGATCCATACAATACAAATAGTACATACTAAAGTGATTCTATAATGAATACAGGAGTATACTATATGAAATAAGAAGAGCAGCGTACCTAAATCGATCAAAGTATCAAAATTATTGTTGGATATAATGATGATAACTGGCAATGTCTATTCTTTGATGAGCAATTTGAGTTTGATATAACAACAATTATTAATGAATTGATATAGATTTTTTTTTTTTGTAAATTGTTTAGCCCTATCCCTTACATTGAAATACTTCTACGAGTTATTGTGACATATGTTGTCACATTGAGTGGTTGTAGCCATTCTTATTGTTTCCTTTGTCCTATTTCAAATATGGCTGAACAGGGACAAGTTCGAATTACTCCAAGTGGGAGTTCTCGAAGTCAAGGAATAGGACAACGTAGAAGGATACATCAACGCAGGACTTATTTCTATAATGATTCAGACTCGGAGCCTGAAGTCATCAGGAATGTCCCAAGGGCGAAGCAAAATGAGTTAAGGGATCGAAGGGCTAAACGAAGGGAAAGTGAAAAGAAATTTAGGGAGTTCAAGGAATTTAAAATGGGCCCTGATGTTTCCGTTCCTGAACATGTACACCTTTTAAGATAAAAAGAGCTGAATTGGCTAATTACGTAGAAATTACTGATTGGGAAGCATTAGCTATTTTGGCGGACTCTCTTCGAGAGCCTTGGGGCGAAATTTTAACTGAGATTTATTATGATGTTTGTCCTAGTGCATCTTTTAGCGTATATGAGCAAGAGTTAGTGTTCGATTGGTATATGGATGTCCTAGCAAACATGTAAATTGGTATTATGTGTTTATCTTAATGAAATTTATATTATGTTATTTGTCTCATCAGTTACATACATTGTTTGTTATATTTTTTTTTGTAATGGATTGAGACTTGAAATAAAGTACACACTAAGAAGTGACTTTAATATTAATTAAAAATATTTAGATATAGATGATGAATGGAAACGCAGTGACCGTTCGATTCTATACTAAATGTAGAATTAATATTATAATTAATTTACTTGAGTGTGTAATCACATGCATAAATTAACTGAAGTATATATTGATGAGTTAAACTTGTAATATTGTCTCTAATAACAGACATGTCATCAAAAAGTATCATTGCTGACTTGAACAAGGGTGACAAACTGAATGGTGAAAATTACGATATCTGGAGTCGTAAGATGTGGTATGTACCCGAAGAGCAAGATGCTCTTGAAAGTATTAACCATGTTATGAGTCACCCAGAGGAGGGTAACACAGCCCAACACAGGAGGGATCTGGAAACATACAATATTTGGAAAAAGAAAGATTCCACTGCACGTGAAATTATTGTAAGCTCAGTTGCTGATGATCTCATCCACGAATGTGAGCAATATCCTACTGCTCAAGCCATATGGGCACATTTAAGAGAGGCATATGGGGGTACGACTGTGACTCGCCTTCGACAGCTGACAATCAAGTTTGACACGTACAAAAAATGTCATGATCACAGTGTCAAGCAACATCTAAGGGTGATGTCAAATATGATTGCTCAACTCAAAAGTGCTGGCCATGTTCTCTCTGATGAGCTGCAGGTTCAGGCAGTGATTCGGTCTCTTCCCAATAACTGGGAACATTTGAAGGTTAACTTGACCCACAATGATAGCATCAAAACTTTTGCTGATGTTGCCTGTCATGTGGAGCTTGAAGACGAGTGGCTCGGTGCTGCTAAAGCTGTACCTAATGCATTTGTGGCAGAATCAAGTGGTACAAAGAGATCAAGCTTCAAGTGCAAGAGAAATTGGAAAAATGACGGAAAGGGTAAGGAGACCGGAGAAGGACCCTCCAAGAAAAGAAACAAGCCAAATTCCAAGAAAGGAAAACGGTTCTACAAGAAGAAAAACAAGAGCAAGATGAAGTGTTACAATTGCCAAGTTCTAGGGCATTTTGCTCGTGAGTGCATTGGGCCGAAAAAGGTAGCATTTCAAAGCGTATCTCTTAGTGCTATATATGTTTCTAGCACTGTTTTACTAACTGAATCTTATCCTATATGGATTGTAGACTCAGGGGCCACCGAGCATGTGAGCCGCGATAGAGAAGCGTTTATAGAGTTTTGTCGAGTTCCACCTAGATCAAAGCATGTATATGTGGGAAACAATGCAAATCTTGAAGTCAAATGGATAGGCACTTGCAGAATGGACATGCGTGGTGGCCGATCTTTGATGTTGCATGGCGTCCTAAATGTTCCAGAGATTCGACGAAACTTAGTATCTGTGTCTGTTCTTCTAGATTCAGATTTCAATTTGAACTTTAGTCGCAGTGGTCTTAGAATTACTCAAGACAATGTTTTTTTATGGTTTTGGACATTGTTATGATGGTTTTATTGTGTTAGATTGTAATCCTTCTACGTATAACTATTATGTTGACCGTTGTGTTATGGCATGTTATTCTAGTAACAATGATGTTGATGTTATTACATGGCATGCAAGATTATGTCACATAGGGCAGGATTGAATGAATAGATTGGCTAAGGAAGGACATCTAGGTCCTTTCTCTAAAATTGAAGTGCACTTGTGAAAATTGTCTTGCCGGAAAGATTACACGTAAACCATTTGGAAAGTCTAAGAGAGCTGATTTTCCATTGCAACTAATCCATTCTGATATCTGTGGTCCAATGAATGTGAGGGCTAGGTCTGGTGCTTTATATTTTATTACGTTCATTGATGATTTCACACGCTTTGGTTATATCTATTTGATCTCTCATAAATCTGAAGCACTTGAATGCTTTAAGAAATATGTGAATGAAGTTGAGAATCAATTAGACAAAAGGATTAAGACCTTAAGAACCGATAGAGGGCATCAATATCTTTTAAAAGAATTTGAAGAATTATGCAATGAAAAGGGAATCACCAGACAGTTAACTATTCCGTACACACCTCAACAAAATGGTGTAGCAGAAAGGAGGAATATAACATTATTGGACATGATAAGGTCCATGATGGCACAGGCAAATTTACCTATCTCCTTTTGGGGAGATGCATTATTGACTGCAACTTACATATTGAACAAAGTGCCTTCTAAATCAGTTTCTTCCACTCGTTATGAGCTATGGACTGGTCATAAACCGAACTTAAAGGATTTACAACCTTGGGGTTGTGCTGCATATGTAAAAGAATCCTTTAGCAAGTTCGGTAAATTAGGTCCAAAAGGAAAAAAAATGTATCTTTGTAAGATATTCAGAACACTCCAAAGGGTATGTGTTCATTGGTGAATAAGAAGATGGGACTGCTACTTAGATTGAATCACGAGATGTCATATTTCTGGAAAATAATTTTCCAAAGAAGGGCGAGGTAAAGAATGGAGAGCCTCTTTATGAAATGTTGAACTTAGATAGTCAGCAAGTGTCTTCTGACACAGTTGATAATCAAATTGATCAAGATCTTATTCTTGATCCGAGTGGGAGTGGGAACTCTCAATCCCAAAATCCTTCTAACGAACCTGAATTCGAAAGAGTGCTAGGAAAATTATACCAAAACGTACTTATGAAATTGAAGATTATATTTTCTTGGTATCTCCCACAGAAATGGATGAGCCAAAGTCTGTGACTGAGGCTTTATCGAGCCCTGGAAAAGATGAGTGGATGAAAGCAATGAAAGAAGAATTAGAGTCCATGAAAACCAACAAAGTCTGGGATCTAGTTGATCTTCCGCTTTGGTGTAGAGCCATTGGGAACAAATGGGTTCTCAAAGTTAAACACAAAGCGGATGGGTCAATATAAAGATACAAGGCACGATTGGTGGCAAAAGGCTTTACTCAAGAAGCTGGAATAGATTATGAGGAAACATTTTCACCAGTTGTGAAGTTTACCTCAATTCGCTTACTTTTGGCTATTGTTGCACGTTTGGATTTGGAATTACATCAAATGGACGTGAAGGCAGCTTTTCTCAATGGAGAACTAAACAAAGAGATCTACATGGAACAACCTGTAGGCTTCATCGTTAAAGGCCAAGAAAAGAAGGTCTGTAAATTGAAAAGATCTATTTATGGCCTGAAGCAATCTTCAAGGCAATGGTATTTGAGATTTCATAAGGAGGTGATCTCATATGATTTCACCATGATCGATGAAGACCATTGCATTTATGTGAAGAAGTCCAATGGGATGTTTGTAATTCTTTCTCTTTATGTGGACGATATTTTATTGGCCGGAAACTATTTGGAGTATGTGAAAACTATCAAGTCATGGCTTTCAAAGTCATTTGACATGAAAAATATGGGCGAGGCAGACTATATCCTTGGAGTTATGATCCAAAGAGACCGTTCCAAAAAGTTATTGAGTTTATCTCAAGAAACTTATATAAAAAAATTTTGGAGCGTTTTCGAATGAATAGTTGCAAATCCATGGATACTCCTATAGCGAGAGGTGAAACTTTAAGCCTTGAAATGTGTCCCAAGACTGAAAATGAAAAGGAAGACATGTCTCGAGTTCCATATTCAAGTGTTGTCGGGAGCTTGATGTACGCTATGATGTCTACTCGCCCAGACATTTGTTATGCCGTAGGTCTGGTTAGCAGGTATCAATCCAGGATCATTGGAAAGCTGTGAAGAGAATTTTCAGATACTTGAAGGTAACTACAGATTATTCACTATGTTATAGTGAAAATGATTTATACTTGAGAGGATATACAGATGCTGATTGGGCTGGTGCTCGGAATGATAGAAAATCAACATCCGGTTATGCCTTCTTACTTAATGGTGGTGCTATATCATGGAAAAGTAAGAAACAAACCTGTACAGCCCTTTCAACAATGGAAGCTGAGTTCGTGGCTTGTGCGTCTACGGTACAAGAAGCTGTTTGGTTGAAGAGATTCTTTGAGCATTTGGATATTACAAAGAACTCTCAAGGTCCCATGACTCTATATTGTGATAGTCAAGCGGCTATTGCATATACAAAAGATCCTAAGTATCACAACAAGACCAAACACATTGAAATCAAGTATAACTTTGTAAGAGACATGCTAGCAAGTGGAGAGATAAATTTGCAGTACATTCCTACGCGAAGCATGATAGCTGATCCTTTTACAAAGGCGATATCTAGAGACCTGTTTGAGAAACATGTTATGGCTCTAGGTTTGCGAAGGATATGAACATATTTATGTATTGTAAAATGACTTAAGTATTATAATGCGCTCATCAATATTTGACTCTTCAATTATGCTTATATCTTGTATGTATGTGATGAATGTTTTGTTGATAAAGTGTGTCGAACAAGTCGCGAGATTGGCTCTCACACACGCTCAATCGCCTCTTACATTAAGAATCGTGAAGAGATGAAACCTTATGGAACCTTGGATAATGTGAGGTTATATTTACTTGTAGAGGTCGGTCTTGACAACTAATCAGACTTACGAATTTCACTATTCGACTATGACTTGTTTTGTAAGCCAGATGGATGTTTCTCTAAGAAGATGGTTTGAGGATTATTGAAGTGAGAAACTCGGGTTAGACATTTGGAGGTGTCTAAACCAAGATCTGTACGGTGTTGAACGATTGAAATAATTAGGCACGCACGCCAATATAAGGTGAGGACACCGTAACATGTGTTTCATACAACGTGTGCTATTGACCATGGGATAATGGAAGAATGAATCCCTGCTTCTTCATTGTGTGAGATCCCAAAGAAGTTATATCAACTTTTATTAGATTACCCTTTGACCTTTTACTGTCTCTTGAAGTGCCAATCAGTGTTGCTACTTTAGCATGTCACTAATAGCCATGAGTGGTTCGGCAGTGAAGTGCATGTCTAGGAAAGCAGTTGATTTGGAATGGAAAGATTCTAGTAGAAAGGGAAGACGACAAAATTTAGTAATTTAACTTGTATTCATAGGTCGACCATTACACTTACCATGAGGGTATTGGGTGTAATTGTGGATACAAAGTTAAACATGAACTCGAGTTCGCCTCTTTTTCGAGGATGAGGGATTGGATAACTAGCTACTCGTAACGACCCAACTGGTCGTTTTGAGAAATTGTGTCCGGTTCGGTAGTTTGAGGTCACGAGCAGCTTCATATTATGTGTATCGACTTGCGTGCGCAGTCCGGGCGTGAAACCAGAAAGCTTTTATGTGAAAATATGAAAAATATAGTAATTTCTAGAGTTAAAATTTGGTTTTTAGTTGACTTTGGTCAACATTTTTGGTAAACGGACCCGGATATGTGTCCCGATGATATCGGGAGGTCCGCGATAAACTATGGGACTTGGCTGTATGCCCGGAATTGAATTCCGAGGTCCCTAGCCTTAGAAAACAAATTTTTGAAGAAAATTGTTGTGCTGGTTTTTAAAGGAAATAAAGAAATGAATTAATGTTTGAACTTATTGGTATCAGGCCCGTATTTTGGTTCTAGAGCCCAGTACAAGTTTGTCATGATATTTAAGTCCTATCTGTAAAATTTGGTGAGAACCGCAATTGATTTGACGTGATTTGGATGTCCGATTGAAAAATTAAAAAATTTGAGTGTCCTTGAGAAAATCATGAGTTTTGAGGTTAAATTCGTAGTTTTTGATGTTATTTTGATGATTTGATCACACGAGAAAATCATGATGTTCTTAGACTTGCGTGCATGTTTGGTTTGGAGCCCCGAGGGCTTGGGTGAGTTTCGGATAGGTTTAGGCTATGTTGCGCTTGTTTTTGGATGCTTCATCGTCATTTCTTCAAGCAAAAATAATACCACATTGAGCAAATGAGATCCAAATTCAGTTTTGTTTGAAACATTAGATCCGTATCGAAATTACGGAGCCATAGAAAAAAGAATCATCAAATTTGGACATCGTATGAGGAAGTTATGCTTATTTTCTTGTCGGGAAAAAATTGCTGGTTTCTGGTGTGTTCGCAAATGCGAACTTTTCATCGCATTTGCGATACCCAGTTCGCAAATGCGATCTTTTTGTCGCAAATGCGACTTCTGCCAGCCCTGCTTTGTTCGCAATTTGCGAGGGTTCGCAAATGCGACATCTGAGGCCTGTTAAGTGAGGTTTTTGACGAGATTTTCACCCATTTTTCAATTTTCTCAAACCCTAAACCTCCATGGGCGATTTTCCAAAGACCCAAACTTCTCCAAATCATTGGGTAAGTGTTTCTAATCAATTTTCAACTATATTTAATGATTATGTCTTAGATTTTACATCAAATTCATGAGAATCTAAAGAACAATTTGGGAAAAAATTGTGAAATCTTTCAAAAATGTAAAATGACGATTTGAATGACCAAATGGTATCGGAATTAGATAATTTTTGTATGGGTGAACTCGTAGCGGAATGGATGTTTGATTTTTGTAAATTTTGTTGGATTCCGAGGTGCGGGCTCGGGGAGTTGACTTTTGTTGACTTTTTGCAAATTGTATAAGAATCATAGTTTTGTTAATTGAAATTGTTTTCTCTTGCATTGTTTGATGTATTCAAGTCGTTTTTGGCTAGATTGAGCCGAGCGTTGATGAATTGGTAAAGGAAAAGCTAAATTGAGTATTGAATTGGCCGGATTGAGGTAAGTATTGTCGCGCCCCCTTTTTCTCACGAAATCGGGTTTATGACATTTGGAGGGACAACTCATTCCTTTTGGGAACTGGGTTTGAAGAGTCGCCACCTAATGATTAGGGTGTATTAGGACACCAAAAGAATTCGATTTGAATAACCAGAGATAGGGTAAGGGCTTGAAATTATTCTAAGGGGAAGGTGTTAGGCACCCCTCAGAATCCACTGGTGTGGTTCCCGGCCAGACAATTATTGTGAATTTGGGTACAATTAATATATAAACAAATAAGGCTCAAATAAGAGGGGATTTCAGCACATAATGTTTTGAAAGTAAACAAGGTTTGCAAGAGCAATTAGAAGAGCTGATTTTAAAAATAAAGAGTTAAAATGCTAAGGAAAAGAAATAAAGAATGAAGGGAGAGGGGTCCTAGGTTTATTAATAATATGGATCACCCCACACAATGTCCGTTAATCGCTCCTCAATGAGGGGCTACACGTGACATTATCGCGTGGTCATCATATCATATCTACCCATCCCACCCTGTTAAGGTATATAAAGCGCGGATTGGTATCGATTACTTAATGCATGCTATTACCCGTCCCAATCCTATCAGTCCCGGGAGCGCTTAGGACTACTAATCCTAAAAGGGGAAGGATATTAGGCTTATTTGGAGTTTCAAAGGTAAAATTCTAAGGCGACATACAAAACACATACTGCATATTTGGGGAGACATATAAACATATAAGGCTCAATTATACCTCCTTGCACAGAAAAAAAACATAATAGCATGTCTTGCACGTACTGCTTAGGTCTGATTAGAATTAAATATGAAGGAGTCTAAAGGATTAGGGCAGATTGGTTTACTACATAATTCAGATAAGAAGCGCGAATCAGGACTGCCTGCTGGTCGTAATAATTAACAGAAGCAGATTCAATTTTTAATTATTACTCTAAGGCTTGCCTAAGTGTTAAGACGGGGTCCTATAGGCATGACATCTACTGAATTCAGAAGGCGATGAGACAGTAAGAACTCGGAATGAATTATTTGAAACCCTATAGGCATGCTTGCTAAACTTTGGTTAAGTGAAGGACTCAGGTTGTCAAAAGAGAGGCAGAATTAACAGATTGATTACAGGTTCTGTAGGTGAAAGTACATATTATTACTGATTCTTAGATCTAACATTGAGCGAAACGAATCAGATTCATTTAGAGGCTCCTATAGGCATGTTTTCTACACGTTGCTGATTTATACACTTATAGACGTGGTTTTTAGATGCAAAACTTGTTTTAAAACATGGTATCTAAATGCAGAAATTGAACCCTATAGACATGGTTTCTAGATGCAGAACTTGTTTTAAAACTTATAAACATGGCATCTAAATGCAGAAATTGAACCTTATAGACATGGTTTTTAAATGCAGAACTTGTTCTAAAACTTATGGATAGTATCTGAAGGTGAAACTTTGTTTAAAACCTTATGGGCATGCTGAATATTAGAACATCCTATAGACATGGTTTCTACATGTATTGAGTATGCAGAATTGTAATAGACCTATAGGCATGATTTCTATATGTATTTGAATATGCAGAATTGCAATAAACCTATAGGCATGATTTCTACTCTTTTTGCATGCATAGTTACCCGAACCCCGTTTCACTAGCCAACCCCGAGTATTCTTTACAAATTATTACAAACCAGAGTAACAAATACATCAGAAAAATACAAAGAAAATAATTACAACCCTAAAAGGCCTGATTCTTGACTTCCTGCTTGAATTATGAGATAGACCAACTCAAAGACCACTGTTCCAAAGCCTTTCTCCAATTTGAGTGTGTCAGAGTTCCCTAAGAGCCTCAATGGGACTCCGGGCAGTGCTCACACCCAAATTGTATTACCAGAATAGGGACAAGTGCAGTGTGGAAGGGCCAACTCTCGAGTGTCCAAGTTTAGAGGGAGCTCAATAGGTCCCAAGGCAAGGCTCACAAGAGGGGGGCAGAACTTAAAGTCTAAGAGAGAGTGCAAGTGAAGAAACAGAGTTTTAAAGAACTTAAGAAAGAAAAAAAAAAGAGGGGGAGAGGTGCTGGGAAACAACCATAAACAAGTCATACAAAGGGTTCAGGGATTGGGGAAATTGCCAAAGAGCCTATGCGCTTAGGCATTAGCTAATTTTGGGCATGCACAACAATAGAGAGTGCTGTTATGCTTACAGAATCAACAAGAATACACAACATATGATGGTGACATAGAGGTTATGATTCCAGGGGAATCAAGTTTGTGCCATAGACAATAATACTCAATACTGTCATGTCTCAAACAAACCATTAGCATCAAACACATTGGGGTAGGGGGGTTTGGGATTCATAATAGGAGGAAATTATAGCATGCTAAAGTAAACACTGAATTAAACCCAAACAGTATGCAGACATGCAAGTAAAGGTATTAAGTAAACACATTGTTTGTGATTGCTGAAAATCTAAATTAGGACATACCAGTTCAAAGAGCAAAATACAGTAAAAGCAAGTAGCAGGGCTTGAAGGCAGGCCACAGTAGTAGTAAAGCAGGAGAGAAAAGTTTTTCGAGTGTAAGTGATTTTTAAGAACTCAGAGTGTTCGTGTGTGTTTGTGTTAATGAAAGAGCAGGGTATTTATAGTTTGAAAATAAGTAGCAAATAAGGCAAGAATCATAGTTTAGTAGTAATTATGGAACTATGTACCAATTAAAATCAATCAGTACAAGGTCTTCCTTTAATTAAGGAGTTCAAACTTAAACGGTAATGGGCAGAAAAATTTTAAGGAAAGAAATCAAGTAAGCAACTTGTGCAAAGTAAACAATTAGGGGTAAATACATAGGAGTTTAATTAAGGGAAGAATCTTTGAAAGACTCGGTTAACCAAATAAGGTAAGAAAACAAAGTAAAGCTACAGAATATAGAGGCAATCAGTACATAGTAAATCAAGGAGTCAGGGATTCGAAATTACTGATTCATGAATAAACAAATAAACCAAGTCAGAAATAGGAGAATCGAAAGGCTAAGGAAAGCTTTCAAATCAACCCAAGAGACAAGGAAATCATTAAACAAGGAAAGAATCAATCAAACTTACACGAGGAAGTCTGAAATTAGTCCACAATTAAGGGTTATTTTGAGAGGGAAATTTAGCCTATAAAGAGTGCATAAACATTAAGCATGCAAGGCTGAATCTATGACAAAGAGAAGTGTCATGCAATCACAAAATTAGTAAGTAGTGGACTATAGGAACATGATAGTCACCTCAGTAACAGAGAATAGGGAGTGTCCAATAGCATGCAAAAAGGGGTCAAGTAAAAGATCTTATAGAGTTTAGCAGGAAGTCAGAATCATACAAAGAAACAAAAGTTGAAACAAAGATTTCGAAACTCAGTCGAGCAGTAGATGAAACAACTTCAGAAACTCAAATAGTTCCAAAGAAATTAGGGTTTTGAAACTAAACAAGTTCAGAGATGAGGAACAAGCAAATCACATAGCAAATAGTCTCAAAACTCAAATGAACCCCCTAATTTTAGGGTTTCTACCATCAATCGAGTATAGAGATGAAAAACAAGAGAATCAGGCAAAAATATCAACAAAGAAAAATAAAATCAGAAACCTTAAGAAAGAACTAAGATTTTAACATGCACACTCCAGTAGAAGAACAACATAAAGAAACACAGTAGAACATGCTAAAGATCAGAGAAACTTCTAAATAACTTAACAAAACCCTAAATCGGAAAATATAAAGGTTTTGAAGGTAAAGTTTTGAAAGAAACTTTGAGAAAACGTTTAAAAGCTTAGCGAAAACACAGATCTACAACGGATCTAAAAGAATCAGAAGAACCTAGAAGGGTAGGGTTTCAGAAGAACCTAAATGGTGAGAAAAGCTTGGAAGGTCATTGATCCGAGCAGGAAAAGCCAAGAGTCAGGCTTGAATAGCCATGGCTGGCCGGAGCAAGGTCGAAGATGACCGGAGACAACATAGCACCGAAATAGACCAAGGTCTGGACCAAGCTTCTTCAAAGTCTGGTCTTGAAACCCTAATAATCGAGCATGTAGGAGTTATAGGAGGCAGGTACAGGCCTTTAATGGCTTTGGAAGCCATGGATTCAGGCGATTTTAGGGTGGAAGTGAAGGGAAACGGCTAGGGTTTCTGAGAGAGAATTGGGAGAAGGGGGGATTCAAAGGCGGCTACCGGTGAGAAATGGTTAGGGTTTGGTAGGTAATGGGAAATTAAAAAAGGAAAGATTAAAGGGTGGCCGTTGATCATTTGATCAACGGCCTGGATTGAATGGGGATCCGGGCGGGTTATTTAAAAGTGTCGTGGGTCGGGTAGACTAGGATTTGGGTCAAGGTAATTGGGTTTAATTGGGGGTTGATTTGGGGCTACAATTGAAATAAACGAGGCTAGTATTTAAATAGCCACTTTTCCCTTGTTTAATTTTATAAAAATAGTAAAATAATTTCTGGAAACAAATTAAAGGCATTAAAAATGATTAATAATACGTAATTATCAAATTAAAAATACTGGAGTCAATTTTATAATCATAAACACAATTAAACCTTAAAAGAGGCTAATATTGCAATTATATGCAATTAGCTTTTAAAATATTAAATAAATTTGTAAAAAATTTGCAAAAATTATGTTAGCTATATTTTAGTGTAAATATGAGAATCCAATAAATGAATTACCAAAATGATANAGAAACAAAAGTTGAAACAAAGATTTCGAAACTCAGTCGAGCAGTAGATGAAACAACTTCAGAAACTCGAATAGGTCCAAAGAAATTAGGGTTTTGAAACCAAACAAGTTCAGAGATGAGGAACAAGCAAATCACATAGCAAATAATCTCAAAACTCAAATGAACCCCCAAATTTTAGGGTTCCTACCATCAATCGAGTATAGAGATGAAAGACAAGAGAATCAGCCAAAAATATCAACAAAGAAAATAAAATCAGAAACCTTAAGAAAAAACTAAGACTTTAACATGCACACTCCAGTAGAAGAACAACATAAAGGAACACAGTAGAACATGCTAAAGATCAGATAAATTTCTAAATAACTTAACAAAACCCTAAATCGAAAAAGATAAAGGTTCTGAAGGTAGAGTTTTGAAAGAAACTTTTGAGAAAATGTTTAAAAGCTTAGGGAAAACACAGATCTACAACGGATCTAAAAGAATCAGAATAACCTCGAAGGTTAGGGTTTCAGAAGAACCCAGATGGTGAGAAAGATTGGAAAGTTATTGATCTGAGCAGGAAAAGCCAAGAGTCAGGCTTGAATAGCCATGGCTGGCCGGAACAAGGTCAAAGATGGCCGGAAACAGCCATAGGACTGAAAGCATCCGAGGTCTGGACCAAGCTTCTTCAAAGTCTGGTCTTGAAACCATAATAATCGAGCATGTAGGAGTCACAGGAGGCAGGTACAGGCCTTTAATGGCTTTGGAAGCCATGGATTCAGGCGATTTTAGGGTGGTGTTAGAAGGCGGCGGCTAGGTTTGAGAGAGAGTTTGGGAGAAGGGGGGATTTGAGGGCGGCTACCGGTGAGAAGTGATTAGGGTTTGGGGGTAATGGGGAATTAAAAAGGAAAGGTTAAATGGTAGTCGTTGGCCTGGATTGAATGGGGATCCGGGCGGGTTATTTTAAAAGGGCCGTGGGTTGGGTAGATTAGGATTTGGGCTGGATGATTTGGTTTTAGGATTGGGTCTGATTGGGGTGCCAAATCAGGCTAAAAATTGAAATGAAAATGGGCTAATATTTAAATAGCCATTTTTCCTTGTTTATTTTATAAAAATAGTAGAATAATTTCTGAAAATAAATTAAAGGTACTAAAATGATTAATAATATGTAATTATCAAATTAAAAATACTGGAGTCAATTTTATAATTATAAACACAATTAAACCTTAAATGAGGCTAATATTGCAATTATACGCAATTAGCTTTTAAAATACTAAATAAATTTGTAAAAAATTTGCAAAAATTATGTTAGCTATATTTTAGTGTAAATATGAGAATCCAATAAATGAATTACCAAAATGATAATTTTGGGAATAATTATTGGATTTTTCTAGATAAAATAAGGCAATAAATTAATTTAAAATTCTTTTAAAAATTAGGAAAAATAATAAAACATTGGGACATACTTATATATGCATATACATGCTATTTTGAAGGTATTTTTCATATTAAAAAAAATACAGGGAAAAATTGGGTATCAACAAGTATCTTGCCTAACCTTGTGTGGGGGACTTCCCCTTAGGATTTGAGTCTTCTATGCTAATTGTAGTCCGTGCATGCGAGGTGACGAGTGTATGCTTGGAATTATTTGTTAGAAATTTGCTCTAAGGTTCTTAGGTCCTTATGTTCATTACGTGAAAAGTATCCCGTTATGATTGGGTTTAATAATTGCTTAAATTGCCTCTATATGCTCCATATGATGTTGTTAGCTTTCCTCTAATTCTTACGTGTTACATTGACCCTTAATTGCCTTAATTGAAGTGATTACCTTCCTTATTGTTTCGATACTTCTTGATTGTGAGTTCCTCTATGACTTCGTGCAAATATGTTACATGTCCAATTGTTGTGGTTACCAGTGTAGCTATCACGTGCTTATTATGTCTAGTTGTTTTGTTGAGGTTATCGTGCTTCTTGGTTTTACGTGACCCTTATTATGTATTGTTGACTCCCTTGCCGGGACGTTATTGTTTCTATTGTTGACTCCCTTGCCGGGATGTTATTGTTTCTATCATTGATTCCCTTGCCGGGATGTTATTGTTTCTATTGATTGATTCCCTTGCCGGGATGTTGTTGTTTCTACTGTTTGGGTGAGGAAGAGTGATAAAGCACGAAGGGTGATGCCATTTGGACTGTAGTGCGGGATACCAAGAGATCCCCAGCATATATATTGAGGATACTAAGAGATCCTCGGGATACCAAGAGATCCCTAGCACATATATTGAGGATACTAAGAGATCCTCGGGATACCAAGAGATCCCCAGCACATATATTGAGGATACTAGGAGATCCTCGGGATACCAAGAGATCCCCAGCACACATATTGAGGATACTAAGAGATCCTCGGGATACTGAGAGATCCCCGGATGTTATCTCTGTATTGAGCTGTATTCCTTCTGTGATTATTTTGTCTCTACTATAGCCGTTGTTATTCTTATTATCCTGTATTACTTCATACTGCTAGCATTTAATTATATTAAACAACTTCAACTTTTCTCGCTGTTTTTTTTCCTAATTAGTCTAGAAATTGTAATTTACTTTATATTATGTAAATGAGACTTCTTGAACATCTTGAGTGCATTTGTACGGACATTATGTAATGTATAGCATGTGGATTTTGTTGTTAAAAGTGAGATGGAAAAATATACGGGCACAAGGTGCCATGTGTGCTGAAGGTACGAAAGTTGAGATTATGATATGAGAAATCGAGGGTTGAGATGGTCGGGATTGTGTACTAGGCATGATATGATTGGCTGTGTTGGCATTGCCTTCTTTATTTGAAAACATTCTTACTTGTCTCTGTTCCTGTTATGTCAGTGTTGATTTACTTGGTTATCGTTAGTTATTACCCGCGTTCTCCCTTTATTATTCCCATTGTTTGTATTTTGATTTCTCTCTGCTGTTGGTATTACCTCGTTATCTTTAACTCGATATTTTATTATCCCATCCTATTCATTTCATTTTACCAGTAGGTGTCTTGACTGTTCCTCGTCACTACCCCACCGAGGTTAGTCTTGATACTTATTGGGCACCACCGTGGTGTGCTCATACTACACTTCTGTATATTTTTTTGTGTACAGATCCAGGTATTGATCGATAGTAGCTGTGCGGGTCATCGCGGTGGAGACTCACGGTAACCTGTTGCTGCGTTCGCAGGCCTCGAAATCACCTTCGTTTGTATTTACGTTCCATTGATTCCTTCTCGTTCTGGAACAGTGTTGTATTTATTTTGTATAACTACTCTTAGAAAGGCTTATGACTTGTACCACCGGTTTTGGGAATTGTGATTTATTGAGAGTTATTTTATTTGAAGTCAGTAAATGTTAATGTTATTTAAGTAAATGTTAGGCTTACCTAGTTTAGAGACTAGGTGCCATCACGACTCCTTCGGAGGGATTTTGGGTCGTGACACTACTAGAATAGCCAACAATGTCTGGGGTATTGCGAGTAATAATAAGATCCTCATGGTAGTAGTGAATCCTTTCCGCATGTGATTGGATTTCTACATAGAGCTATTAAACAACCTTAAAGGGTGTAAGAATATTGTAGCTCTTAATGCTCGCATGTCGCACGATCTATTTATCAGTATGAATTAAGTGTGTTATTCACATGGCACTAGTTTGGGTCTAGCCCATCATGTGCGAAGTGGGAGATGTTGGATATTGGGTTTGGGTCGCGGGTCGCCCATATGGACTGACCCTACCCATTTAAAGGAGATAAAACCTAAAGAGGTTACCTAGGGAAGTTAAAACACAGATAAAATAAAATAAAAAATTGTTGCACGTTAGAGAGAGAATGGGAACGTGGGATTGAATGTGAGCGGGCAGTTTTTTCCTCTCTTGAAACTCCTNAAATCAACCGTGGGTACCGCAACATAACGGGTGTACCAGCCTCGATCTTTATCATCTTCAAGGCTTACCAAAACTCTTTTACTTCTTGCGGTTAGGGTAAAAACACCGTTGCGAAACAGCTTGGGGTGGTAAAGATGAATCAGATGAGAGAAGGTAAAATCGACATCAGCCTTTACCGATACATACCTTAAACAAGCCATTGCTCTCCATACGAGAGGGCCAATTTGAGCCAAACAAATTTTGAAAAAACGACAAAAATCGAGTATGACTGAGTCGATAGCAGGAATAAATCCCAAAGTAAAGGGATAAGTATAAACAGAGGAAAAACCAATCCTATAAGAAGATATTCTCTGGTTTGGGTTAGGAATAGCTATATGAAGGTCATCTCTCTAACGACAATCTTTTCGAACAGTGGAAATTAAGGGTTCAGTAATTAAAGAAGGATAAGTGTCAGCTCTCTCTAATTTAATTACTTGGTCACGAAGGGATCCTTTATCATGCTCGAAAGATAAATCAGTTGGCACTATTTCTTCGACCAAAGGTTCTTGCATCGACTCAAAAGATTCTTTGCCTTTAGAGGAAGATCTATTAATGAAAGAACCTCTAGAAGTAATACCAGAGCTAGAAGAAGGAGTGATGGAACCAGAGGTACCACCATGAATGGATCCAAGGCCACGAAGTCTACCCCCTCTACCCCTTCTATGTCTCACAGGGGCATTGGGAAAACTGTCAAGAATTGGGACTCTTCTAGGGTTGGGATTTGAAGATGACATGGTAGAAAGGCTTGACCATAGGAAGAAGTGAATAGAAGTAAATAGTGAAATATTAGGTAAAAATTTGTGGAAGGAGGATTAAGTTTATATAAAAGCAACCGTCAAAGATTAAGAAGTGTAATGAAGGAAAGCCTATAATAAAGGCAACTATCACTTCGTGAATAGTAGAGTTGAAGAAGCCTTGAAAAAAGGCTGCAGAATTACAGAGCTAATGAGAAGGAGACACGTGTGCGATGCATTAAATAGAAAAGACAACTGAAGCGTTAGTACTGTCATAACATTAATTATGGCAAAAATTCCCTTTTTAATGAAGATCCACTTCCCAAATATTTAATTGATAAAAAAATGGAAAGTGGGGGGACTATCTGTATTGGGAAAAAACTGAATTTAAATATTGAAGATGACATGTCATGACACGTGGACCGGTCAAATAGTCAAAGCATGACAAACAGTTAGAAGACACGAGCAACAATAGATGCGGGAGAGAAGATACGAGCTACTATCCAGATGAAACGAGACTCGTACCTGTTCGAGCCATTTAAAGCTCGAAGATCAGAAGGAATTGAAGATATGAATCTGATAGCGTATAAGAGTCCAAATTCAACATTAAATGCCAAATACGTTAGAGAATTTGTATTTAATAAGAATAATTGAATAACGTTTCTTTTAATGTCCCTGCTCGTAATTGCCTCATTAAGACAAAGATATTACACTTTCTCTTAGAATTGACTATAAAAGGAGAAAGTCACAACTTTTGTAGGACACGAAATATCATTCCGATTATACTGAAATATACTCTTATTCATTGCTTTATTGTTGTTCACAAAATCTCTTATTTCTTGATTATCAGTAACCCGATTTCTCTATTAAATTCTAGCTTTAGCCAAATATTCAGTTTTCTGGTTAAACAGTATCATATTTGGAAAGTCTCACGTCCTTCTCTACATAATTGCAACCTACACAATCTTTTAGTTAGAAAACTATTATAGTAATATAATAGTTTCTGAGAGTGATTAAGACCTTAAAAGCCGCTACTAGGGGTGGCAAACGGGCCGGATATGGTTCAGGTCGAAACCTTATAATGAAAAAAACGGATAAATTATTCGACTCGATCCATATTTAATACGGATAAAAAATGGGTTAACGGCGGATAATATAGATAACCATATTATTCATGACTTCTTGAATATGATAACTTTCGGGAGAATTCTTAGTCTCTCTAACTTGAGGAACCCCAATATGAGGCTTTACAAATGTAATAGTATTAGACCTATTGGTTATCCATTGGTTAACCATTTTCTAAATGCATAATATGATTCTTATCCATATTTGACCCGTTTTTAAAAAGTTCATTATCCAACGCATTTTTTAGTAGATAATATAAGTTAACTGTTTTTTTTAACCATTTGCCACCCCTACCGACTACCGTGACTCCTATTCTATGACTTGGCTTGTACATGTTGTAATTAATGTACAAAGGAAACGTGCGCTGACTTTACAGTTTCCTCTATGATGTTCTTTCTCTATGCGTCCCAATTTTTGTCATTTTGGCTCAACAACGTAACTCCCATACAGGTAAGATACGAATAGTCAAAGCAACAACAACATATAGTTAGATGTCGACAAGTGCCATCTATTATATATCCTATTTTCGATCAAACGAATTAAATATATTACTATGATTTAACAAATTTTTAAGAGAAATGGATAAATATTTTTAATAGACTATAGAAATACGAGCAAGACACAGGTTCATGAGTTGCTTTTTGTTTCGTAGTAAAAGTGTGGCCATGTAAAATTAACAATAAAAAATGTGTGTTAATTAACCGTACGTCATACGACAATCTATTTAGAAATTTCCCTTAAAAAAATTATTTAGAAAACGACTCTAGCTGCTCTCATCCAATAATCAATAGGCGAAAAAGGTTGTAATTTATTGCTCTTTTCGTTATCATCAAACCAAAGATTATCGAACACACCATTTGCTGCCAAACTACTTTTGTTTTTCTCATCCATAGCTTTTTCTATTCACAATTAAAAAAGAATGAGTAGCTCTTCAGTTTAATATCTTGAAGTTATCTTGTATTTAGTTTTTCTTATTAATAGTATATGAACCACTAGGTAAACTGCGTAATGGTATATTAGCTATATATATATATATATATATATATATATATATATATATATATATATAAAAGTAGTATTCGAAATCGTGGCATGATCAAGCAGGTTCATTTTATTAGAATAATGTACATGTAGTTCACGTTAGGTATATGTTGGATATTGGGTTTGGGTCGCGGGTCGCCCATATGGACTGACCCTACCCATTTAAAGGAGATAAAACCTAAAGAGGTTACCTAGGGAAGTTAAAACACAGATAAAATAAAATAAAAAATTGTTGCACGTTAGAGAGAGAATGGGAACGTGGGATTGAATGTGAGCGGGCAGTTTTTTCCTCTCTTGAAACTCCTCTCTCTCCTTTATATATATCTTTCTTCCTCAACAGAGAAAGATAGAAGTCTTGAAGTAATTCTCCCTCAAGAAAACACACTGTGATAAACAAGGTATTTAGTTCGTGAACAAGGATTTCGTTTCCAAGAGAGACGAAATTGGATTCGGGTAATTGAACAGATTCTGCAAAATCTTCCGATGTTGTTAACAGGTACACAAATTCGATGTCCCTGTTACTCGATTTTAACTATCAATAACTATTCTGTGATAGCGACACTTCAAATCATAGAACTTCAGCGAACTCAACAAACGGAGCAAATCACACGTGACACTTATGTTTATTTAGAAAATAATGCAACAATGTAGAAAAGAGAAAGAAGATTTCAGATTTTTCCCTCTTCCATTTTCCATTCACACCCCTTAATAAAAACGCAACAAATTAAATTGCTCTACTTCCAATAGTTTAAGGACAATTTTGGCCCTTTTCCGCTCAAAATAAAAAGGTTCCCCCCTTTATATAGTAGGGGGGGGAGGGGTTTCAATCCTAGTATAAGTCTAAATAAGGTAAAAATCTTCTCCTTCCAGTAAACATTGACACACAGTTGATACCGGGCGAAATTTGTGCCGTAATATTCGACTGAGGGCAGATATTCCGGTCCCTCGCTTATCTTGTCTAACCGTCTATTTCCTTAGTCTCGGCTCTTCACTCTGCTCGGGCCCAATGCTCGACCGTGTCCGGTCTCGGGTGCACCATTCGTCCTCCCCGGGCTAGACATGGAATCCCTCGGCTTTACTCGAGGTCATGTCAGATCGTGTTTTCCTCTTGTTTCTTTACTGGAAAATCGGGGGTAACTTTATCCCCGATTTTACCCGTACACAATTCTATTTAATATAAACACCGGACATGAATAAATATTTATCATCCCATATATATTTCCTCTCTTTTACCGTTAGTAATTGGGAGATAACACAAAATAAGGCATAATATGACTACTCTTAAAACAGAAGTTGACCATCAGTCAATAATTTCAAAATGGATTGCATTAGTCAATCATTTCAAAAGGAATATCTTAAAAAGTTATTAACAAGCAGTCGGAAAATCAGATTACCATCCATATAATCCTGTTGCCATTTTATAATTAAAAAGCAACCTTAAATTACAGAAAAAAGGGTTAAATAAATAATCTGAGAAATTGCAATGATACAATTTTTGTGTTATCAATTTAAGTAGTGGGATTGGTTGATAGTCGATTGAGAATGTCGATTAAACTCCGAAACGAAAGAACAAAAATATAGGTCATGTTAGGCGAGTTGATTTATGACCCATTATTTAGTTCACGTTGTCATCAAATGTTGACCCAACTAATCTAACAAAAAAGAACAGAAAAACAAAAAGAAAAAGCAAAACCTAGGAATGAGCAGAACCTATTAATTAATAAAAAAAGCATTATTAGGGGTTATTTGGTTACCGAGATAAAGATACTAATTTCGAGATAAAATATGAGATTGTATTTATCCTATAAATAATTATGGTTAGTAGCTAATGATATTAGCTGTCCCTCTATATGTGAGATATCCCATAGGATAATCCTTGTCAATTCCACTTGGTAACCAAATGACCCCTTAATTGTTGATGTTTGGTTCAACCATTTAACCAATATCAGTATATACAGGTGCCAGTTCCACCTTCTATAGAGCACATATACATACTTCAGAATTTAGAGCCCGTTTGGATGTGCTTGTTTTAAGTGATTTTTAAGCCAAAAATAGCTTTTAAGCCATAAGTTAGGAATTCTAACTTTTGACTCTTGGCTTGTTTTTGTCATTTTAGGTTAAAAACAAGTGCTTTTTTTTTATTTTATCCAAACGCTACAAAATGACTTAAAAACTATTTTGACTTAAACACACTTAAAACAAGCCAATCCACACGGCGTCGTAGTTGTACGTAATAAAAAACTGTGCCCGTTGCCCAAATAGATCAGAAAGCATTTAGTAACTATAAATGCTACTACAGACAACCCCACTTGGAAAAAGAAAAAGAACATAAAAAAAACGATAAATATCTATCCTTCCTTATATATATATATATATATATATATATATATATATATATATATATATACTTAGTAGTCATAAGACCAGCCAGAGATAGTTTTCATTTCCTTTTTATCTGTATTTGTAGGTCAAAATTAATGGAGAGGCATGAGGATGATGTGAAAGTGCCATTTATAATGAAAAAAGAGAACAACAATGGATGGTTTAACAAGTATTTGATGAATAATGTGAAAACAGTGAGTGATATGAGAGGTGATTTCATTCAAAGATTGCCTGAGAAAGTTAAATGTGGAGTTGATGTTGAAGACCCTCTCAATATTAATTTCTCTGCTGCTAAAGGATTGCTGCAAGGTATGTTTTTCTCTTTTTTCCATTTCTTTTGCAAAATTTAGTTTGATTATTTAACCACACCAAAAAAGAAATACGCCATGTTTTTAGCACTATTTGACATATAGAGTTAATAATTATCCCATGTAATATTTGGCATGCAATTTTTTTAAACATATATATATATATATATATAGACTTTGTGATAATCAATTGGTGAAGAGATCTCCTTAAAAGATGTTACTTTTGTGTGGTTAAATTAATATGTATTCACTTTTTTATATTATTTATCATGATAAATAATATAATTTAATCCAGACTCCATTTTGTGGGATTTTACTGGGTCGTTGTTGTTGTTGTATGATAAATAATATAATTTAGCGTAAATATCGGATTTGAGTATGTAATTTTTTCGGCAAACATACTACATTATGCAATTTATGGGTCAAGAAATGTGTAACAATCACAAGTAATCATAGGTAAATTGTGCAATTATAATAAAGAAAATGACCCGTATCACTGCAATTGTAGACATTAATAAATTCATAAAAAGATTATTGCAGGCATAGTAGTAGATACTAGTAATAAATTTATAAGTTAGATTGCAGTCATATCTTAGCCTACCACGCTGGATATATATGACCTAATGCAATGTTTATTTTATTTTAAGTATTAGGTATATATGCCTGTTTTATGCAATAATTTATTAAGTTAGATCTATTCTCTATGGAGCATGTGATGCTGACAAATGAAAACTTATGAAAATGAAATATTCGATCGTCAAATGTGTGTGTTAGTTCACCAAATGTCTGAATGGCAGTATTCATCACAAGCATCTTAAATTCTTATCACACCAAAAAAAAAAAAAAAACTTAAATTCTTAATTAAATCAAAAGTCAAAGATAATACGATGCTTCCTGCCTGATTTTCGGTTACAACTTTCAACTTTCCATATTTAGGCTTTTCCTTGTGTAACAATTGATTAATTACGATAACGAAAATAACCTTTGTTTAATTTATGTTCAACTTTTTCTAGATATGTCCTTTGGTATACTTCTCTAGTATGATTAAAGTCATTAGGGGTATATTTAGTACGATTAGAGTCATTTTTCAGCAAAATATTTTTTATGAGAGTCATTTTTTAATGTTTGGTTACTAAAATAAGAAAACAGACTTCCCTCATTCATGGATGGAAGGTATTTTTCTTAGAACTCATATTAAATTTTAATTTCATATCACTTGTTCCAACTAACAAAATACTATCAGATTTATTGTTATTATTATTATTTTATAATATACTTTCTTCTAAAAATTTGTTTCAGTCACCAACTAAACACTGAAAAATGTTTTAAAAAAAAATATATTTCATGAAAATAACTATTATCATAGCAAACACTCTAAATGAAAAATTTTCCCATTGCATATGTCTCCAAATAGGGATTAAGTAGGAGGTGGCTAATCTAATGTAATTAAAAAGAGAATAGAGTTTAGTGCTGGTAGAACTGCTACTTTTCATCCAACAACTACAACTGATTAATTAACTTAATTGGAATATAGAAATCTTTTCTCCAACAACCAAAATAATTTGATCACTAAGGGGTCGTTTGGTTGGAAAGAAATTATACCAGGATTAATTATCCCGGGATTAACTATTCCACCTTTCCATGGGGATAGAAAAATACTACAATCCCGGAATAACTAATTCCGGAATTAATTATATCGCAATTTTCTCCCAATCAAACATGGAATAAACTCTTCTTAAATTTAGTCCCGAAATTAATTATTCCTTATCCCTCATACCAAACGAGTCCTAAGAAGACGAGTTAGGTATCTCGTACTAGTACTACTGAAATGAGGTACTGTACCATTAATCAATATTTACATGCACATGAAATTGACACCCTTTGGCATGACAAAACCAATTCATGATTATAAAAAGTTTTGATAAATCAAGTGAAGTGACCAATACTTGTCCTACCCTTTAATTTGATGTGACAAATTATATGAACCAGGCATAACCCCATTGGTTCATTTAATAGGCTAGGTGTTTGATATTGAAAACTAAGGTCTCATATTTTCTAAGATTCTCTGCCATACAAAAAAAATAAAAAAGCAGTTTTATTTTCTCTAAGATAGATGTGTAACTTCATTAGGAGTATCTATTATGTGTAACTATTTCTAGTCCTATTTATGTAATTTTCCCGTAACATGAAAACGGGTAAAGATTCATACACACGCACATACGAAAAAGCCATAAAATTAATGCATATAAATAATTTTTGGACTCATAACACATTCTATTTGCACCCCTAATAGTGAGTGGTAAAACCGCACCGGGTGTTTACACCTAACCAATAGATTCATAACATGTATCTTGCATATGGACTTCAATCATTTAACCATGGTAAATTATATGCATTCTCATCTTATTAAATTAGTTAACCATGGTGAGTTAATATAGTTTGATGTAAACACCCGATTTGGATAAGTATTTACCGTGAGTGAGTTCATCTCCCAATTAATCAGTAGTCAATTAACAGTCTATGTACCGTGGATAATGTATAGAGGGATGAATTTTACTTTTAATTTTCTTTCTTGTGTATACTCAGTAACTTTTGTTCAAATTTTGTATTTGTCTTAAGAAATTTATTTAATACGTACAAATTATAGTAATTTTAGAACCCAATAACTAAAAATAGTTAAAATTTAGAACTAGTAAAATTAAATTCTAATTCTAATCGTGCCTTCTCTTTTAATAAAATCGATTCACGTGGCAAAATCAAACATCATTAAATTTAGGGAAAAGGGCCAAATATACCACTTTACTTTCGGATATTGTATACATTTAACCTCCGTTATACGATTCAGCTAAATCTATTCCTACCGTTACACTATCCAACCAAATATACCCCTACCATCAACAAACTTTTAATAATTACCCCTTAATCTGTTAGGTAATCCAAAATCTCGCAATTTCTTTTTTATTTAAATCACTTTGTTGTTCTTTTTGGTCCACTATTTTCAGAAATTACTATTGATGTGAATGCTAAAGGTATTATACAAATTATTCATGGATATTTTTAATTACCAATGCACCCGCTTCTCTTATTCTGATAATGGTTTGGAATTGATTTAAATTTTTATTTATTTTTCAACCATATACACACAGTAGAATTCAATAGGTCTATTTATTATGTATTATATGCAGCTGCTCATTATGTATGTACATGTTTATTGGAATATGTTTTGTTATTGTCTCGTTAGTATAGAGTTCGATCGACTAACTTAAGAGTGCACAATGCGTAGGCATTTAATTAAATCAAAGTTGAATTCGACAATGTAAAGTCACCAAGGAACTTCAACTTCTATCACTAATACTTGCGAAGTCTTCGTACATTTGGTGTAACAAATTCATTAAAGTTGGGGTATTGTAAATACTTTTGGAATTAAACAGGCTACCTAATCCAGATTCTTCAATTTACTATACTTTATTTACTAACCGTTATATTATTTTAATATTTTTTCTCTTATTTTTTTAAAATTAAAAAACCAGTTAAATGCCAATTATTTTAAAAATAGTCGATCAAGAAATAGAATAAGTGATTAATTAAAATAATTTGAGAGATTCTGTGTCACCTGACGGACTAGGGGGTAATTTCTAAAAGTTTGCTAATGGTAGGGATAAATTTGGTCGAAGTATAATGGTAGGAATAAATTTAACCGGATAGTATAACAAAGGTTAAATGTGGACAATATCCAGATATATTAAGCCTTTTTCCCTTAAATTTAATAGAGATCACTCTTAATAACTTTTATTTTAGGTGGGTTAGAATAACGAAAAAGAAAGAGCCAAGTAAGAAACGAACCTTGTATGAATGATATTACGGATCATCATTCAATTCTATCATTAAAAGGTTATACCTAACTTAATTGTATGGATTTTAAATACTACAATCAATAAATGAATGAGACAAGAGATGAGGAAATTCATGTAGAAACAGTCAAAGTAATTCACGCCTTATGTAAAATCATGGAATTAGGTGTGTGTTTCAATCCTAACGAACTTAGAAACCAAAAAAGGAAAAAAAAAAAGAAAGATAGGAAACGAAAAATTAAGGAAATGATAAAAAAGGCAAGACCAAACAAGTCACATTCCTCATGCATGCCACAATTTTAGAGAGCAAAAACAAAACTGAAAATTTGGATATCTTACGCATTTTCACATGTTTCAAACTTCTTAACTTTGTCAGCATATATATCAACAGCCAATTTTTCTCTCTTGAAAATAAAGGAAAGGGAAAGAAAGGATAAGGGAAGGTGAGAAACATATGCCAAATTCCCTGTCCTTTCTTTCCCTAATTTCCATTTCTGGCTGTTTCTTGATCTGAGGATCGGAGGAATTGAATTTTCAAAATTCTGTTATATTCCATCCATTCCCACTTCTTTTCTTGATTCATTTTTGGATAAAGAAAATAAAAAATGGATGTGGAAGAGCCATTGCTGAGGAATGAAGTTCCAAATGTGCGTCGAAACTCAGTTACTTCTATGAGATGCGATTTCTTCTCTAAACTACCTAGAAAGGTTAAGACAGGTCTTGATCCTGAAGAACCTTTTCTTCTGGATTTGTCTAAAACCACTGGTTTAATTGATGGTAATGCATCTTTTTGCTTATCTCTTTTTTTAATTTCTAATGTAGTTATCTTATTGTTATTTATGATGTTATGAATAGGGGAGAAAGAATATTATGAAAGACAGATTGCAACTTTAAAGTCGTTTGAGGAAGTAGACTCACTTGATTCAGCTGATGCCATTGATGAAGAACAAGACTTACTAGATCAAGCACAGCATGAAAGAGCAATGAACATTTCCAATTTTGCAAATGTCTTATTACTTGCCTTTAAGGTATAACTTCTTTTTCATTGTACAAACTTTTAATGCCAAAAACCTTCTCCTTTCTGCTCAAAATAGACCCCAGGATCCCTTTTTTTTTTTCCTTTATTATGAGTATTATCTTTTTACGATAGACCCTTGTGGTCCGGCCCTTCCCCGGACCCCACGCGTAGCGGGAGCTTAGTGCACCTTGAGCGCACCTCAACTATTCAACAGTTGCCTGCCAACTCCCGCTAACACAAGTATTAGGTTACATCTGTTCACTAAGGTTCAGACAGATGGGAAGAATTCACCTACTACTCTGTTCCAGTTTATGTGAACCTATTTCCTTTTTGGTCCTTTCCAAAAAGAATGACCATTTTCTAAATTTGGAAACAATTTAGCTTAAACTTCCAATTTTACCCTTACTAAGAAGCTTTTATAACCACACAATTACTCTGGACCCCTTTTTGACTTGTTTAGGACCACAAATTTTAAAAGTCTTCGTTTTTTCTTAAACTCCGTGCCCAGTCAAACACGTTCACATAAATTGGAACGGAGGGAGTATCATTTTTCTTATCTTTGTTGAGATTTGAACCTTGGTCTCTCATGATTTTCACCCACTTCTGACTTCTAGTCTACATCTTTGAGTGCCCCAAGATCCTGTTTCTTACTCCCTCCGGTTCACAATAAGTGACCGATTTGCTTTTTCATTTTAGTTCAAAATAAATGTCCACTTATGTAATCAAGAAAGAATTCAATTTGTTTTTACAAAATAACCCCTATGTACATATCCCTAAAAAATTTTCTTACTCCTCACATTAAATGTTTAATTAGGGGTAGTTTAGTCATAGTAGGTATTTTTGTATAGAATTTAGTATTTTCTTAATGGGTGTGCTAAAAGCAAATTGGTCACTTATTGTGAACAGGAGGGAGTATCTCAAAGAAAAGGAAAACAGCCCTCAGGTTGAGGGCAGGTTAGTTTGAAGTTGCAATAGCTAGTTCAGCTACTTAATTTTTCTTGCTCAAATTATACCACATGTAATTTTGACACTAATGACATATTGAATCATCATTATGAGACAGTAGGTATTTTTCTCCAATAATTTTCCTTGTAGAGAAAAGAAATGTTGTATATTTCACCTATGAGTAGTTAAATTTGCTTAAATCAAACTGAACCCTCGTTAATTTGGACGGTTTGCAGATCTACGCTACTGTAAAAAGTGGTTCTTTAGCCATTGCAGCGTCGACGTTGGATTCATTACTTGATCTAATGGCTGGTGGTATTCTTTGGTTCACACACTTGTCAATGAAGAGTATAAACATTTACAAGTACCCTATAGGAAAGTTAAGAGTTCAACCAGTGGGGATTATCATCTTTGCTGCTGTTATGGCTACTCTTGGTACGTGCCGATGCACCTGTCATATCTTTCTCTTAATTTTGGCAGTCTAGAATTCATGAATAACCATTGATACCGAAGAATCAAATGAAGAACATCTATCTTGTGAAAAATTTAGACCAAAAAGTTTTCGACTGAAGCACTACGAATTGCAAATTGATGGTGAATATCTCTGTATGAATAACCACTTCTTAGCAGGTTATATTTTGTAGATTTTTGGTGGTTAAGTAGGGAGTAAGACTAAAATTATACCAAAAAATTGCAAAGAGAAGTGACTAAGAGAAATAGAAATTCTATGATGATTGTTTGTATTGGTCATGATTTCTGTCCTTGTGAAAAAATAAAGGGAAAAGAACAATTTAAAGAAGTTACAATGGAAGTCTGCATTTTTATTTCATTCTGATCTGCATTTAGACAGCGCATGTATGGTGATCGTATCCTAGCACACTAATTGAGTATCTGCGATTGCATAGGCTTTCAGGTCTTAGTGCAGGCTGTGGAACAACTGATAAAAGATACACCTTCGGACAAGATGACCGAGGAGCAACTGGCTTGGCTATATGCAATCATGCTGACAGCCACTGGAGTGAAGCTCGTCTTATGGATTTATTGCAGAAGTTCAGGAAACAAGATAGTTAGAGCATATGCAAAGGTCCTTTTTCCCCATATACTCTCCTGAAAAATCTCATTTAACGTAGTGTATCCTTTCTTTTATCTGTTGAGCAACATTTGACAAATTATGGAACCATGCATGATATCCAGGATCATTACTTCGATGTGGTAACAAATGTTGTCGGTTTGGTTGCTGCTGTTCTCGGTGATCGATTCTATTGGTGGATCGATCCTGTTGGTGCTATTGTCCTTGCTGTATATACAATTACAAATTGGTCAGGAACTGTGCTGGAAAATGCAGGTTCTTTCTTTTTCCTTTGTCAGCTAACATGAATGATTTTGATGTTTATTTGCTATTTACCTAGCTAACACTTGAATGTTGCTCTCTCCTGCAGTTTCTCTTGTTGGACAATCAGCCCCTCCTGACTTTCTACAGAAACTTACATATCTTGTTCTAAGGCATGATCCTCAGATAAAAAGAGTTGATACCGTTCGAGCCTATACTTTTGGAGTTCTTTACTTTGTTGAGGTGCGATGTCCAACACTCTGAAGTTCTTTTCTCCTGCACAATTTTCAATTTTTAATAGTTCATAAAATGGGTTGAAGAGATCCAGAAAACCACTACGTCCCAAGTTGGAGTCAGCTATATGAATACTCAACATTATAAATTATTATCTTCTCTAGTAGTATAATTTTGGAACATTTAGAAAAAAAAAAACTTGGTGCATAATCGTCTGTTTTATAACAGGTTGACATAGAGCTCCCAGAAGACTTGCCACTGAAAGAAGCCCATTCCATTGGAGAGTCACTTCAGATTAAGATTGAAGAACTTCCAGAAGTTGAACGTGCTTTTGTCCATCTTGATTATGAGTGTGATCACAAACCAGAACACTCCATTTTGAGTAGAATTCCCAACAGCCCACCTTAATATTCTAGTCTCTCCAACTCCATGTTATTTCTTAGGACTTTTACAATGTAAAATTAAGAGCCCATTTTGCTATATGGAAGTATCATGAAGAGTGAGGCCTGACGTTTTCATATGTATACAGAAAAGAGAATGCCATTTTCCCTTATGAATCACCTAATTAGCTTCACATTTCCTTAAGCTTTGAGTAATCTACTTGGTTTAGTCGGGTTGAGTAAGCATAGGAGTGACAAATGGGCGGGTCGGATATGGTTCGGGTCGAAAACGGGTAATGAAAAAACGGATAAATTATCCGACCCGACCATATTTAATACGGATATTAACCATCGGATAATATGGGTTATCCATGACTTCTTGAATATAATCACTTTTGGGAGAATTCCTAGTCTCCCAAACTTGAGGAACCCTCAATTTGAGCTTTTACAAATATAAAAGTTAAACTCATTGGTTAACCATTAGTTATCCATTTTCTAAATGGATAATATGGTTCTTATCCATATTTGACCGATTTTTAAAAAGTTCATTGTCCAACCAATTTTTTAGTGAATAATATGGGTGGTTAACTGTTTTCTTTTAACCATTTTGTCACCACTAAGTAAGCATATAACATATTCTAAGAAGTCATTTGGCTCCAGACAAATTTGATACAGAGATTAAATTCACGATCCAAATTCTTATCAAGGTTGTGATGACACAAACACCGCCGGCTAGACGAACCAACGATACAATGACCAAGAACAAGACTAAACACATAACAAAGTCTAATGAGATAGCATAAATAAGTAAAAATAAGCGTAGAAGTACATCAATTCAACCACCGAAACTGGTGTTATGAAGTCATGAGATACTACAACCGATTTATAATACGGAAAAGGGCCAAAACTACCCCTGAAGTATCGGATTTGGTACAAAAATACCCTCCGTCCACCTATTTGAGTAAAAATGTCCCTGTCGTTTTCTTTCCGGCTCAACCTTACCCCTTCTCTGACGGCACTTATTATTATTTTTCTTTTTGTAAAATAAAAAAGCTTATTATCCACATGTCAGCACTTTAGTGGCCTAACATAAACCTTATCCCAGATATACAAACCCACCCACCCCAAATATTTTTTTAAACCTCATCTTCTGCTTAAATTTAAGTTTCCACCTTCGGCTCCGGCAATATTACCGGCATAACCTCCTGTTTCATTTTTTCTTTAATTGGTTTTCTTCGGCTCTCTCATTTTATCACCTCAACACACAATTACACAAATTCATCTTTCCAAATTATTTTTTATTGGAATTAGAAGAATCAGAGAAAACTAAAATCGACAAAGAAGAACAATAGATTCTCCTCTTCAAGTGTTAAAAATTTCCATTATTAATAGTTCCAAATATATAGATAGCCCATATCGACAAAACAATAATCATATATAAGACATTATAAAGACTCACTGTATTGAAGCTTTCTTACATAGAATTTTTTCTTCATTTAACAACCACAACTGAGGCTAGGGACATAACATATCATTTCTTGTTTGAAAAATTTGTTGCATAACTCCGCAAAATTGAAGTGGAAGTCTTATTTTGATGTATTTTTCTAAAGTAGGGGTATTCGAGAATTAATTAATGTGAAAAGGACGGGTGGTTATATCTGGTTCGCTCCTATCAGTTTGGCCTTCAATATTCACGAAAACGGTACTTTGTTCTTCATGTTCATCTTCTTAAGAAAAAAGTGAAACAAGAATATGGCAAGGTGGGTTTAACTCTTTAGCCCGTTTTTAGGCCGGTTGAGTCAAAATTCAGTTATGGGTGATTTTTTCTTTTTAATTTGGAGATGGCTTAATTTTTGGCCAATCAGATTACGCCACATAATAAGTAAATATTCAATTATTTTATTTCTAGAGGACTGTTAGTTTTAAGGGCAAACTTGAGCCAAAAAGAAAACGGCAGCGGCATTTTTACTTAAATAGGTGGACGGAGGGTATTTTTGTACCAAATTCGATACTTCAAGGTCAATTTTGATCCTTTTCCGTTTATAATATAAAGATTTAAACATAATATATATGTACTGTCCGAAGGAAAAAACAATGTAATAGATAGATAAAGGAAGGTGATTTTAAGGCACTGTGATCGATCAAAGTAGTTCTATCTTGAGTCTCCAAAGCAGCTCCTATATGGTCTCCTGGATTCCACTAGTACCTGCACATAAAATATGCAGCCAGTATATCGTGAGTACAATAATCAACGTGAGCTCAGTAAATATCATTGACTGACCCCAATAAATTAGTGAGATATTTTGTCAAAAGATATATACTCAATTTTCATAACCTGTATAATTTATAAATATGCACAATAGCAGAAACAAAGCACAGGAGCAGCGTATAAAGTATGCATAGTTCAAGTATGAGTTATAAAGCATGCTTTCATCAACTATCAAGTCCAATGCATATGGCATATAAACTGCATATATAATTAAGGATACGCACAAGGAGCATTTATATGAAATGCATCAACAAGAGCATAGTATCACTAATGCATAATAAAAATTCAAACTTTACCTCGAACCAGCACTCTCCAAGTATCTAATAACCCACGTGTACGCCATCGAGAGAGAAACATGAGAGAGAGGCTCATGAGGAAAGGATCCATATTCACATGCAATAAAAAGCGCAAACAACTCACATACATCACACAACCAACAACTCAATGTGCTATATCCTCAATTAAGTGAGACTGAGGTTCAAGCATATAAGGAATATATGCATGTGTACAAAAGATGATCTCTCTACATGATATATAGGCATATATGTAACATATGACTACAAATCCGACATGTAATCCATCATACAAATATCCATCATATCCAAATAAAGTATCAAAATCCTAGGTATGATCTCTGACATGAATAAGAAAGCTCAAGTAGTCATATCAACAGTTAAAGCATATCACAAGTCGAGCATGTACCAAAACAAGGCAAAACGAAGCATAAACTCTACCCCTTAGCATGATATAACCTTGGTGCCCGGATATACGCTCGTCACCTCGTATATAAATCACCTCCAAATACATAGCATGTAGCATATAAATCCATTTTTAGAAAATATTCTCTCAAGTCAAAGTTAAGCAAGATACTTCCCTTCTTCGGGCTTGTCTTCAACTCCAAATCACACATTTTCCTTGTTCTTGACCTTCAAGTGCCAAAAATCTAGCCAAATATCATCCGTGGAAGTCAAACAATGCTAAAGGAGGCAATACCAATTAATAAAGCTTCGATCTTTGAAAAAATTCCAAAAAATCAACAAAGTTTCACATGGTAAAAACCTGCAAGCAAGACTAAATATTAGTGAGCCATAACTCCATTGAGTCCAAATATGTTATTAATTTTCAAATTCGAGTCCAAATCGATGTTTAAAATCTCAAAATACACTCTCTTAAGTTTCAAGTCAAAACTAATTTTTTACTTTTTAAATCCCTGATTTATGTGTAATAATTAATGGGAAATCATGATATATAATCAAATACAAGGTAGAAGCACTTACCCATGAGTTTGGAGTGAACGTCTCTTCCAGAATCGCCTCAATCCGAGTTCCCTAGCTTCAAAATGGTGAAATGAGCTTATAGAAAAATTACCGCCCAATATAGAATATGAATCTAGTCGTTAAAAGTGCAACTCTCATCACTAAGGTTACCCAATCTGGCCGCTAAAAGTACGCACCAGAACCTATTTGCACTAGCCTTTTTCTGTGCTTCAAAACATACTTTGGGTGGTCCAAAACTCACCCAAATCCCCCGGTATCCCGCCTAAACATTCAAATAAGTCCATAAATAGTATACAGACCTGCCCAAGGTCTCAAAATACATATGGGATCACCACATCTAAGGAAAATTTGATATAAATTGTCCATAACATTCGAAAAGGAAATTGTATTTCACTATTTTTTGTATTTTTATTACACCAGGGAGAGGAAAAGGGAAGGGAATGTCATATTATTAATGGGGTTTGAACCCTCCACCATAATTGTGGAAGGCAAAGAGCTCAGTGAGCTAGACCTTAATCCCTACTGCTTTTCGTATAAAGGAAAACGTCTAAAGTTCATGAACGGTAAATGACATTGCCCCCTCTCCCTACTTTCTCACAATTACAAAGACTGCTTATAATGTAAACATACAAAGTTTTACCCCTCCGAAAATGATGTTTCCAATTATCGTGCTGGTTAGTCTCTTATATGAATTATCTGCGCCCCTATCATATTTTTTCAGTTCTATATATTTTATTCCAAACAACTAAATGATTCATTGTGACTATTATAGTGTTGGCTATAATTTGTCATGAGCTTATCTGTTACGATCCAAAATCTCACCGGATCTATGATGACGCCTAATACCCTTGCTAGGCAAACCAACAACAAATATGCACAAATAAATTTTAGCAACAGTAAAAAAATATTCTCAATAAGGGAATATCATAAATAATTGAAGTCAAAACAAGATACAACTGAAAACCACCCAAAATTCTGGCGTAACCGATTGCATGAGCGCTATAGAGTACTAATTACAACGTCCGAACAAAATACAATTACTGTTTGAAAGACTAAACATTAATAATATGAGATTAGGGAGGGGGCTTCAAGGCATGCGAACGGAACAACAGTACTACCTTGAAATCTCCAAACAAGTTCAGTGAACAGCTCTCTAGCAACCACCTCTATCAGCAATGCTTGGCTGTGCACATAAATGTACTCAATAAGTAGCAAGTCTGACCTCACTCTAAAAGTAGTGACGAGGTTGGCAAGGTTCAACACTCACTTTCAACAGCCAACAACAACAATAACAACACAATAATGGCAAAAAGAGAAGCAGCTCAAATAATATCAGATTCAACTCTATCACAATAAGAGGTGAAATAATCATGCTTTCAAGTATATTAATCAAGGCATCACTTTCCAGAGTGATTAGCTAGACCGGGATTTATAAAAGAAAACTACAATTTCAGGCTCTAAACATCAGATAAAGACATCAAATACCAATTAACATGAAGAAAATACAACTCTATACCTGCATGATAAGTATAGATGCCAAAATCGCCAACATCACAGTTTAATCATCATATATACATATCTCAGCACATTCATATAGTGTCAGGCACAAGTACCTCTCAATCATACTCTCATCACACTCACGGTGCGTGACGAAATTTCCCAGAATCATCACATATACACGCACACACACTAAGCACTATACAGGTGATTGGAATAAGCTCCTCACTAAGCATATATCAAGTGCCTGCATTCACATGGTTATTACCTAACTCCGGAGGGGCGGATCCTAGACCAAAAGCTGATTGGATCAAAAGTTAACTATTAATATCACTCAACCTAATATAGGGCCTTGACATAAGCATTACCTCATAACCAATATCAACACGACTCTATGGCCCAAAATCAGTCATCAATCTTCTCAAGTCCAATAAGCTCACATCTCACAGTACCATAATCACAATACTGCATGGAATGTGCTGACATGCCAAAACTTAGCACAAACCCGTATCACATACACAAGGACACGAACAACACAACATATAAATAATGCACAGAGACAGAGATATAACACGCAAATATAATATCATGACTAAAAAGTATGACTATGGCTAATGCAAATATCTCAACATAGCAAAATAACCCGATCATGTCTCAATCAGATAACCAATAACCTAGATATTATTTCTAACACGAATAATACCTCACATAATCAAACAAGTGAAGAGAACACGGTATCAAGGAAGCATGAAAGCAAAACAAGGCATATAATAGCCTAAAGTCTACCCGGATAATGATTAATCACGGTGCACGCTTATGTGCTCGTCACCTCGCATATGCGTCACCTCAACATATCGCACACATCATAGCCTACGAGAAAATACCCTCAAGCCAAGCCTAGGCAAGATACTTAACTCAAATGCGTGAGAATCAATACTCCAAAAATCCATTGCCTCTCGATCGGCCTCCAAACGCATCAAATCTTGTCAAAACAATTCAATAACATCAAATAATACCATAGGAATCGATCTCAAATAATAAAGCTTCGATCTTTAATCAATTCAACAAAGTTAATCAAAAAGTCAACTCGGGCCCGCTTTTCTGAGCCTGAAAAAGCTCACAAATCTTGACTATCGTTCGAATACGAGTCCAAACATACAGGTTTCATCCAAACCTGAATCCAAATTGGATTTCAAATCTTAATTATTCACTTTGTAAAATCTAGCACAAAAAAACCCCAAAATTTCTCTTTCAAACCCCATCATCTATGTGTAATAATCCATGGGAAAATAAGATATATCATCAAAATCAAGTAGAAATCACTCACCCTCAAAGAGATGATGAAAATCTCCCCAAATATTGCATCTAGCTGAGCTCCAAATCTTAAAATAGTGAAAAATAAGCCAAATCCTCGAATATAATATGTTGCCAACAATTTCGCTTCTACGACCACTTAGCTTGCATCAGCATAAAACAGCTCGCATCTGCGAGACTGTGAGCTCAGGATCCCTTTGCTTCTTCAACCACAATAGTGCATCTACAACATCGCAGGTGCGACAAAACACCACCGACGCGAACTCCACAGGCGCGGACTCTGCAGGCGCGACCAACTTGCACTTTTGCACTCTTCCAAATCAAGGCCTACCTTCTCTAGGTGCGGACCTCTACCTCGTAGATGCGACATTGCACCTGCGCACCATACTTCCACAGGTGCGATGTACCAACACCAGACGTGCCAACAAACATCAAAATAATTCGGAACCCATTCGAAATACACATGAGCCCCGGGGGACCCCGTCCAATCATTCCAACAAGTCTGAATACATTATCCAAACTTATCCAAATGCTCAAAATACTATAAAAACATCAAAATTGAGAATCGACGATCAAAACCAATTTCTTAGGTTCCAAACTTTCCAACTTCAGCAAACATGTTCGGATCATGTCTATAATGACCAGGCCGATTGTTTTGTATATTTGAGCCACATTCCCCTATTTGATTCTTTCTGTATTTTTGTGTATTGTTTTGTGACTCGCGGAGATGGTTGGTTTGATTTCAGGAAGGTTTTGGATTGAATTTGAACACTTAGTCTATTTTTGGAAGCTTAAGTTGTAAGAGTTGATCAATATTTGACTTTTGAGTGGATGACATCGGATTGGAGATTTGATGGTATTAATAGATTCATTGGTAATTTTGGACTTCGGCATATGTCCGAATTTGGATTTGGAGGTTTCTAGGGTGTTTTGGCTCTAATTGTCAAAAGTTAAAAAGTTGAAGATTTGGAAGGTTCATAAGTTTGATCGGGAGTTGACTTTGATGATATTGGGTTCGAATTATCATTTTAGGACTTGAAATGGGGTTTTATGTCATTTGGGACTTGTATAAAAAGTTTGGAAGTAATCCGGATTGGTTAGGCATGAATCAGACGCTTGTTTTGAAGTTTAGAAGCTTATGAACTCAAGAGAAGTTCAATTTATGGTTTGATCATTGATTCATAGATGTGATGTTATCTTACATGTTTGGAGGCTTTGGATAGGTCTGGATAGTATTTATGGACTTGTTGGTATGAATAGACGGGGTTCTGGGTGAGTTTCGGACCACCCGGAGCTTGATTGAGATTGCAAATTTTCTATTGGTATCTGGTGTACTTCACGATCGCTGAGCAGGTCTCGCGATCGAGGAGAATTAATTTGGAGGCAACTGATTTTTTCCTACGTGTTCACGGGCAGTAGGTCGCATTCGTGATGCTTGTGGTGGATTGGTCTTTGTGTTCGTGCCACAACGGCCTTGGTCTCATAGAGGAAAGGCAGGCCGGGATATCGACTGGAGTTAGCCTTCACGATCGCGGGGTCGGCGTCATGTTCGCATAGGCTTAGGACGCTTGTGCATCGCGTTCGCGTGGAGCCAACCACATTTGCGGAGGGCTGTTTTAGGCAGTGGCAAGATTGTGCTTCGCGAATGTGAGGCTTGGTCCGCGTTCGCGAAGGGTAGTGCTGGGCAGACTCATTTGATTTCTAATATTTGGATTTTAGTCAATTCTCTCATATTTTAAAATCTAGACTTGGAGGGAGAGGGATGATTTTTGAAAGAGACTTTCATACAAGACTTTAGGGTAAGTGATTTTACTCATTTTTGGTATTATTTAAATAATCTACATGGTTATTAACATCTAAAATATGGAATTTTGAAGAAAATTGGAGGATTTTCTTACAACTTTAGAGAATAGAAATTGGGGATTTGGGAGCCGATTTGGACTCGGTTTTGGATTCTAATCACATATTTGGACTCATGGGGTTATCGGTAGTCAGAATCTACCCATTGACTAGGGTTTTGAACATGTGGGACCAAGTTGACTCTTATTGACTTTTTGAAACTTGAATAAAGATCGAAGCTTTATTGTTTGGAATTGATTTCTGTGGCTTTTTTTGACGATATTGGGTTGTTTAGCTAGATTTGACCCGCTCAGAGGCCGATTTGAGAGGCAAGGGATTTTTGGAGCACTGATTCTTGCGTATTGAGGTAAAGTATCTTGCCTAAGCTTGGTTTGAAGGTAGTTTCCCGTTGGCTATGGTATTTGATATATGTTGGGGTGACACACGTACGAGGTGATGAGCATATATGTCTACATTGTGGTTATTCATGATCAGGGAAGACTCTAGGTTATTATGTGCATTGTTTTGCTATCATGCTTATTTGATACCGTGTTTCCTCTCCTCTATGACCACTTGAGTTATTATTCATGCTAGAAATCATGTCTAGGCCATTTACTTATCTGATTGAGACATGATAGAGCTATTTTGCTATGTTGAGCTATTTGCCTGGATTGTTGTCATATGTTTCAATCATTATTTTATATACGCGTATTATATTTAGGGCTGCTTATCAGGCGGATCATGCAGTTATTTACTCTTAACGGTTTTGCTTATCGATTATCGACTTTTAAGTGTATTAATCCGCTAGCCACCTGATAAGATATTGGGCAGATTAGTATCGATTTAGCTATTATCGGGTGGTCATTGGGCGGTTTATCGGCCTAGTTGAATCTGTATTACAAAGGCCTATTTTGGTCCTTCCTGTTACACAATTACTAGTAAATACCAGTTTAATTTGCATGTATTCCCACCATTTCTCACCGTTACCTTCAATGATCGTAAAACACAAGCCATTGCTTGTTACTATCTTCTTTTGGCCAACAATCTGGTCCATCTGGTGGCATTAGGATCATGTATCTATAGCATGCAAAGAAGGAGATTGTTGGCATGTTACAGGTTTAAGCAGCAGAAAAAATGGAAATTCTTTAACAGTGGATAAGTGGAACTATGGAAGGGATATTTAATATATATAATTAATAATGAAATTTCAATCAGTTCCTCGTCCGTTAAACCAATTACCCGATACCAATAAGCCATTAAGCCACTTTTGCGGTTCGGTTTTCAGTTTCGATTCGATTTTGAACACCCCTAATTATATTACCATCTTTATACACTTCTTATATGCTATCTCACATATAGTTTAGTGTCCTTACTTGTGTGACATGAGTTTGAGCAGATTTGTAGCACGTTAGCATCATCTGCGCGATATATTGATCTTGATGTATAGGGCTGAGTGTTGGCATGTTAAGAACTTACATATCCAGAAGATGAAAGTAGCAGAAATAAGGATGTTGAGGTGGATGTGCGGACACACTAGGATGAAATAAGATTAGGAATGATGATATTCGGGAGAAGGTGGGCGTGGCTCCCAATGATGACAAGATGTTGGAAGCGAGGCTCAGATGGTTCGAGCACGTACAGAGGAGAAGCCCAGATGCTCCGGTAAGGGGGTGTGAGCAGCTGCCTTTGGAAGGCACGAGAAGAGGTAGAGGGCGGCCTAAGAAGTATTGGAAAGAGGTGTTCAGGCAGGACATGGCGAGGCTTCAGATTTTCGAGGACAACGCCCTTGATAGGAAATTGTGGAGGTCGAGTATTAGGGTTGTAGGTTAGGAGGTAGTTGATTCTATTTCTACTTTGTACCTATGTGAGGCTAGTCTGATAGGATTTTTGTCTTTGACTGTTAGTGGTTAATGTTGTGTTTCACTACTCTTTCATTTTTCATAGTGCCGGGTTTATTTACTGGCTATCGTTTTTGCTTTTCAACTATTTTCTGGTCTTTATCTGTTATTATTCTTATGGTATATGTTGGTGGTACTGATATTGTCTCTTTTCGTCTTCTTGAGCTGAGGGTCTTTCGGGAACAACCTCTCTACTCCCTCGGGGTAGGGGTAAGGTCTGCATACACACTACCATCCCTAGACCCCACTAGTGGAATTTTAATGGGTCATTGTTGTTATTGTTTGTTGATACTATGAGATGTTGGGGTAGTGAGATTTGAGCGAATTAATGACTGAACTTGGGCCATAGAACCGTGTTGATATTTATAGTGAGGTGACGCGTATGCCATTTCTCATATTAGGCTGAGTGACATTGATAGTGAGGTGGCACATGCGCCAGGCCCCATTTGGGCAGAGTGATGATGATCGTTGACTTTTGATCTGATCAACGCTGGGCTAGGATCCCCTTCTAGATTCAGTTGATAACCCATGTTACTTTCGGTCCTGTGAGTGTAGACACTTGATACGTGCTAGGTGAGGTGCTAAATGAGTGTGTGTATGTGTCTGTGTGATGATTGAGGGGTACTTCTGCTAGCCACTATACATCTGCTGAGATTTAGTTTACTTGATGCTTAAAATTTGATGTCGTAGATTTAAGCATGTATACTTGTCATGCAGTCATAGAGTTGTATTTCTTTCCTTATGCTAATTGGAACTTGATGTCTCTATTTGATGCTTAGAACTTGGAACCGCAATTAAATTGATAAATCTATGTCTAGGTGATTTCTGTGAAAAGATTTATGCCTTAATTGTTATACTTGAAAATATGGGTGTACAAAGAAAACCGACAAACCGCACAAAACCGATAATCCGAGTCAAACCAAGAAAAAACCCCGACTATGGTTTGGTTTGATTTGTGTTTACCTTGAAAATGGTAACTACAATTATATTTGATTTTGTGGTTCTAAAAATACGTGATTTATTTTAATACTAGTTGTTAAGCGATGGATGCTAGGTATAAGTAAAGAGAATAAGATATGCAAATCAATGGGGTCACAAAGCTGGGCCTCGAGCTGGCTGAAGCAGGACCTCGAGGTCTAGATGGGGCTAATAACGATGAACTATTGATAAAGAATCAATGGTAATGAGGGCCTTAAAGATTGCCTTTTATGATTAATAATGAGCAATAAATGAAGAACAATAAATGAACAATGTATGAACAATGTAAGAATAAGAAATAAGTGTGAAGAACAGTTGTTTTAGCAAAGAGAGCAGAGAATGTTGTATGTTTTTCAATATCCAGATCCCTTACAAAATGACAAAAGCCCCCTTTATATAGGAGGGGTGAATCCCAACATAGTTCACATCTAATAAATGACGAATAAGTGCTACTAGTACAGCTGTATAACTGCTCAGTACGGATTTGTACTATTCTTGCAGACTCTGTCAGTCCTCATCGTATGCCCTCGGGGGTTTCCCGCCTTTCCATGACGATCACCGACTCGTGCCGCTCCGAGATCGACCTTCGATATGCCCCCTCGAGGGGAACAATTCAGAGTCCACCCTCAAGTTCCACTTCGATCCCCTCGAGGCCGGGCGTGGAGTGCCACGGTAGCCTCAAAGTCGGACTCTCCGATTTTGGCCGTATACAGATAGTCCCCGCGTTCTTAGAATAAAAAGATAAGAAATGGTTTTGACTTCGACTGTCTCGAACCTCTTGTGATGATGTTATGCTGACGATGCAAGTGTTTGAAATGATTGAAACGACCCGTCGGTTCATTCCCCTAGAAGCATTGAACGCTCTGCCGGTCTGTTTCCCCAAAAACATTGAATGTGCCGTCAGTTTCGTCGCCCCATTCCTCTATAAATAAGGGATTTCTAAAACTAAAGCTTCATTCATTCTTTCTTCAACAATCTTTAGTCTTTCCCTTTCCCTGTATCCTCTTCTGATCTCCTATTCTTATGGTTGAAACCTGTGACCATAAGGTCATAAGGCAGCAAGCTCATTAGTTATGCCATGGCTCTTCTTCGAAACCTTTCCCCTCTGAGAGGAACTATGCTGAGTTGTTGTTGGCCCGAATCGTTGAGAGGAGGGCATCGGATTTTTCCAGTATCAGAAGATATGTGGACTGTAAACTGCTGCTCATCTCTCTTAACTTCAACCTGGTGTGGCGCTTCGCTCCTCTTGCTTTCCATGGAGTGAGGTGGCACTATATACTAACTTTGCATCCCACACCGGTACAGTGTCTCAAGAAGTGGCTTCACAATAGTAGTGCTGACGAGACCCGTACTCGCTAAGCTTTTCACCAGGCCACAATTTTCTTTGCTTGTCAAAAGCTTTTGCTCTTTGATAGGCTACAACCTTTTCTTCATCTATTGCTGCTTCGGAGGAGATTCTAGAAGGCAACGTTCCAAAGTTCGACATAAGGTCTCAAAAAAAAAAAAAAGGTTCTCGAGGACGTTGCTCTTGAAGATAATCCCTCGAAAGTAGATTAGGCCTTAGTCTGTTGTTTTATGCTTCTTCGTTTCTGTGTAAGGGCCCCTCGTGGGCTTTGTAAATCATCTTTTATTAATATAATAATATCTTTATTTTGCCTTCAATTTGCGTTGAACTCCATTCTGTTATCGGTTGTGAAAAGTTCAGATGTACGACTTTAACGATTGGTCTGAATACCGGATCCGGAACATAACAATAATAAACCCTCGAGTTTTAATTTAATTACTGCGATGCTTCTCGAAGTCCTTTGTTATCCCTCGGACTGGGCTTGGATAGATTCGATGCGAATTTAGGTCACCGGGACTTCTGAGCTCGACTTGAGTGAGAGCTGTGTCTCGATTTTTTGAAATAAATCTAGCCCTTTTAGGTTTTGTCGGCAGCCCTCGAGTGAGAGTTTTCTCGAACCCAAATGACCTTTGGATTTAGCAATCGGATGCCCATTCTTTCGATGATCTGAAAATAAAGATAGCCCTTAGGCCTCTACGAATAGTCCCTGAGTGAGAGTTTGCTTGAAATCGGGTAGCCCCTATCTGATCGAAAATTGCTTTGAACTTAAAATAAAGACAACCCTAAGGCATTATAGACAGTCCCTGAGTGAGGACATACCCGAACTCGGGCGGCCTTTGGGCTAACATATTTGGGTGAGCGTCTCTTCGAACTTGAGATAATGACAACCTTGAGGCTTTGTTAATAGTCCCCTAGTGAGAACTGGCTCGAACTCGGATAACCCTTGGGACGAAATAATCGAACGATCGTTTGCTCGAACTTGAGATAAAGATAGCCCTGAGGCTTTATTAATGGTCTGCGAGTGAGAATTGGCTCGAACTCGGGTAGCCCTTGGGCCAAAATAATCAAACGAGAGTTCGCTCGAACTTGAGATAAAGATAGGCCTGAGGCTTTATTAATAGTCCCCGAGTGAGAACTGGCTCGAACTCGGGTAGCCCTTGGGCCAAAATAATCGAACGAGCGTTCGCTCGAACTTGAGATAAATATAGCCTTGAGGCTTTATTAATAGTCCCCGAGTGAGAACTGGTTCGAACTCGGGTAACCCTTGGGCCAAAATAATCGAACGAGTATTCGCTCGAACTTGAGATAAAGATAGCCGTGAGGCTTTATTAATAGTCCCCGAGTGAGAACTGGCCCGAACTCGGATAAACCTTGAGCTAAATAGTCGAGTGAACGTTCGCTCGAGCTCGAAAATAGAGGTAGACCTGAGGCTTTATGAATGGTCCCCGAGTGCGAACTGGCTCGAACTCAGGTAGCCATTGGGCTTAATAGTCGAGCGAGCGTTTGCTCGATCTTGAAATAAAGATAGCCCTGAGGCTCTATTAATAGTCCCTGAGTGAGAACAAGCTCGAACTCGGGTAGCCCTTGGGCTTAAAATAATTGAGAGAGCGTTTGCTCGAACTTGACTCGTACACTGTTCTTTAATAATTTCCGACAATCTGGCCGATGCCTGGGTCCTGACGTCAATATCATGACATAAGCGGTTGAAGAGACTGAAGGGTTGCTTTTGTACGATTCCCAAAAGAATTAATTGTAGGCTGCCGACGGTCGGTCTTTTGGCTTCCTCAGCACGTTCGAACGATCTTTATAAATAGACAAATTCCATAACCTTGCAGATATCACTCTCTTTGTACTTCCAGAATTTCACTTTAGCCCTTTTCAATTTCCATGAACTCTCCCTTCTTTTTTCCAACAATATTTTCCATCTTCTTGGATTTTCCGCTTTAGAGATGGCTAAAACTTCTAAAACTGTTCCTCAAAAGGAAAAAGCTTCGTCGTCTTCTCGAACGACCAAAGGTAAAACAGTAGTTCCTCCTAGTATCGAGGAGTGTACTCTCGGGCCTTGCGATACATCTTCTGATTTCCAAGTCGAAAACCACTCATCTGTTCCGGGACGGTGCGAACCCATGTCTCGGTATATCAGTTTAATAACTGAAATCAAGAAAGTGAAGGCCGACTACCATTGGGGAGAGGCGGTGCAAGTAGAGGTTCCTTCACGAGGAGAAGACATAACCACGCACAAAACCGGTTTCCTCAGTGTATACACATATCCTTTCACCTTAGGCCTGGTAGAAGCCTCTTTACCATCGATAGATCCAGTGATCCTCGATTTCTGCAGCCAATATCAGGTGACACTTGGACAACTTTATCCATCGTTCTAGCGCATTGTTTATATGTGTATTTCTCAAGCATGGTCGAGGGGATGCCTTTTACCCTCGACTATCTAATTAGAATGTATAGCCCCCAACTTTATCGAGGTGGCCTGATTAAGCTAAAACGTCGATCTTCGAAGGCCCTTTTTGCTAGCATCGATGAAGACAAGGACCGAGGGGGGATGAGCCGCTTTGTCCGAGTTAGGACCTCGGACCTGATCCCTGCTGAGAGAATGCCATTCCCCAAGGAACAGAATATGAATCGTAGGTAAACAAATTTCGCTGATCGGATATCTTTTCTTGAATTTGAACTAACTCTCTTTGATGAAATAGCTGTCGAGTGGTACCCCGATGCTGTCAACGATCTCCCGGGCTGGATCCGACAACTTGATTCGATCTGCCCATACGCCCAGCGCGTGTGGTGTGATCTGGCTAAGACCCGTTGGGAGGCCAAAAATCATGGTGAGTTTTTATCTCTGTTCATATTCGAGCTCTGTAGAGAAGATATCTTTCGCTGATACTCTCATCCTTTGTGCCTATGCAGGCCTTGGAGAGGCCGTCTTGATGAGGGAGCCCCCGCCTGGGGAAGCAGATACCCCGAAGCCTGCTAAGGAAAAAAAGAGAAAGAATAAATTACTAGCTAAGTCTTCAAAGCCAAAATGTACTAAGGCTCAAAAGCCTGAGGCCGATTCAGTGTCCTTAGCTGGGGAAACGGCAGATGATCTTTGCACCGAGGATGAAGAGAATGATGACTGCCCGCTGGCACCTAGGGGGAGAAGAAGTGCTGCTGCTTTGAAGTCTACTGAGCCGAAGGTGGCTGAGTTAGAGGCTGCTGGAATGGAGGTCGCCGATGCGATCCCGACCCGAACTGAGAGAATTGTTAGAGGGGGCTTAGACGAAGTCCCCAGGCCGACCAACGACCAAAACACATCGGGTGTCGAGGGGCACCTGGTCGATGAACCCGAAGAAACCAATGATGAAGCCCCTCGAAGGGGGGGAGAGGGCCCCTGTCGAACTAGTTAAGATGATCAACGTAGATGAGCCTCTGCCGGGCCCATCATTCTCTCCCGAGCAAATACGGGATGCCCAAGATATGAAAACTCCCATCGTGGGAATATCCCCCGGAGAGAATAGTATGTTTGAAGGATATTTTGTTGGGGTTGAGGAAGGCCCCGATATCGACGCCTTATTGATCTTTGAGGAGGCCAAGAAGCTTCGGCAACAGGTAATCTAGTCTTGACCGCTTGTATTTTGAGTTTCGATTCTTGTTTTTCCGACTCTCTTCTTCTATGTTTTCAGGCCTTAAAGCTCTCCCACCAAGCCTTTACCAAGTCACAAGCAGAGTTGGCTCGTTATGAGGACAAATTTAGGAAGCTCGTTTCTGAATTGGACGAACTTAAGGCCCTTTATGCCCAAAAGGAGGGGGAGCTAGGTGACCTTCGAGCATATTTGGAGAGGATGTCTCGAGAGTGGGCCGATCTCGATGAGTAGGTAATATGACCTTCGTGGGCTTACTTTTGTGCTCTAGCCAATTAAGTGCTGAATACCTTGTTTTGATTCTTTCAGCTTAAGCGAAAAGATGATCTGATGCGAGAGGAGCTTAAAATCAGAGATACTGAAATCCTTCGGCTCAAGCAGCGTATGGATGAAGTGTCCTCCGATAAATAAGCCCTCCAAGAGAGGTTGATCTCGGTTGAGCATCAACTCCAAGAGGCAAAGGGAGAAAGCTGTAAGTACAGAGACCTCCACACTGAACCAGTTGCTAAGCTGTCTGCAGCTAAGTCCGAAGCTGATGCGCTCATATTCTCATATCGAGATGATGCTGCTATTGCAAATGCTCGAGCCAGGAAGGTAAAAAGAGGCCGAGCTTAAACTGTGCCGAGCCTTGGAACATGCCTGATTAAGGTCTCGGAGACAGGCTCTCGAGGATATATATGCAGAGGGCATCGATTTGCCTGCCGAAATCGAGAGGGTGAAGGCCCTAGAGGAAGAATCGGCAACTCTGCTTTCTTCCGATGATGATTCAGCCAGTGATTCGACCAGCGGCTCGGAGGATGATGAAGACGAAGGTGAGGTCCCTGAGGGGGAGGAGGCCGTTGATGCTCCGGGGTTCGAGGGCCAAACCGTTGAAGGCATAACTTCTGAGGGAGCTTCGTTTGATCAAGTGACCCCGGCGATTGATTAGGTTTTTATCTGCTCCCTTTTTGTGTAGGCTTTAGGCATGAGCCTTGTAAATATATTTTTGTGAAGCTTTATTATGTATATAAGGTTCTTTGCTCTTCGTCATTTCTTTTCTTTCTTTTGCCTTTTTGGAATAAACTTCGATAATTGTCGATAACCAGTTTGGTGTGTCGGACTTATGATATAAACCCCTCAGGTATTCATGCTCGATGAGTTATTGATAATAGTTGACCGTTCTGTGTCAGCTCCTCAAGTCAAACTTTGATTCGGGCTCGTTGACCCTTAGGTTTTCAACATATTGGCCCTTAGGCTCTTACGCATTGGCCCTTAGGCTCTTTAGGCTGGCCCTTAGGCTCTTACGCATTGGCCCTTAGGCTCTTTAGGCTGGCCCTTAGGCTCATACGCATTAGCCCTTAGGCTCTTTTTAGATTAGGCCAATGCAACCTCTAATATGGCTATAGTTTTTCCTCATTTTGGCTAAAGACTTTTGAAGTTATGATTATGCCTTGGCATATTTTATGTTCGTCTGACTCTTCGACAGCTCAGATGAGAACCTCGATTATGAGTCGATATGTGACGATAGTAGAGTACCTTTGAAAGCTTGCTCGAAGGTTGAGTTTTTCGAAACCTTTTTATCGAAGGCTGATTATTTTTGAAGCCTTTTTTATTGTTCAGAGCTGATAGTATCGAAGCTCTTTTGCTTATGCCAAGGGTAGCCTGATTAACCGGTTCTTTTCGAAGTACTTTCGAAGTATTTGGAGGCCTTTAGTTTTATGGTGACAGTCGGACGTCTCCGAGCCGCGTTAATTAGGCCGTAGCCTTTTGGTTCGACCGTAGTCTTTATGTTTGGCCATAGCCTTTAGTCCCCATGTGCGGTGACCTCGACGTCTATATCGAGGGTATTCCTTTGTAGGGGTCTTACAAGTTCGGATATATAGCCTTGGCCTTAAAATCGGGGGTTATGCCTTTTTTAAGGTCTTATAAATTTGAGCACGCCTTGTTGAAGGTCTTACAGATTTGATGTTGCCTCAGTGAGGGCTTATAAGCTTGAAGTTGCCTGATCGAGGTCTTACGAATTTGAGTCTTCGATGGCTCGATGAGCTGACTGTTTGATGACAGTCCCTGGTAATTTGAGAGTTTTTGGCTCTTGGGCCCTTTTTTCGTGACAGTAGCGAATTTCTTCGAGGCACAAAGTGTTGATAAACAAAGAGGCTTCCTCAATTACTTGATACATGCATATACGTTTTTTGCTTTTGGAGGCTCGATTATTCTACATGGACACGGTTCATTTGACCATTTGGCCCAATACAACATTCTCCTCTTAGGCATAGTTTGATTTCTTCCGAGAGGTGACCTCCTGGGGTGATACCCCCCCAGTATTTGATGTTGATTGAAGAGAAACCTTGACTACTTGATGAGTTCTTCTTAGGTAGCATATAGATGTTGCCTCGTTAAAAACCTCGCCGATAAAACTCATTTGGGATAAAACCCGGCCTAAGGGAAGAAGAGCGCAACGCATGCTTTAACACCCAAGGCCTTTGGGTTGGAGGGTGCTTCTATTCCTTCCAATTGAATACCTGCGATAAGTTAGTATAAACGCAAATGAAAAAAGGAGAGGGTCGTACCTTAGCAATGATAGCATTTGAGCCTCGATGCATTTCAATTGCTCACTGCGAGGACGCGGCACGGTCCTTTATTCACTCATTGGGCTGTAGCCAAGAATGTCGGTTGTGGTTGCTACTTGGCTGTTTGTTTGTCTAAATGCTCCTTTTCGGTGGAGGGCGCCGATACTGGTGCCATGTCGTGCACCGCGAACATCTCTGTTGATGCATGCTGCTCTCCATATACTGCTTTTACTCCATCCTTGGTTGGAAATTTCATCATTTGATGGAGGGTTGACAGCAGTGCCCTCATGCTGTGTATCCATGGCCTTCCAAGCAAGGCATTGTATCTCATGTCTCCTTCGATGACATGAAACTTGGTATCTTGGATTGTACCGGCCACGTTGATCGGGAGGATGATCTCCCCTTTCGTCGTCTCGCTCGCCATGTTGAATCCATTGAGGACTCGAGAGGCGGGTACGATCTGGTCGAGTAGTCCGAGCTGCTCCACCACCCTCGACCTAATTATGTTGGCCGAGCTACCTGGGTCCACGAGCACACGTTTAATTTGAAATTTACTCAAAAGAAAAGAAATTACCAATGCATCATTATGAGGCTGAGACAAGGTCTCGATGTCCTCTTCGCTGAACGTGAGAGCATCCTCTGGTATGTAACTCCGAACCATTTTTCCCTGGTGATGGATATTTTCGTTCGCTTGATAATGGGTCCCTGCGGGGCGTCGATCCCTCCGATGATCAATTGGATGACGTGATGGGGTTCTTCTGGTTCGTTCTTCCTGTTCGCCTCTCTTTCTCGAAGTTGGTTTTGAGCTCAGTCGCTGAGGAACTCTTGAAGGTGCCCTTCGCTGATCAATCGGGCTACTTCTTCTCGAAGCCGTTTGCAGCCCTCGGTCCTATGACCGTGAGTGCCGTGATATTTGCATACCAAGTTAGGGTTTCTCTGTGAAGGGTCTGACAGTATGGGTCTTGTCCACCTGGTATCTTTGATTTTACCTATGGCCAACACGATGTCCGAGACATCGATGTTGAAGTTGTACTCGGATAGCCAGGTGCTTCTATTGGCCCAGTGTGCCTATCAAACCCGATTTTATACATGAGTCCCTGGGAATTTTGACCCTGATCTGTCCTTTGATCGCCACGAGGTATGTTACGTTTCGGGGCATTCCTTCGATCTTCTGCATACGGCTGGTATCTTTCCTTGTTTGGTCTCGGCTCCCTTTCTGCAAACCTTTGTTCCTTTGTTGCGAGCCTGCTAGGATATACTGAGTTCGAAGGGGCTCCCAATTGGTCGTCTTCGACCCTGATCTTCTATTGATACATGTTGTGCACGTCCACCCAAGTTACGGCGGGATACTCGATCAGATTTTGTTTTAGCTGCTTCGAAGCTACTGAGCTTCGCTCGTTCAAGCCCTGAGTGAAGGACTGTACTGCCCAGTCGTCGGAGAATGGCGATAATTCCATTCGCTCCATCTGAAAGCGAGATACAAATTCCCTTAGCATCTCGTTTTCTCTCTGTTTGATTTTGAAGACATCGGACTTCCTGGTGGCGGCCTTGATGGCATCGACATGTGCACTCACAAAAGAGGCTGCCAACATGGCAAATGAATCTATCGAGTTCGGGGGTAGGTTGTGGTACCACATCATGGCCCCCTTTCGAAAGTGTCTCTCTAAATTTCTTCAGCAAGACGGATTTAATCTCATCATCCTTTAAGTCATTCCCCAACACAAGTATAAGCGGTAACATGCTCATTGGGGTCCGTGGTCCCGTTATGATAGGTTTTAAGATTAAGTTTCAATGATGACAATATTATCTTATGTTATATTGTCAAGATAAACAAAAAAAGGAAAGAATGGAGATAATTATCAAGAATGCTACTGGATTCAAAATGAAGAAAGAAGGAAGAACTAGTTACTGCATTAATGATCGTTAAGAGGCAGCTCAATCCAAGGAGTGAACAAAGATTCAGTTACAATCATTAATGAAAAATCAAGATGGGGTTTGACTCAATCAAGGGAGTTCATATTACCAAGTCTTGATCATTCCAGTATCGAAGAAATCGCTCACTAAATCTCTCCTTGAAATTAGCCGTGACATGGAAAGTCACATTCAAATCTGGGCCAGTCAAAGAGCAAGATTCAAAGAGGCATCCCTTGGGTCAAAACCCTTAATCAAAGATCTTATGCCTCCCGTTTCCAATAAGGAATTAACGGCTCCTTTCTCTGATATAAAAGGAAGCTCTCTTAAAGAAGAAGATCATGCAACTACAAAAAGTGTATTCCAAATCTGTCTACTTCTTAGTTCAACACTATAATCCTAAGTTATCAGTGTCTCAAAAGATAGAGAGATCTAGAGTATAAAAGAAAGTTGTGTCACTTGATAAGAACTCAATTGCTGATTCTATAAGCTGATGGTATACACAAAGATACCATCATTTGTGTAAATTCATTCAAAGATCTTAAGGGAACCCTTGTGACCCAAGGGAACTGGATGTAATTACCACAACAGTACCGAACCAGTATAAATCGTGTGTGTCTTACTATTGCTCTTTACTGCTTTTACATCTTCTGTCTCGTGGAGTAGTCAACTAATAGCTATATCAGTCGACTAAATTTAATTAGGCAACAATTCACCCCCCCCTCTTGTACTTTTAATTGGTATCAGAGCAAGGCTCACTATCTGTGCTTTACCGCCAGTGAGGAAAAGATCAATGGGATCCAACACTATTGCCGGTGCTTTTTTTTTTCTAGAAGAAACCTCTCAGGTTCGACCTCCTTACTTCAATGGTCAGCATTTTTCACATTGGAAGGTTCGCATAGAAACATACACCATGTCATACGATATCAAAGTATGGCGTTTGATAAAAAAGGGAAATCTTCCAATTCCTCCAACAAAAAATGACGATGGTGAAATCATCAAAGCAACTGATCCTCTTGATTTAGACGATTACACTGATGAACAAGCTGCTGTCATCACTGTAAATGCAAAAGCAAAAAATCTACTATACAACGCTATCAGTGGAGAAGAATATAAAAAAATATCCAGCTGTGAAACTGCCAAAGAAATGTGGGAGAAACTGGAAGTTACTTATGAAGGATCCAACAAAGTAAAGGAGACTAGAATAAATCTCTTAGTTAGGGAATATGAATTATTTCAAATGAAGGATGGAGAATCTGTTGAAGAAATGTTTTCCAGATTTAGCAAAATCCTTGGAGACCTCAAATCATTTGGAAGACTTATTAAAAGTGGCGAAAAGGTTAGAAAAATCCTTAGAAGTCTACCTACAATTTGGCAACCAAAAGTTATCGCCCTAGAATGTCAAGACCTGGACAGAGTTTCCTATGATGAACTCAGAGGTGATTTGATCGCTTTTGAGAAAACTCATCTTGATAGACAAGTTCAAGAGAAAAAGAAAACTGTTGCTTTCAAGGCAACCTTGGCTGAACCTGAAAATAAAGATGAAGTTGAAGGAGGAGAACAAGATGAAAACATTACAATGCTCTCACAAGTTGTGACTAACATGATGAGAAGGAACAAAAACTACAGAAGAGGTAAGTTCAACGTCAGGAAAGGAAGGGCAAGCAATGAAACAGATAAAAATGATGGAAGGTGTTACGAATGTGGAAAACTCGGACACATCCAGGCTGACTGTCCTGAGTTAAAAAGAAAGCTTAGTAGAAATGTGCAAAAGAAGAAAGCTTTTGGAGCATGGAGCGATGAGGAGGGATCTGATCATGAAGAAATTGCCAATATATGTTTTATGGCTCTTAGTGAAAATGAAGAACCAGATAAACTTGCACTAATGACTGGCAGCAATGAAGAAGAAGATGACTCAAGAAGACCCTATTCATCATTGGATGAAGGAACTAGTGAGGTACGTACTCCTTTATGTCCATCTTGTTATAAACTTCAAGAATTTGTTGATATTGCTCTTACAGACATTGAAAGAGTAGTAAATGAACTCAGAAAGGTCAAAAGAGAAAAGGAAAGAGAAAAGAAGGAGTGGGCGCAGAAACTAGAAATATGCGAAGTTGAACGTGATATACTTCAAGAAGAAGTAAACGAACTCAGGCTTCAATTGAATGGTCTACAAAAATCTTCAAGTTCTAGCTCAGTTCGTAATGTTCCTATTAGAAATAAAATAGGATGCTCCTTTTGTAGTAAAAATGGGCATATCACTAACAAAACTAAATCTGAGAATAATTCTAGAAACTTCAACAGCTTACCTTGAACCTACTGTGGAAAAAGTGGCCATGCCTCAAATCATTGCAGGTTCAAAAATAACAGGAGATGGATTTGGAGACCAAAATCTTCAAATCAAAATAGATCTAACCAGTCATGACCCAAGCAGGCTTGGTACTGTTGATATCCAATTTTTCCCTGCATATTTTCACATATACAAAATACTTTCAAAACAACATATATATGCATATATAAGCATGCCTAAGGATTTTAGTATTTTTTCCAACTTTTTAAAGGTTTTTAAAATCAATTTATTAGTCCATTTTAGCAGTACAAAATCAGTAATTATTCCCAAAATCCTCAATTTTGGTGAATAATTTATTTTATTCTCATGTTTATACAAAAATATAGTTAAGGTAATTTTTTATATATTTTTTACAAATTTATTTGGTATTTTAAAGCTAAATTGCATATAATTGCAATTCTAGCCTATCTTAAGTTTAATAGCATTTTAATTATAAAAATTGGTTCCAGTATTTTTAAATTAATATTTATGTGTTATTAACTGACTCAGTACTTTTAATTTGCTTTTAAAATCATTTTTACTATTTTTTAAAAAAAAAAAGGGAAAACTGGCTATTTAACATTTAGCCTCATTTCTTTGCAATTATAGCCTATTTACATTTCAATTTTATCCCTCAAATTGACCCAATCCTAACCCCAATTGGACCGGCCCAATTCTAATTTTACCCAATCCCTTAACCCATTTGGTTAACCCGCCCAGATTTTCTTTCAATCCAGGCCGTTGATCATTTTGATCAACGGCCAGGATCACCCCTTTCCATTTTAATTCACCAACCCCACCCTAATTCCCCCATTTCGTTTAGTCCTCCGCCCTTGAATACTCTCCACTCCCAAAATTCTCTCGAAGGAACCCTAACCGTCTCCGACCCTTTTCCACCGTACTTTACCGGAATCCATGGCTTCTCAGGCCATGGATGGTCTGTACTCACCCCCCTCCACCATTAGACCGTGGGTGTTCGAAGCTTTGAGGGCTGACCTCGATGATTCTCTTTCAGACCTTCTTAGATCTATGGTTCTATGGCCTCTCCGGCCATGCTCAGGCGTATTTAAGCATTAGGAGCCTATTTCCCACCTCATCGGACTCCAGATCGGAGTTTCTTCCGAGCCTTTCTCATTTCTAGGGTTTCTCCGAAATCCTAAGCTATTGGAGGTTTTTCTTTGTTTGTTTTCTTAGATCTGTGATATATTTGTGCTCTACTGGATTTTTAAGTGTTTTCCCCAATCTTTTATTTCAAAATTGTTTCTCTTCGATTTAGGGTTTCTGAAAGGTTTTCAAAACATCTTTCTGATTCTTTTCTTTATGTGTGTTTGTCTATATTATGCTCGTGTGTTTTCCTTCTCTACCACGCATGTGTTGTTCTTCTATTTTCTTTCTACTATACATGATTCTTCTATATCTTTGTATTCCACTGTGCCTTTAGACTAGGCGCGCATGTTAATCTTTGTTATGTTCTTCTATCTGTTCTTTGCTATATTTTCAGTATTTTTCTACTGTACGTATTTCCTACCGAGTTCTTAAATTTTGTTTGCTTTACCTGACTTTGTTTGAGTTCTAAGCATGCTTCCTTTATTGTTTCTTAAGTTTACATCACTTCTTCTCTCTACTGAACTTGCTTAAATTCCGAAGCTTTTCTCAAACATGTTCTTTATGCTTTCAAACCTGCTATCATGTTTGTTGGTCTCTTATGAGTCTCTGAAAGAGACCTCTAAGTCTGTTTCAGTGGCTTGCCTTCTCATCTCTGTGCCTGATTCGAGTGAAAACCCTAGAATTTGGGGGTTTCTTTGGCAAGTTCGATTTTGTGTTTGGACTGGGGTTCTACTTTGAAACCCTGAACTCTCAGACTCATTCTGAGTCTATAAATTGGACCTGAACCTTTTTTATGATTGTTCCTATGATTGTCTTTTCTAATCAGCATGATAACTCCCTCTTGTTTGATATTTGTGTGCCTTATATATGAGAAATTCTTCTTTCAAAAAGGTTTTGCCAATTATGATTGATTCCGAATTCCTTTTAGTAAGGTTTGATTGATTGTTATTGATTTTCCTTAAGTAAAACCCTTTCCTCTGTTTTCCTGACTTGGTTCATTCGAACAAAGCCTGCGATTTTGATTTTACTGACTGTTTAATTGGTTCCCTTTCCTTATTTTCACAAACCGTGTACCACTGGACATTTTTTTCCTTAAATAAACTCCTATGTATTTACCCTCTTTGTGTTACTTTGGAAAAGATTTCAGTCAAATTCTTTCCTTAACTGTCTTCTACCCGTTTGAAATCAGAATCCCTTAACTAAAGGGAGAGTTTATGTGATTGATTGTAAAACTATTTTCTTACCTTTTATTACTTGCCTTCTGCACTATAAAAGGGGACTACCCTTCTGCACTTTCAAGGACACACGATTGAATACTCTTTAAGACAACTTCGAATTCAATACTTTCACACCTTCAGCTTACACTGCTCACCTCACACTCTCAATTTCAATACTTTCACATTCTCATCTGAGTTTCTTCTGGCTGTTTGCTTGCAATTTGGGCTTTACTACTACTTTTTCTCTGCTTACTTCTGAAACTGGTATGTCCTAATTTAGTTTCAGCCATCACACCAATTGTTTATTTACAGCTTCTGCAATCCTGTTTACTTTACTGTCCATGCTCATTGATTAATCTGTATATTATTCTCTTTGCACCTGTTTTCTGCTGTGAATCCCTATACCCGTATTCCCTCTATGTGTTTGAGTTAAGGTTCAGGCATGGCAGTATCCAAATTGCTGCTCATGTTTGGACCCGATCCTTAATGGATCCTAACTCCCAAACAAATGTGGCTAACAAGCTGGTCAAGGGTGTGCCAGCACTCCTAATTGCTGGGTATGACCACCAGCCTGCCAGGGCCTTCCCAGAATCCCCTCTATTGCACTTACACTCATTCCTAGTTTCTAAGTTTTGCCCACCTCTTATGAGCCTTGCTTTGGGATGGACATCTGAGGGCTGGCCCTTCCATACTGCACTTTAATTCAATTCTGCAATTTATTTGGGTGTAAGCACTGCCCGGAGTTCATGAGGCTCTTGGGAACTCTGACACACCCAGAAAATGAAGAAGGCTTTGGAAATCAGATCTTTGGAGTTGGTTTATTTCATGTTTCAGACTTGGAGTCTAAATTAGGCTCTCCTTGGTTGTACTTTAATTTATGATGTAATTTTATTTTCCTTATTCATTTTGGGTTATAATAATTTGTAATAACTTATGGGGGTATATAGTGAAAAGGGGAGGGTCACTCATGTATTCATGTGGGTAGACATCATGTTCTTAGGTGTTTATTCCTGCAATCTCATATAGAAATCCTGCTTATAGTTCTGCACTTATGCATGTCATATAGAAATCCTGTCTATAGTTCTGCACTTATGCATTTCATATAGAAATCCTGCTTATAGTTTTGCACTTATGCATATATAGATACCATGCCTTTGAGGTTCTGCACTCATATAGATACCATGACTATATGCTTCTGCATTCTTGCATCGTATAGATAACCTGCCTATAGGATCTTTTAAATTCTGCATTTTGCATCTATCGTTAGGCAAACGGTTTATAGGTTTAAAATAACAAAAATCGCATTATAGATACCATGCCTATAGGACTCTCGCATTTCTATAAACGTTTTAAAATCAATCACGCCTAGAAAGCATGTCTATAAGGGTAATCAACTGAATCTGAATCAAGCCTAAAATCAACAATTTCGATACTCAACATCTGCAGAGTGTATGTTTGCTTTCTTTAAAATCAGTATACTTCGCATTGCTAGATGTCATGCCCATAGGTCTCACCTAGGCAAGCCATTAGTAATTAATTAACTACACCAGTCTTTAATAATTACAACCAGCGGGCAGGCCTAATTTGGACTTCTTATCTGAAAATATGTGATAAATCAGCCACGCCTTAGCGTTTAAGTTTAATTAAAGACCTAATAAGTATCTGAAAGACATGCTAAAACTATATGTTCTTTATGTTTTAAGGAGGTTTGTTTGAGCCTTGTCTGTTATGTGCTTCCCCATACTTGTCATGTATGTTTTGAATGTCGCCTTAGACTTTTGTCCTTTTTAAACTCTAAAAGCCAATTTTCCCTCCCCTTTAGGACTAGTAGTCCCTAATACCTCCGGGGCTGACAGGATTGGGACGGGTAATAACATGCAATAAGTAACGAGACCATTCCGCGATTTAATACCTTAACGAGGTGGTAAGGGTAGACATGGATATGATGACCACGCGATAACACCACGTGTATAAATGGTTACCGGGTGTTGTGTGGGGTGATCCGTGTTATTTACAAACCTAGGACCCCCCTCCCTCTTTACTTGTTTACTTCCTTTTTCCAGAATTTTAAAGCTGTTTAGTTTTTAGTTTCTTTAACTTCTTCTTTTACTTCAATCACTTGTACTTATTATGCAAAAATCTCTCTTTTAATTGTCTGATTTTCAGTACTGTTTCTCCCCAAACTTCCGCCTCTTTCACTTTTTTTTTCCGAATTACTTGCGTCAGTTATTTGACCCCTTTTCCTTTACTTATATATCTTTCTTTAATTATAAAACTACCTTCTTCCAAATTTCAGCACTCTTTAAACCTTTTGTACTTCTTTTACTTGCAACCGTTATGTGAAAGTTACCTAGTATTTACAATGCTTGCTTGATTACTTGTTGTTTGTATTTAAAGTCACAATTGTAGCATGGCCGAGAACCACACTAGTGGATCTTGAGGGGTGCCTAACACCTTCCCCTCGAGATAATTTCAAGCCCTTACCCAACATCTGGTTTTCTAAATCAAATTCATTTTTAGTGTCCTAATGCACTTAATCATTAGGTTGCGACTCTTCTAAATTGCAAACCCAATTCCCAAAAGGAAAAGAGTTGTCCGCCCAAATGTCATAAACCCGATTTTGCGAGAAAAAAGGGGCATCGACAGGTACCTAAAAATAAGAAATCTTGTTTTGCAGGAACACCGCAAGAAGAACCGAAAAGGAAAATGGTATCTCGACAGCACGTGTTCCAAACATATGACGGGTGACAAACAACTGTTCAAATCAATCACAAAGCCAGATGGAGGAACAGTTACATTTGGTGATAATCCAAAGGAAATGTTATTGGTCTTGGAAAGGTTCCATTAAGCTCTACATGTGACGTAGATGAAGTTTACTTAATAGATGAACTCGGGTACAATTTGCTCAGCATCAGTCAACTATGTGACAATGATTATAAGGTTCGTTTTAAGAAACATGGCTGGCTCATAGAAGACGAATCAGGTAATATCGTTCTCTCTGGCAATAGAGACAGAAATGTCTATACTATCAAAAACCTTGAAAACTTTGGGGATAAAATTTGTCTTTCTTCTATAATTAAATATCCCTGGCTTTGGCATAGAAAACTTGGGCACGCAAGCATGCATACCATTCAAAAACTTTCAAAACATGATCTTGTCATTGGTCTTCCAAAACTAGATTTTTCAAAAGATCATATCTGTGATGCATGTCAATTAGGAAAGCAAACACGATCCTCTTTCAAAGTTAAAAACATTGTTTCTACATCTAAACCTCTTCAACTACTACACATGGACCTATTTGGTCCCACTAGAGCTGCTAGTATTGGAGGTAAGAAATATGCTTTTGTTATTGTAGATGATTTTTCTAGATTTACATGGGTTATATTTCTTAGTCATAAAGATGATGCACTAAAGAATTTTGAAGTCTTTTGTAAGAAGGTTCAACGTGAGAAAGGATATTACATTTCTTCAATCAGAAGTGAACATGGAGGAGAGTTTGAAACTAGAGCATTTGAAAATTTCTGCAATGATCAAGGAATCACTCATAATTTTCTTCACCTAGATCTCCTCAGCAAAATGGTGTAGTGGAACAAAAAATTAGAACCTTGCAGGATATGGCAAGAACGATGATAGTGGAAAACTCCTTACCTCACCACTTCTGGGCGGAAGCTATGAGTACAGCATGTCATATCATCAACAGATGTCTCATTCGTCCTATTCTCAAAAAAACTCCCTATGAGCTATGGAATGGTAAGAAACCAAACATTAGCTACTTTCATCCTTTTGGATGCAAATGTTTTGTTCATAACAATGGTAAGGATAATCTGGGAAAATTTGATCCGAAAAGCGATGGAGGTATATTTCTTGGTTACTCTCCTTCTAGTAGAGCTTACAGAGTGTACAATAAGAGAACCTTATGCATTGAAGAATCTATTCATGTTGTTTTTATTGACACTAACCCTCGCTCAAGGAATGAACATGTTCCTGAAGATGAGGAAATTTCGTGTGCTCCAAAATCTGTTATTGTAGGAAAAGATCATCAATCTGAGTCAGCTAATCAACAGAATCAACCAGCTGAGACTCCTTCAGAAAATAATGACCTATCTCAACCAGATCAGTCGGCTAATATAGCTTCTGGGAATACTCCAAATGAATGGAGAAATGAGCCAGGATATCCTCACAAATTCATTATTGGAGATCCACAGGAAGGAATAACCACCAGAAGGTCACAAAAGAGCAAGTCTCATGTAGCTCTCATATCTCAAATTGAGCCCAAGAAGATTGATGAAGCTCTAAAAGACTCTCATAGGATCAACGCTATGAAAGAAGAATTGGATCAGTTTGAGAAAAACAAAGTCTGGGAATTAGTTCCAAAACCCCAAAACTCCTCTATTGTTGGAACTAAATGGGTGTTCAGAAACAAACTGAATGAATCAGGCCAAGTCATTCAAAATAAAGCAAGACTTGTGGTCCAAGGTTATTCTCAACAAGAAGGAATCGACTATGACGAAACCTTTGCACCAGTGGCAAGACTTGAATCCATCAGAATTTTACTTGCTTTTGCCGCCCACAAAGGATTCAAACTGTATCAGATGGATGTCAAAAGTGCGTTCTTAAATAGTTTTATATCTGAAGAAGTATACGTAAAGCAACCTCCTGGATTTGCAAATACTACTCTTCCAAACCATGTATACAAGCTTACTAAATCCCTGTACGGTCTCAAACAAGCTCCGCGAGCTTGGTATGAAAGGTTGAGTTCTTTTCTTTTGAGTCAAGGTTTCAAACGAGGTAACATAGATACAACTCTTTTTATTAAGCAATCAAAGTCTGGTAATCCATTACTCAAATTTACGTTGATGATATCATTTTTGGAAGTCCTAACATTACCTTTTGTGAAGAATTTGCTCTTTCCATGAAAGGTGAATTTGAGATGAGTATGATGGGAGAACAAAACTTCTTCCTTGGACTTCAAATCAAGAAGTCTCCTAAAGGAATATTTATCAGCCAATCAAAATACACCAAGGAGCTTATCAAAAAGTTTGGAATGGAAAATGCTAAGGCTATTGGTACTCCTATGAGTCCAACTACTGTGCTAGATGATGACAGCAATGGAAAAATGGTTGATGAATCCCTGTATAGAGGAATGATTGGATATCTACTCTATTTAACTGCTAGTCGACCATATATTATGTTTAGTGTATGTAACTGTGCTAGATTTCAGTCAGCTCCTAAGGAATAACATTTGACGGCTGTCAAACGTATTATTAGATATCTAATTGGCACTACTGAATTCGGACTTTGGTATGATCAATCTAACAATTTTTCTTTAAAAGGTTTTTCAGATGCTGATTTTGCAGGTGACAAAACTGATAGGAAAAGTACTAGTGGGACATGTCAGTTACTGGGAAATGCCTTAGTCTCTTGGCACATCAAGAAACAAAATTGTGTTGCTCTTTCAACAACTGAAGCAGAATACCTAGCTGTTGGAAGTTGTTGTACACAAGTTTTGTGGATCATGCATCAACTCCTTGATTATGATTTATGTCTTACTGCTACTCCTATTTTTTGTGATAATACCAGTGCTATCTGTCTATCTAAAAATTCTGTGCATCATTCTAGGGCAAAGCATATAGAAATTAAATATCATTTCATTCGTGATCATGTTGCAAAAGGTGATATTGCATTAGAATTCATTAGCACTGATTCTCAACTTGCGGATATTTTTACTAAACCTCTTTTAGAAGAGAGATTTTGTGTCCTTCGGAAAAAGATTAGCATTCTAAACCAATTGCCTGTTTAAATTGTTTAAATTGTTCTGTAAGTTTGTTTTATATTTTATATTCCTTAATTATCTGTGTACTAATCAATTTCTCTGAAAAGGTGCAATTATTACGAGCAGTCATTCCAAACCATCACTTCCTTCTGTACTTAACCCTTCTGATAACCAAGACACCCTTTCACCTTTACCAAATCCCAGATAAAAAACCTCCATCTTCCCAAAAAACCTTCCTCATTCCTTACCAAACTCCCTTCTACTTTCTCCATGGCCAAAAGAAATCCTTCCTCTGCAACAAGAAGAAGCCGCAGGTTTTAAAGACCCCCAAACACAGAAGGAACGGTGGATGTAGAATCATCTACTGAGTCAGACTTACTCAAAACTAATAATGACAGTAGTTGTGATGACCCAAAAAGTCATCACTTGTGTTAGAAACAAATTCAGTGTTCTGAGGCCTAAAAACCTCCTTTTTACCTCACCTCGATTTGCGTGCACAATCCGAGCGCGTAACCGGAAAGCCATTATATGAAAATCTGTGAAAAATAATAAAATTTGCCTTTAAAATAAATTTAAGTTGACTTCGGTCAACATTTTGAGCGAACGGACCCGGATCCGTGTTTCGACAATCCCGGGAGGTCCGTAAGAAAATATGGGACTTGGGCGTATACCCGAAATCGAATTCCAAGGTCCTTAGCCCAAGAAATGAATTTTTAAAGAAAATTGTTTTCTGAAAAATACATAAGTTTTTGAAAATGAAATGTATTTGAAATTTGATGGTATCGGGCCCGTATCTTGGTTTCGGAGCCCGGTACAGGTCTTATATGTGATTTAAGTTGAGTCTGTGAAGTTTGATAAGAGACGGACTTGAAATGACGTGAAACGGACCTTATTTGAGAAAATTAGAAAATTTGATGTTCTTAAGTGATTGCATGATTTTGATGCTAAATTCATAGTTGTTGATGTTATTTTTGTGATTTGAATGCACGAGCGAGTCCGTATGATGTTTTTGGACTTGCATGCATGTTTGGTTTGGAGTCCCGAGGGCTCGGGTGAGTTTTGGATAGGCCACAGAGTGAAATTGGACTTTGGAAAATTGCTGGTGTGTTGCAGGTGTGTAGCAGGCCTCTGATCTCGCATTTGCGAGAACAGGCATCGCAATTGCGATGCAAGCAGGGTCCGCAAATGCGAGAATTTCGTCGCAAATGTGAAGGAACCCGGGCTAGCCTTATCTAGCATTTGCGAGACACACTTCGCAAATGCGAAGTGTTCAGTTATGCCTGAAGTCGCAAATGCGACACAAGAGTCGCAAATGCGGTATCGCAAATGCGACAGGCCTATCGCAAATGCGAAGAAGGCCAGAAAAGGGACTTGGTCGCAAATGCGACATTTTGTTCGCAAATGTGAAAGTCCCAGTATTCTTCGCGAACCCTGGTCGCAATTGCGACATCAGAGACCTGTAAATCCACACTTAGACGCATTTTTGACCATTTTTCATATCTTCTCAAAACATACACACTCTAGGGCGATTTTTCAAAGGCAACTTCTTCTCCAAATCGATTGTATGTCGTTTCTAACTAGTTTTCTTCAATCCTTAACATCTTTTCACATGATTTCAACTCAAAATCAATGATTTTCATGGGGGAAATTGGGTGTTTTGGGTAGAACCTAGGTTTTTCAAATTTTGGGGATTTGGACCTCGATTTGAGGTCCGGTTTCAAAATAAATTATATATTTGAGTTCGTAAGTGAATGAGTAGTCGGGTTTTGGTTCGAACCTCGGGCTTTGACCATGTGGGCCCAGGGTCGATTTTTGACTTTTTGGGAAAAACTTTAGAAAACTTATTTCCATGCATTAGAATTGATTCATTTAGCATTTATTGATGTAATTAAGTAACTTGTGACTAGATACGAGCGAATTGGTGGTGGAATCAAGAGGTAAATCGATAGTTGAGGCTTGAACTGTGTTTGTGGCATCGAGGTAAGTGTTTGGTCTAACCTTAGCTTGAGGGATTATGAGTTGTGTCCTATTTGCTATGTGCTATTTGTTGAGTATGACGTATAGGCATGGTGACGAGTATCTATACGTTGGTGTCAAGCATGCCCGTGAGTCTTATGTTATGATTAATGTAACTCCATTTGTATTGCTCATGTTTAATGTGATGATTGCTATTGTTGAGCAAGTTTTGTGGAAAGAGTATTGGTATTTGAACAGTGAAGAGCGTTGGCTCAAGTTGTAAAGCGATTGTGGAAGTGTAATTGGCAATTGAACCTTATTGAGCATTGGTTCAAATTGTGATTCGAGTTGTGAAGTAAATGTGAAAAAAAGAGAAGAGGATTATGGCATTGTTCCCTTGACGGGACGTTGTTGCTTTTAATATTATTCCCTTACCAGGACGTTGTTGCTTTTAATATTGTTCCCTTGCCGGGATGTTGTTGCTTTGATATTGCTCCCTTGCCGGGATTTTATTATGATCCATTTATCTCCTTGCGAATATTGTTTGTGTTTGTTGTTTGGGTTAGGAAGAGTGTAAAGCACGAAGGGTGATACCGTGCATTGTTTTGGTGAGAGAGTGTTAAATCACGAACGGTGATGCCGTGTATGATTTTTTTGAGGAAGAGTGTAAAGCACGAAGGGTGATTCCGTGCCACATGATGTACCATTCCGTGCCTTTATATGAGTGATTATGTGAGGTAAAAGCACGAAGTGTGATGCCGTGCCAATTATACTGATTTTCATGGTGAGGACGAGAGTAAAAGCACGAAGGGTGATGCCGTGCACTTGTCCATGATTTTCCTGATTTTACTAGTAATTGAGTTATGGTGTTCTTTACGCTTACTTACTGATTTCCTCTTGTTACTTGATTTTATTGTAATGTTATTGATTCCCTTGCCCAAATTGCTTTGTGATTATTGCTTGGGTGAGGAAGATTGTAAAGCACGAAGGGTGATGCCGTGCACTGTTTTGGTGAGAGAGTGTTAAAGAACGAAGGGTGATGCTGTGCATTGTTTTGGTGAGAGAGTGTTAAAGCACGAAGGGTGATGCCGTGCACTTGTCTTTGATTTCTTGATTTTTATTGATAACTGAGTTATGGTTTCTCTACATTTAATTGTTGGCTTTCTGTTGATACTTGTTGTACCCCGCAGCATGATCTCCCTTCCTATCTTCAATTGAACTGTGGTGATCCTTATATTTATTCGTTGTTCTTTTGTTATTATTCGATCTCCCCGCAGCATGTTTCCCCCTCCCATCCTTAGTTGTACATTTTTGCTTGTGTTGTTCCGCTGTATATGATTTAACTGCACATGTTTATATTGGTAGTCTGGTCCTAGCCTCGTCATTACTTCGCCGAGTTTAGGCTAGGCACTTACCAGCACATGGGGTCGATTGTGCTGATACTACACTCTGCACTCTTTTGTGCAGATCCCAGTGCTGTAGATTACGGACCGCAGTGAGATTGCTGTTTCGCGTTCATCAGCCGACCCGAGGTAGTCCTGCAGGCGTCCGCAGGCCTTGGCGTCTCCTTCTAGCTATTATTCCTATTTCTTTCTTGCATTTTCAGAGACAGTGTTGTATTATTTCTTTCAGACCTTTATTTGTAGTAATCTTAGATAGTCCGTGAAGTTGTGACACCAGTCTTGGGTAGATTGGTTATGGAATGGTGTTAGCAGTGTTATTAAAACTTGAAATTAAGTCTTCCACTTGTTAAATTTTGTTGATAATTAACTGTTGGATTATAACTGTTAACAAATTTAAAAATGGAAACAAGGCAATTAATTCAGTTGATTGGCTTGCCTAGCTTTCACTAGTAGGCGCCATCACGACTCCCGAGGGTGGGAAATCTGGGTCGTGACAAATTGGTATTAGAGCCCTAGGTTACATAGGTCTCACTATTCACAGACAAGCTTAGTAGAGTCTGAGGGATCGGTACAGAGACGTCTGTATTTATCCCCCAGAGGCTACAGAGTTAGTAAAAACTTCACATCTATTCTTTCCTGTCGTGCGACTTGATTTCTCAATGCTAGTTGAACTTCCACTTGTGTTCCTTTGCGAATGGCAAGGTCACGTACCGCTTCTTCAGCGAGCAGCAACACAGACCGGTGATAAATCAGCTACGTCTTCGGAGACTTGGTAGAGAGTTTATCGTTTGGCTAAACCAGTTGGGTCACCAGCTTTGACTTGGGATCAGATTTCTCAGCTGCTTTTGGAGAAGTTTCTTCCTACTGAGAGAGAGAGAGTGAGGAGGTTCATTGAGGGACTTATTCAGGCCGTCAGGGTCAGCAGTCTCTGCAGCCGAGGGCTTGTTATACTTGTGGTGAAATGGGTCACATTGCTAGATTTTGCCCTCGAGCATCGAGCAGCTCTCAGCATCAGGATTCCCGTGCCATGGTTCAGGCACCGAGTGTTCCATAGCCCGCTCAGCCAGCTAGAAGTGGAGGTAGAGGTGCTAGAGGTGGAGGTAGAGGTATTAGAGGTGGAGGTCAGGACGCTAGAGATGGAGGCAAGCCAATAGTAGGCCGTCCCATAGATGTAGTTAAGAGTGGCGGGGCCTAGCCCCGATGTTATGCTCTTCTAGCCAGGCTTGAGGCTGAGGCTTCCGATGCAGTTATCACAGGTACTGTTCTGGTTTGTAGTAGAGATGCTTCAGTGCTATTTGATCCAAGGTCTACACACTCTTATGTGTTATCTTATTTTGCTCCGTATCCGGTTATGCCTAGTGATTCTTTGAGTGCTCCTGTTTATATGTCTACATCGGTGGGTAATTCTATTGTGGTAGATCGTGTTCATCATTCTTGTGTAGTTGTAATTGGGGGTCTTGAGAACCGAGTAGACTTGTTACTGCTGGACATGGTTGATTTTGATGTCATACTGGGGATGGACTGGTTATCACCTTACCACGCCATCTTGGATTGTCATGCCAAGACTGTGACCTTAGCCTTACCGGGTTTACCTCGTTTAGAGTGGAGAGGGACTCCTGGTCATTCTACCCATAGCGTTATCTCATATATGAAGGCTCGGCGAATGGTTCAGAAGGGGTGTTTGGCCTATTTGGCATATATTCGTGATTCTAGTGCCGAGGTTCCTTCTATTGATTCTGTGCCCGTTATTCGTGAGTTTCCTGAGGTATTTCCTTCAGACCTGCCGGGTATGCCACCCGACAGGGATATTGACTTTTGCATTGACCTGGCTCCGGGCACTCAGCCCATTTCTATTCTGCCATATCGTATGGCCCCGTCTGAGTTGAAAGAGTTGAAGGAGCAGTTGCAAGACTTGCTTGATAAGGGCTTCATTAGGCCCGGTGTCTCTCCATGAGGTGCGCCGGTGTTGTTTGTCAAGAAGAAGGACGGATCGATGAGAATGTGTATAGATTACCGGCAATTGAACAAGGCCACAATGAGAATAAGTATCCACTACTGGGGATTGATGATTTGTTCGACCAGCTTCAGGGTGACCAAGTGTTTTCTAAGATCGACTTGAGATCTGGCTATCATTAGTTGAGGATTAGGGCATTCGATGTCCCTAAGATAGTTTTTCGCTCTCGGTACGGGCATTATGAGTTCTTGGTGATGTCATTCGGATTGACAAATGCCCCAGCAGCTTTTATGGATTTGATGAACCGAGTGTTCAGGCCTTACTTAGATTCGTTCGTGATAGTCTTCATTGATGATATTTTGATTTATTCCCGCAGCCGGGAGGAGCACGAGAAACATCTGAGAGTGGTTCTTCAGACTCTGAGAGATGGTCAGTTGTATGCTATGTTTTCGAAGTGTGAGTTCTGGTTGAGTTCAGTTGCATTCTTGGGTCACGTTGTTTCAGCAGAGGGTATTCAGGTGAATCGAAAGAAGATAGAGGTAGTCAAGAACTGGCCTCGACCCACATCAGCTACAGAGATCCGGAGTTTCTTGGGTTTGGCAGGCTACTATCATCGATTTGTGGAGGGGTTTTCATCTATCGCAGCCCCGATGACCAGGTTGACCAGAAGGGTTCTCAGTTTAGATGGTCGGACGAGTGTGAGGTGAGCTTTCAGAAGCTTAAGATAGCTTTGACTATGGCGCCAGTGTTGGTTTTGCCCACAGGTTCAGGGCCATATACAGTTTATTGTGATGCCTCTCGTGTTGGACTTGGTGCGGTATTGATGCAAGATGGCAAGGTCATTGCATATGCTTCACGTCAGTTGAAGATTCATGAGAAAAACTATCCAGTCCATGATTTGGAGTTAGCAGCCATTGTTCACGCGCTGAAGATTTGGAGGCATTATCTGTATGGCGTGGCATGTGAGGTGTTCACAGACCACAAGAGTTTGCAATACTTGTTCAAGCAGAAGGAGCTAAATTTGAGGCAGCGAAGGTGGTTGGAGCTGTTAAAAGACTATGATATCACCATCTTATATCATCCGGGAAAGGCCAATGTGGTAGCCGATGCTTTCAGTAGGAAGTCAGCCAGTATGGGCAGTCCTGCGTATATTCCGGTTGGTGAGAGACCGCTTGCTTTGGATGTTCAGGCTTTGGCCAACCAGTTCGTGAGGTTGGATGTTTCTGAGCCCAGTCGTGTATTAGCTTGCACAGTTGCTCGCTCTTCTTTATTGGAGCGTATCCGAGATCGGCAGTATGATGATCCTCATTTGTGTGTCCTCAGAGACACGGTGTAGCACGGAGGTACCAAGTAGGTTACATTAGGAGATGATGGAGTTATGAGGCTGTAGGGCCGAGTTTGTGGGCCTAGTGTGGATGGGCTCCAGGAGTTGATTTTGGAGGAGGCCCATAGATCCCGGTACTCCATTCATCCGGGCGCCACCAAGATGTATCGGGATTTGCGGCAACATTATTAGGGGAGAAGAATGAAGAAGGACATTGTTGCGTACGTGGCTCGGTGTTTGAATTATCAGTAGGTTAAGTACGAGCATCAGAGACCTGGTGGTCTGTTCCAGAAGATTGAGATTCCTGAGTGGAAGTGGGAGCGAATCACTATGGACCTCGTTGTTGGGCTCCCACGTACTCAGAAGTAGTTCGATGCAGTGTGGGTTATTGTTGATAGGCTGACCAAGTCAGCACATTTCATTCCTGTGGCAGTCTCCTATTCTTCCGAGAAGTTAGCTGAGATCTACATCCGGGAGATTGTCCGTCTTCATGGTGTGCCCGTGTCTATCATCTCGGACCGAGGTACGCAGTTTACCTCACATTTTTTGAGAGCAGTTCACCGAGAGTTGGGCACACGGGTTGAGTTGAGCACAACGTTTCATCCTCAGACGGACGGGCAGTCCGAGCGGACTATTCAGATTTTGGAGGATATGCTCCGAGCTTGTGTTATTGACTTTGGAGGCTCGTGGGATCAGTTCTTGCCTTTAGCAGAGTTTGCCTACAATAATAGCTACCAGTCGAGTCTTCAGATATCTCCTTATGAGGCTTTATATGGTAGGTGGTGTCGGTTTCCGGTCGGATGGTTTGAGCTGGGAGAGGCTCGGTTGTTGGGTACGGATCTAGTACAGGATGTCTTGGACAAGGTCAGGATCATTCGGGATAGGCTTCGTACAGCTCAGTCCAGGCAAAAGAGTTATGCCGACCGTAAGGTTCGTGATTTGGCATTCATGGTCGGTGAGCGGGTATTGCTACGGGTGTCGCCTATGAAGGGCGTGATAAGATTTGGGAAGAGGGGCAAGCTTAGCCCTAGGTTCATTGGCCCGTTTGAGATTCTTGATCGAGTGGGAGAGGTGGCTTACAGACTTGCGTTGCCACCGTGTTTATCAGCCGTGCACCCAGTGTTTCACGTGTGCATGCTTCAGAAGTATCACGACGATCTATCCCACGTGTTAGACTTCAGCACTGTCCAGTTGGACAAGGACTTGTCCTATGAGGAGGAGCCGGTAGCTATTCTAGACCGGCAGGTTCGTCAGTTGAGATCAAAGAGTTTTCCTTCTGTTCGAGTTCAGTGGAGAGGTCAGCCTGCTGAGGCATCGATCTGGGAGTCCGAGTCCGATATGCGGAGCCGTTATCCCCATCTTTTCCCCGACTAAGGTACTTCCTTCTTATGTCCGTTCGAGGACGAACGGTTGTTTTAGAGGTGGAGGATGTGATGACCCAAAAAGTCATCACTTGTGTTAGAAACAAATTCAATGTTCCGAGGCCTAAAACCCTCCTTTTTACCTCACCTCGATTTGCGTGCACAGTCCGGGCGCGTAGCCGGAAAGCCATTATATGAAAATTTGTGAAAAATAATAAATTTTGCCTTTAAAATGAATTTACGTTTACTTCGGTGAACATTTTGAGCGAACAGACCCGGATTCGTGTTCCGACGATCCCGGGAGGTCCGTAAGAAAATATGGGACTTGGGCGTATGCCCGGAATCGAATTCCGAGGTCCCTAGCTCGAGAAATGAATTTTTAAAGAAAATTGTTTTATGAAAAATACATGAGTTTTTGAAAATGAAATGTGTTTGAAATTTGATGGTATCGGGCCCGTATCTTGGTTTTGGAGCCCGGTACATGTCTTATATGTGATTTAAGTTGAGTCTGTGAAGTTAGGTAAGAAACGGACTTGAAGTGACGTGAAACGGACCTTATTTGAGAAAATTAGAAAATTTGATGTTCTTAAGTGCTTGCATGATTTTGATGCTAAATTCATAGTTGTTGATGTTATTTTGGTGTTTTGAATGCACGAGCGAGTCCCGAGAGCTCGGGTGAGTTTTGGATAGGCCACGGAGTGAAATTGGACTTAGGAAAATTGCTGGTGTGTTGCAGGTGTGTAGCAGGCCTCTGATCTCGCATTTGCGAGATCAGGCATCGCAATTGCGATGCAAGCAGGGTCCACAAATGCGAGAATTTCATCGCAAATGCAAAGGACCCCGGGCCAGCCTTATCTCTCATTTGCGAGACACACTTCGCAAATGCGAAGTGTTCGGTTATGCCTGAAGTCGCAAATGCGACACAAGAGTCACAAATGCGGTATCGCAAATGCGACAGGCCTATCGCAAATGCGAAAAAGGCCGGAAAAGGGACTTGGTCGCAAATGCGACATTTTGTTCGCAAATGTGAAAGTCCCAGTATTCCGAAGGGTCCGCAATTGCGAACCCTGGTCGCAATTGTGACATCAGAGACCTGTAAATCCACACTTAGACGCATTTTTGACCATTTTTCATATCTTCTCAAAACATACACACTCTAGGGCGATTTTTCAAAGGCAACTTCTTCTCCAAATCGATTGTAAGTCATTTCTAACTAGTTTTCTTCAATCCTTGACATCTTTTCACATGATTTCAACTCAAAATCAATGATTTTCATGGGGGAAATTGGGTGTTTTGGGTAGAACCTAGGTTTTTCAAATTTTGAGGATTTGGACCTCGATTTGAGGTCCGATTTCAAAACAAATTATATGTTTGAGTTCGTAAGTGAATGGGTAGTCGGGTTTTGGTTCGAACCTCGGGTTTTGACCATGTGGGCCCGGGGTCAATTTTTGACTTTTTGGGAAAAACTTTAGAAAACTTATTTCCATGCATTAGAATTGATTCATTTAGCATTTACTGATGTAATTAAGTAACTTGTGACTAGATACGAGCGAATTGGTGGTGGAATCAAGAGGTAAATCGATAGTTGAGGCTTGAACTGTGTTCGTGGCATCGAGGTAAGTGTTTGGTCTAACCTTAGCTTGAGGGATTAGGAGTTGTGTCCTATTTGCTATGTGCTATTTGTTGAGTACGACGTATAGGCATGGTGACGAGTATCTATACGTTGGTGTCAAGCATGCCCGTGAGTCTTATGTTATGATTAATGTAACTNGAAAATTATTTTCTGAAAAATACATGAGTTTTTAAAAATGAAATGTGTTTGAAATTTGATGGTATCGGGCTCGTATCTTGGCTCCGGAGCCCGGTACAGGTCTTATATGTGATTAAAGTTAAGTCTGTGAAATTTGGTAAGAAATGAACTTGAAATGACGTGAATCGGACCTTATTTGAGAAAATTAGAAAATTTGATGTTCTTAAGTGATTGCATGATTTTGATGCTAAATTCATAGTTGTTGATGTTATTTTCGTGATTTGAATGCACGAGCGAGTCCGTATGATATTTTTGGACTTGCATGCATGTTTGGTTTGGAGTCCCGAGGGCTCGGGTGAGTTTTGGATAGGCCACGGAGTGAAATTGGACTTAGGAAAATTTCTGGTATGTTGCAGGTGTGTAGCAGGCCTCTGATCTCGCATTTGCGAGATCAGGCATCGCAATTGTGATGCGAGCAGGGTCCGCAAATGCGAGAATTTCATCGCAAATGCGAAGGACCCCGGGCCAGCCTTATCACGCATTTGCGAGACACACTTCGCAAATGCGAAGTGTTCAGTTATGCCTGAAGTCGCAAATGCGACACAAGAGTCGCAAATGCGGTATCGCAAATGCGACAGGCCTATCGCAAATGCGAAGAAGGCCGGAAAAGGGACTTGGTCGCAAATGCGACATTTTGTTCGCAAATGTGAAAGTCCCAGTATTCTTCGCGAACCCTGGTCGCAATTGCGACATCAGAGACCTGTAAATCCACACTTAGACGCATTTTTGACCATTTTTCATATCTTCTCAAAACATACACACTCTAGGGCGATTTTTCAAAGGCAACTTCTTCTCCAAATCGATTGTAAGTCGTTTCTAACTAGTTTTCTTCAATCCTTAACATCTTTTCACATGATTTCAACTCAAAATCAATGATTTTCATGGGGGAAATTGGGTGTTTTGGGTAGAACCTAGGTTTTTCAAATTTTGGGGATTTGGACCTCGATTTGAGGTCCGATTTCAAAATAAATTATATATTTGAGTTCGTAAGTGAATGGGTAGTCGGGTTTTGGTTCGAACCTCGGGTTTTGACCATGTGGGCCCGGGGTCAATTTTTGACTTTTTGGGAAAAACTTTAGAAAACTTATTTCCATGCATTAGAATTGATTCATTTAGCATTTACTGATGTAATTAAGTAACTTGTGACTAGATACGAGCGAATTGGTGGTGGAATCAAGAGGTAAATCGATAGTTGAGGCTTGAACTGTGTTCGTGGCATCGAGGTAAGTGTTTGGTCTAACCTTAGCTTGAGGGATTAGGAGTTGTGTCCTATTTGCTATGTGCTATTTGTTGAGTACGACGTATAGGCATGGTGACGAGTATCTATACGTTGGTGTCAAGCATGCCCGTGAGTCTTATGTTATGATTAATGTAACTCCATTTGTATTGCTCATGTTTAATGTGATGATTGCTATTGTTGAGCAAGTTTTGTGGAAAGAGTATTGGTATTTGAACAGTGAAGAGCGTTGGCTCAAGTTGTAAAGTGATTTGTGGAAGTGTAATTGGCAATTGAACCTTATAGAGCATTGGCTCAAATTGTGATTCGAGTTGTGAAGTAAATGTGAAAAAAAAGAGAAGAGGATTATGGCATTGTTCCCTTGCCGGGACATTGTTGCTTTTAATATTGTTCCCTTACCGGGATGTTGTTGCTTTGATATTGTTCCCTTGCCGGGATTTTATTATGATTCATTTATCTCCTTGCCTGTATTGTTTGTGTTTGTTGTTTGGGTGAGGAAGAGTGTAAAGCACGAAGGGTGATGCCGTGCATTGTTTTGGTGAGAGAGTGTTACCTGTTTCTAATTTCAGTTTTTAATTTTCAGATCTAAGCTCTAACACAGTGGTGTCAAGTTCAAGAACCTGGTTCTTCAACTCATCATTTTTACTATCACTTTCACTAGCCCTGAGTTCCAGATTTTTGGACTTAGCTTTCAAGATTACACATTCCTTAGACAACTGTTCCTTTTCATTGTTTATGACTTTAGATTCATCAATGAAATCTAGATGTAACTCAGATAGCCTTTCTTTAGACAAAAATTTAATCTTGTCTTTGAGATGAATCACACTTACCTCTGGTTCATCATTTGATTCTCCAATGGCCATAAGTGCTTGTTCATCTCCATCTTCATCTTTTGAATGCTCATCTGAGCTTTCTCCCCAGGCAACAACCATAGCCTTTGTTGATCCTTTGTTCTTCTTGGGATAAACCTGTTCCTTCTTCCTGTTTCTTCGTTCAGCCCTTTCCTTCTTCCATTGAATTTCCTATTGAGGATAGCTTTTGATCATATGATCAGTCTTACCATATTTGTAACAACTCTCGTTGTTCTGTTTTTTAGGGACCCTTGGCTTGTTGTAAGTTGCACCTCTTGAAGAACCCTTTCCTCTCATTAGATACTTCTTGAAGTCCCTCGTGATCATAGCCATTTCATCCTCCTCTAGATCTGCACCTTCAACGATTCTGAGAGCCAGACTTCTTCCCTTCTTGGGAGCATCCATCTTCATTGTTTGCCTTCTCAGTTCATAGGCAGTGAGATTTCCAATTAACTCGTCCAACTTGAGAGTAGCAATGTTCTTTGATTCCTGAATAGCAGTGATTTTGCTTTCCCAAGTAACTGGCAAAACCCTTGTCAGAATTTTCTCAACCTTGTCTTCTTCAAGGATAATCCTTCCAAGAGACTTAAGTTCATTTGTTAGTGTTATGAACCTTGTATACATCTCTTGGATGGTTTCTCCTTCCTTCATGGTGAAATTCTCATATTGAGAATACAACAGTGTTCCTCTTGATCTCTTCACTTGAGGAGTTTCTTCATGAGCCACTTGCAAAGTGTCCCAAATTTCCTTAGCAGTAGTGCAACTTTGAATTTTGCTGTACTCATCTGGACCAAGTCCAAATACAAGCCATTTCTTGGCCTTAGCATTCTTTTCCCACTTCTTCAAGTCCTCAGCAGTGCAGTCAGCTCTAGTCATTAGCACATCCACTCATTCAGCATTCTTCTTCATGGTAGCCAGGGGACCATCAGTAACAATGTCCCAGAGTTCATAGTCCTCTCCGATGATGTGATCTCTCATCCTGTTTTTCCAGGAGTAGTACTGGCCATTAAAGAGTGGAGGCCTAGCAGTGGATTGTCCTTCCCAGTTTCCAGGTGGTGCACTCATCTTGATCTGTTCCTAAGGTGTTAGCCTCTTCAAGGATAACCTGCTCTGATACCAATTGAAATTTTATACTTCAATACCACATAAGAGGGGGGGTCATTTGTGTGGTGTCCAATGCTAGATTATGTTTTAATGATGCAAATAATATACATGTGCAGGAAATCAACTACAAGAAGTAAAGAAGATTCCTCAAGATTGCTGGAGTAAATCATGATGAATAAGGGAGGAAATCAATTATCAAAGATTACCATACAATCAGGAAATCTGGACAACTAAGGAAAGGACTCGCAAAGTTGGACGAAATCCAATCAACAAATCAATCAGCAAAGAAGACGCAACAATCAAGGAGCAGTCCTCACTCGTATGAGGAGATTGAAGAAGATCAATCAAGCCTTTAGTTAAGGCACGAATCAAGGAAGATAGAAAGATACGCGTCCAAGTTTGGAAGATCCAAAAGTCAAGGAGCAGTGCTCGTTCGTATCTCTGATGAAGGAAGGAAATCAAGAAGGCTCAACGGCTCACTACCTTATTCTTGGAAAGAATTGATTCTTTCCAAGGATCAAATCTCTTGGATTGTCAAGCCTCTACCATCCATCAATGTATTTATAGCCCGCCTTAAACCCTAGTCTCACATACTTTGGTCGAACCAAAAACCACTCTCTTTATTCTACTGCATACAAGCATTGTAGTTCATTAAGATCTGCTGTGTAACAAGTCAGAAAAAGAAAGGGAGCATAACACTGGTGAGGCATTGTATCAAAACGAGTGCTATAGAAACTGTGTGCAATTCACTACAACTGTACTCGAAGAAACGCACTTACTAAAGAGAATTCCCTTGCAACCCAAGGGGACTGGATTAGGATTCACATTGAATCCGAACCAGTGTAAAATCCTGGTGTCTTTAATTCCTGCAATTACTTTCTGCACTTTACTTCTTTTACTATATTTGCTGAAGTATCATATCTAGTCGACTACTCTTCTAACAAGTCAACTAATAAGCGATTAAGTTTAAAATATTTACAATTCACCCCCCCTCTTGTACTTTCAATTGGTATCAGAGCAAGGCTCACATTTTACTTTTGCTTAACAGTTTGTGAGAAAAGATCATGGCAAATCAAGTTATCATAGGAGCTCTTTTTCAGGAAGGAACTTCACAAGTTAGACCACCATACTTCAATGGACAACACTTCTCCCACTGGAAAGTACGAATGGAAATCTTCACCAAAGCCTATGATGTCAAAGTCTGGAGAGTCATCAAAAAGGGAAACTATCCCCTACCAGCCAGCACTCCACCACTTGCTGACCCTGATGATATAGATTCATACTCAAAGGAGCAACTGGAGGCAGTATAGATAAACAACAAGGCAAGAAATTTGCTTCATAATGCTATAAGTGGAGAAGAATACGAGAAAATATCAAGTTGTGATACAACCAAAGAAATGTGGGACAAACTTGAGGTCACCTATGAGGGAACCAGCAAAGTAAAAGAAACTCATATCAAGATGCTAGTTCATGATTACGAACTCTTCTCAATGAAAGAAGGAGAATCTATTGAAGAGATGTTTGCCAGGTTTAGCAAAATAATTAGCGACTTAAAGGCGTTTGGCAAGCCCTGCACCAGTGGTGATTAAGTCAGAAAAATTCTCAGGAGTTTGCCTACCACTTGGCAGACCAAAGTAGTCACACTGGAATCTCAAGATCTGAACAAATTATCCTATGATGAACTACGAGGAGAATTCATTGCGTTTGAAAGGACGCATCTTAAAAAGACAAATCAAGAAGAGAAAAGGAAAATAGTTGCATTCAAAACCTCTACTGAAATGGCTGAGAATGACATTGATGATCCTGAAGCTCTGCAAGAAGAGATTGCTATGATGTCTAGGAATATGGATGGGATGATGAGAAGATACAGGAACACAAAGAAAGGAAGATTCCCACCAAGACGATCCAGGCAATACAACGAACATGATAAGAACGATGGAAAATGCTACGAATGTGGAAAATCTGGACACATTCAAGCTGAATGCCCGGAGCTGAAAAGGAAAATCTCTAGAGGGTTCAACAAGAACAAATCCTTCAGAAGCTGGAGCGATGAGGATGACTCTGACAATGAAGAAGCAGCAAACCTCTTCTTCATGACAATTCTGGAAAATGAAATAAACAAAACTTCAGGATGCTGGACAGATGAAGATGATTCAGATGACGAAAATGAAAACTGTTTCATGGCACGAGGTGAAACCAGTGAGGTAAGATCTTATGACTGTGAAAGATGTAATGAATTACAGGATATCCTTGATTCAACCCTGAAAGAGTCTCAAAAAATGATGAATGAACTTAAGAGACTCACTAGGGAGGTTAAAGACTGGAAAATCAAACATGAAGTATGTGAGATCGAAAAGGAAGTACTTCAAGAAGAGTTTGATGATTTGCAAATACATCTTAACGGCTTGCGCAAATCCACCAGTCACAGTTCTGTTAGGTCAAATCAGACGACTTACAAGTCAACTGGAAATGAACCAACCAGAACCAAGTCGACCAGTCGGTCGAACCAGATGACTTACAAGTCAACTGAAAAAAACCAGCTGAAGCCAAGTCAGCTAGTTCCAACACTTATGAAAGATCTATAATGTCAAATGTCACTGCTGTAATAAAAATGGACATAAATATTCTTCTTGTCATTTTCGCAAATCAAATATGTCAGGATGGGTTTGGAGACCAAAAAATCCTAAACCGTGTAACACTAACCCTCCAGGACCCAAGCAAGCTTGGGTACCTAAAAGAAAGTAATCATCTTGTCTTGTAGGAACACCACAGAATAAGGCGCAAAGGAAAATGGTATCTAGAAAGTGCGTGTTCCAGTCATATGACAGGTGACAAAAACCTGTTCAAAGAAGTTACAAAGATCGATGGAGGAAGCGTTAAATTTGGGGACGACTCAAGGGGCAAAATAGTTGGTATTGGAACAATTCCCTTTAACAACAATTGTGACATCACTGAAGTTTATCTCGTCGATGGCCTAAACTACAATCTCTTGAGCATAATTCAACTCTGCGACTCAGGATATGAGGTAAAGTTTAAGAAAACAGGATGTGCTATTGAAGACGAATCAGGTAAAATAATTCTTCCTCGAAAGAGGTATGGAAATGTTTATATACTTATGATTTTGAAAAGATAGATGGTCATATTTGCTTATCCTCTATGTCTGATGATCCATGGCTATGTCATAGGAGACTTGGTCATGCTAGTATGAACTTGATTGAAAAACTGTCCAAACATGAGTTAGTTGTTGGTTTGCCCAAATTGAATTTTTCTAGAACTCAAATTTGTGATACATGTCAAATGGGTAAGCAGACCAGAAACTCTTTCAAAAATAAGGACATAGTGTCTACTTCAAAACCTTTGCAATTACTTCATATGGATTTATTTGGGCCAACTAGAACTACCAGCATAGGAGGAAAAAGGTATGCTTTTGTTATTGTTGATGATTATTCACGTTTCACTTGGATAATTTTCTTGTCCCACAAGGATGAAGCCTTCAGAAATTTTGAAGTTTTCTGCAAAAGGATTGAAAGAGAAAAGGGACATCTGATTTCGACAATTCAAAGTGACCATGGAGGAGAATTTTGAAAGCAGAGCATTTGAAGACTTCTGTAATGATCAGGGATACACTCATAATTTCTCTACACTACGCTTACCACAACAAAATGGGGTTGTGGAAAGAAAGTACAAAACCCTCCAAGATATGGCAAGAACCATGCTACTAGATCACTCATTGCCAAACCATTTCTGGGCAGAAGGTGTAAGCACAACATGTCACATCCTCAACTGTTGCCTCATAAGGCCAATACTGAAGAAGACCCCATATGAACTTTGGAAAGGTAAACGTCCGAACATCAGTTACTTCCATCCCTTTGGAAGAAAATGTTTCATTCACAATAACGGTAAGGATAATCTTGGAAAATTTGATCCAAGAAGTGACGAAGGTATTTTTCTAGGTTATTCATTAAATAGCAGATCTTTTAGAGTATATAATAAATGTACTTTATGTGTGGAAGAATCTGTACATGTTATATTCGATGAATAATCCCTTGGTCGAGAAAGGAATTACTGCAGGTGACGAACATCAAACTCAAAGAGCTCAGGATAAAGGAGAACCACAAGAGTCGACCAACACACTAACTGTGACCGAGTCGACTAATGAAAATGGCAGAAACATACCAGAGCCACAAATCGAGTCAACTACAAATGCAGTTAGGCCAAATGAATGGAGAAGCAAGCCTGAATATCCTCAGAAATTTATTATAGGGGATCCAAACGAAGGAATGAAAACTAGGGCAGCTCTCAAAAAGAAAGCAAACATTGCTTTGATTTCTCAAATTGAGCCAAAAAAGATAGAGGAATATGAAATCTCTATATCTACATGCCAATATGCATGTCGTATGTGATGCAACACAATGAAAGCTTCACGTACTCACACTCTCAGAGTAATCAACTTGACTGTCTTAATTCTCACTCATCACACTCAATCACTCAGCACTGTACAGGGCGGATCCAGCACGAATCAAATATTGTGAATCAATAACAACAATGCTCACTATGGGTGTGCAGACTCCAGAGGGGCGGATCCAACCCAAGCACTATAATAAGCCAATCATGGCATGATTCAATAAAGCCTGCTGCGGCAAGCAGCACGATCCCATAAATATCACTCACAAACAGGCCCTCGGCCTCACTCATTAATTAATCTCTCCAATCCCTCGAGCTCATTACACTCATGCTTAGTAGCCCAAATCAATGATACATGATGTGCCAATGTATGATAACAGAGACTGAGATATGATATGCAATGATGAATGCGACTAAGTATATAACTGCAATTAAGCAAATAACTCAACAACAAAGAACGACCACTATGGGTCCCAGTAGCACCAGCACATAGCCTAAATATGATTTCTAACATAAATCACAACTCAAGTGCTCTAACACATAGGGTATAGTAATAATATTTAGATAAGATAGCTACACAGTTCCACGAAATTGACCGAATCACAGTTGTTATGGTGCACGCCCACATGCCTACCAAACCGTGCAAATCTCTACTACAACAAGCCCTTGCCTTGCGAACCACCCTCTGAATGCCTCGAATCTAGCCACAAACAATTCGATACAATCAACTCAAGCTATAGGAATCAATTCTATATGAAAATGTTAAGTTCTAAATCAAAAGTCAAAAAAGTCAACTCAAAAGTCAACCCCCAGGCCCACGTCTCGGAATCCGATAAAAGTTACAAAATACGAGCACCCATTTCAACCATGAGTCCAACCATACAAAATTACTCAAATACGACACCAAAATCCCGCTCAAATCCCCCAAAATTCGACCTAAGAAGTTTGCTCCATTTTTCCCAAAAATTTCAACCCAAATCACTAATTAAATGATGAATATATTCATGTAATTTAACCAAAACAAAGTTAGAATCACTTAACCCAATCACTCCCTTGAAAATCTCTCCAAGAATCACCTCAAACTGAGCTCCCAAAATCATATTGTGAAATAAACTCAAACCCTCGTTTTTGAGATTTAATATTCTGCCTAGAAGTCCTTAATCGCGATCGGGGAAAATGCCTCGCGATCGCGAAGCACAAACTAAGCTTCCCCAGAATTTAACACTACACGAACTCGTATAGAACCATGTGAATGCGAACACCAGCATTCCTGACCTACGCGATCGCAGACAGCCCTACGCGACCGCATAGAACAATGCGCGTGAACCCAGGTCCAACCTTGTTTCCTCTTCGTGAACATGGCCTAGCCCACGCGTCCGCGATTCACTACTTCACAAGCCTATGTGATCGCAGCCCTCAACTCGCGAATGCGTAGAACAAGAATCTCAGCTGCCCAAATAAGCCTACGCGATCGTGGACCTTCTCATGCGATCACGTATAAAGAAACCATACCTGAACACTAGCAAACCTCAACAGACTTCAGCCATTTCTCCAAGTCAAGTTCCACTCCAATAACCATCCGGAGTCCACCCGAGGACCCCGGGACCTCAACCAAACATACATACAAGTTCTAAAAGATAATGAGAACTCGCTTAGTGTCAAATCACATCAAACAACGCTAAAACAACGAATCGCGCATCGATTCAAGCCTAATGAACTTATGAACTTCTAACTTCTACATTCGATGCCAAAACCTATCAAATCAAATCAAATCCAGTTGACCTCAAATTTTGCATACAAGTCATAAATGACACAACGGACCTATTCTAACTCCTGGAACCAATATCTGAGCCTGGTAACCACAAAGTCAACTCTCAGTCAAACTTCTCAATTTCTAAAACTTTTACTTTTCCAACTTTCGTCATTTCAAGCCAAAATCAACTACGGACCTCCGACTTATTATCCGGACACAGTACTAAGTCCAAAATACCATACGGAGCGATAGGAACCATCAAAAACTCCATTTCAAGGTCATATACACATAAGTCAACATTCGGTCAACCTTTTCAACTTAAGCTTCCAAAACTGCTAAGTGTCTCAACTCATTCCGAAACAGCCTCGGAACCAACCCAACTACCCCGGCCGAAATAAGCAGTAAATGGGGGAACGAGGCTACAACACTTAAAACGATCGGCCGAGTCATTACAATTAACCTTAAACCAAGCTTAGGCAAGATACTTACTTCAATGCACGAGAATCAATAGTCCAAAAATCCCATGCCTCTTAAATCATCCTACGAACGGGTAAAATCCTACCCAAAACAACTCAATAACGTCAAACAAAGCCATAGGAATCAATTCTAAATAATAAAGCTTTTATCTTTATTCAATTTCCAAAAAAGTCAAAAAAGTCAACCTGGGCTCACATGATCAAAACCCGAGTCAAGGGTAGATCCCGACAACGCGTAACCCCAAGATTCCAAATATGTGATTAGATTCCAAAATCGGGTCTAAATTCACTCCCAAATTCTCAATTTTGCATTCCCTTAAGTTGTAGGGATGACCCCCCAAATTTTTCTTAAAATTCCATAGTTTAGGTGATAATCCATGTGGATTCTTCAAGTAATACCAATAATGAGTAGATATCACTTACCCCGAAGTCTTTTATGAAAAATTTCTTCAAAAGTCGCCCCTCTCTAAGTCTAGGGTTCAAAATATGAGAGAATGGGCTAAAATCCTGAAATTATAACTTAAATGAATTTGCCCAACACTACCCTCCGCGAACACAGCCCAAGCCTTGCGTTTGGGAAGCACAATCCTGCCACTGCCCAAATAGACTCTCTACGAATGCGGTTGGTTCCACGCGAATGCGATGCATAGTCATCCCAAACCTATGCGAATGCGACTCTGACCCGCGATCGCGAAAGCTAACTCCAGCCTACCTCTCCTCTACACGAACGTGACCCATGTGGTGCAAACATGAAGATCAAACTGTCACAACCATCATGAACGCGACCTACTACCCGCTAACACAAAGGACAAAACCAGCTGCCCCTAAAATAACCCTCCACGATTGTGAGACTTGCTCCTCGATCGCGAAGAACACTAGATACCAGCAGAAAATCTACAATCTCAATCAAGATCCGGGTGGCCCAACACTCTCTCGAGCCACCAGGGACCCTGTCCAATCACACCAACAAGTTCATAAACACTACCCATCCAAAGCCTCCAAACACATAGGATAACATCACATCTACGATTCGACGATCAAACCACAAATTGAACTTCTCTTAAGTTCATAAGCTTCTAAACTTCAAACCAAGCGTCCAATTCATGCCTAACCAATCCGGATTACTTCCAAACTTTGCACACATATCCCAAATGATATTATAAATCTATTACATGTCACGGAACAACAATTGGAATCCGATATCATCTAAGTCAACTTTCGATCAAACCTATAAACCTTTCAAACATTCAACTTTCCAACTTTCGATAATTAGAGCCAAAATACCCAAATCCAAATCCGTACATATGCCTAAGTCAAAATTACCATAAGAACCTATTGGAACCATTAAATCACCAATCCGAGGTCATCTATTTGAAAGTCAAACCTTAGTCAACTCTTACAACTTAAGCTTCCAACAATAGAACTAAGTGTTCCAATAAACTCCAAAACCTTCCTGAAATCGAGCAAATCATCCCCACAATTCACAAAATAATAAACAAACATACATGAAACAACAAATAGGGGAGCGACGCTCAAATACACAAAACAACTGATCGGGTCGTTACATTCTCCCCTCCTAAATAAATGTTCGTCCTCGAACGGGTTTATAATCATATTTGGGACATCAAAAGGATAAGGATATATGCTCCGTATATCATGCTAGGTCTTCCAAGTTTCCTCCTCGACCGATTGACCTCTTCACTAAACCTTTACTGATGCAATATCCTCGGATATCACCTTTTGAACCTATCTGCCCAAAATGGCCACATGCTCTTCTTCATAAGCCAGATTCTCATCCAAATGTACTGAATTGAAATCCAACACAGGTGGATGATCTTTATAATACTTTTGAATCATGCAAACATGAAACAACAGATGAATTCCCGACAAGTTGGGTGGCAAAGCAAGTCTGTAGGCCATATCACCAAATCTCTAACACCTCGAATGGACCAATATACCGAGGTCTGAACTTGCCCTTCTTCCCAAATCTCATCAAGCCCTTCATAGGCGAAACTCGAAGAAGAAACTTTTAACCTTCTATAAAAGCCACATTGCGAACCTTCATATCAGCACAACTTTTTTGCCTAGACTACACTTTACGAAACCGCTTCCAAATCAATTTCACCTTCTCCAAAGCATCACGAACCAAATCTGTGCCAAGCAACCTAGACTCTCTCAGCTCAAACCAACCAACTAGAGAACGACACTGCCTCCCATATAAGGCCTCATACGGAGCCATATGGATGTTCGACTGATAGTTGTTGTTGTATGCAAACTCAACTAATGGAAGAAACTAATCCAATTGGCCTCCGAAATCTATGACACGGGCCCTCAACATATCCTACAAAATCTGAATGTCCTACTTGGACTGCCCATCCATCTAAGGGTGAAATATAGTACTCAACTCCAAAGTATGCTGATGCAAGATCAAGAAAGCTAAAAATCAAAGAAATTCAAGAAGTCCAAGAATCCAATCAAGATTAGGATTTCTTTTCCTTAAAGATTAAGATTTCGTATTTCTTGCTTCCTAGTCAAATTGGGATTGTTAGTTGGTATCCCATTCTTACGAGAATTCTTTTTCCTACTTTAGTTAGGATAAGTTTTCTTAGCCTTATTTTTATTCTAGTTTAATTAGGATTAGTTTTTCTTAACCTTATGAATTTTACTCATTGTAAGGACTATTTAAATGGCTTAATATGCTGAATATTAACATTGGTGACTAGTTTTTTCTAAGCATTTGCTTCAAAAACGTGATTTACTTTTTTATTTCATTGTTCTTCCTTTATTCAACGGTTCTTGCAATCTTGCGGGATTGAAGAACGTGTGGGTGAGTTTTCTTTCCATCTTACATTCTTCTAACGTGAGTTTGAAGAAAGCTTTACTACTTTTGTGAAAAACTTTAGCGAGGTGCTTTTTTTTTTTTTTTTTGGTGTGTTTGAGAGGTGTAAAACCTCGAAATTACATCAATTTGTTATCAGAGCATAGGTCACAGGTCCGAATTCTTGATTTGGTATCTTGTTCATCATGTCGCCAGACAAGAAAGTAGCTTGTTCGGGATTCTCTCTAATCGATCTTCAATTAAAAATTCAAAAATTAAGAACTACAATCTTTGAACGAGACAATGAAAAAATTAAAGTGCAGCTAAATAGCCTGAAGGAATCAATGGAGAATTTGACTGAATTAGCTGAACGCTTGGTGCTTCAAAATCAGCCACCAAAGCTATCACAATGCCTACTACCTCCACCACCACGACCACCTCCATCACCACATAACATGCTAGTGCTACCTCCACGTCTACCACTTTGATATCCACTAATTTAACTGCAAAGAACAAGATATATTAAGCATGTTGAAGAGTTTGAAGCTTACCAAGGCGTAAGAGTACCAAGGCACCATGTCCAATATGATAAATGTTTCAGATAATCAAGGGAGTGAAGAGGACAAAACTGATGAAGACCAATGTCAAAGAGACGAGGAACATGCATTGGATCCACAAGTTGAGGATTTACCACCAAAGTTTTATGACGATCCATTCGAGTATCCAACAATGTGTATCATTGACTTTCCGCCTTTCAGAGATGCTCAACGCAATATTGACTTGATTATTGACTCTATCATTCCAAAAAAGAAAACATATGCCATTAATCCTAAAGTTCATAGAAATATGGTAGAACAAGAGGAAAAATTACCTACAAAGGAGTGGACAATGAAGAGTTTGAGTTCATATATTGGTAAAACAAGATATTTTCATGTCATATATATATATATATATATATATATATATATATATATATATATATATATATATATATATATATATATATATATATATATANAGGGTCTCCACTCCCTAGTCGCCTTTTGCCAACATAGGGTTTCCACTCCCTAGTTGAGATTATTTTAGACAGTTTTCTAATGAAGAAGCTCTATGATAAGCTATTTGAAATCCTATTTTTTACTATAGTAATTAATTCTGGATTATAGTATCCCATTCTTAATTATTTTTCCTATTTTAGTTATGTGTCTTAGCCTTATCTTATTCTAGTTTAATTAGGAGTAGTTTCCTTAACCTATTTTACTCATTGTACTCTTACATTCTTCTAACGTGAGTTTAGAACGCAGTGACTTTAGCGGGATGCTTTTGTTTTTCTCAACCACCAATAATGTTGCTTTAAATCACGATACATCTTTGTAGCACCTAAATGAATGGAACCATCTATGTCAAGAATCAACTCCTCAATACACCATCATCACCAATAGCCACCTCCTTAGCACCACCTCGTTACACCGTGTCCTTAAGGACAAGAAAATGGGGATCGTCATACTGAGGAGCCTTAATATACTCAAACAAGGATAACTGAGATACAACATAAACAAGAACCTTGCTAGGCTTCGAAGTATCCAATCTCACCAACCTATTGGCCAACGCCTGAACATCCATAGCCAAAGGTTTCTCCACAACTGGAATGAATGCCAAACTCCCCATACTCTCTGCCTTTCTCCTCATGGTGTCTGCTACCGTATTGGCCTTTCCCCGATGATAAAGAATAGCGATATCATAATCCTTCAACAACTACAACCATCTTTGATGCCTCAAATTCAAGTATTTCTGTTTAAATAGATGTTGGAGACTCTGATGATCCGTATACACCTCACAAGACACTCCATATAAGTAATGCTTCCAAATCACGAGTACGCGTACAATAGATGCTAGCTCCAAATTGTGTACTGGATAGTTCTTCTCTTGGGGATTTAACTAGCGCGATGTATAGAAAATCACCATACCGTCCTGCATCAATAGACATCCAAGACCAACACGTGAAGCATTACAATAAACTGTGTACAACCCAATCCTGAAGGCAATACCAAAACTGGAGTCGCGGTCAAAGAAGTCTTAAGCTTATAAAGCTATCCTGATACTCATTAGACCACCGGAACGAAGCACCATTCTGAGTTAACTTGGTCAATAGAGATGTAATAGATGAAAATCCCTCTACAAAGCGATGGTAGTAAACCTTCTGATATTTGTAGTTGTAGAAGGTCTGGGCCGACTCTGAACTACCACAATCTTCTATGGGTCGACCTTGATCGCATCACTATATACCACATGACCCAAGAACTCCACGGGTCCAACCAAAACTTGCACTTGGAGAACTTAGCATACAACCTGAAGCACGATCCTCAATTGTTGCTCGTGCTCCCTAGCGCTACTGAAATACACCAATATAGCATCAATGAACACAATGACAAAAGAATTTAAGTAAGGGTGGAACACATTATTAATAAAATGCATGAAAGCTACTAGGGAATTATTCAATCCAAACGACATCGCCAAAAACTTATAATAACATTAACGAGTCCTGAAATCCATCTTTGGGATGCCTGATGCCCTAATCTTTAACTAGTAATACCCTAATCTCAAGTCAATCTTTGAGAACACCCTAGCTCCCTGAAGCTGACCAAACAAATCATCAATGCATGGTAATGGAAACTTGTTCTTGATGGTAACCTTGTTCAACTGTCGGTGGTCAATACACATCTCATAGACCCATCCTTTTTTCTTAACAAACAACATTGGTGCACCCCAAGATAACATACTAGGCTTAATGAATCCTTTATCCAGCAACTCCTATAACTGCTCCTTCAATTCCTTCAACTCAACAGGAGCCATGCGATACGGTGGAATAGAAGTAGGCTGAGTACCTAGTGCCAAATCAATGCCAAAAGCAATATCCCTATCGGGCGGCATGCCCGGTAAGTTTGTAGGAAACACATTCGAGAACTCCCTCGCTATTGGAACTGACTCAACAGTAGGAGTCAACACTAATATCTCTGACAAAATCCAGATACGCCAAACATCCCTTCTCAACCATCTGTTGAGCCTTCAAAAATGAGATCACTCTGCTAGGAATGCAACCCAATAGTACCCTTCCACTCCAACCTCGGCAACCTCGACATAGCTAACGTCATGGTCTTAGCGTGATAATTGATAATAGCATGGTACAAAGATAGCTAATTCATAACAAATATCACATCAAAATCCACTATATTTAACAAATAGAGAGTCCACCTTCGTCTCAAAACCACAAATAGTGACCATAGATGACTTATAAACTCAATCCACCACAATAGAAATCCCAACCATTATAGATACATAAACAAATAGAGTCAGGATCAAACAATACTAAAGCATCTCTGTGGCACATAGAAAAATCCTGTAACTCCCCATCTAAGACAAACACATCCTAGATGACGTCCATACCGAGCTGGATAAGTGGGTGGTGTAGCAACCGGCGCAAGAGTCATAGTCTGTCCTCCCTGCTGCCTGGGGACCCACCATATAAACCAGGTACCTATGAACCCTGAACAGATGAGCGCGATTAGAACTTTGTTCTAGAAGCATACTGAATAACGACTGCACAGAAGCTCCTCTACTGGGCGGTGGTGAATGATAAACTAGCCTGTTAGAATGGCCTCTCCCAAATCGACATTGGCCTCCAATTGAGGCACCACTAAATCTACTTGAATGTCGAGACCTTTTGTCCCTACCCTGCATCATCTCTCTAGTCTCGATACGGATGCGCTCTATACGATGCGCTATCTCCACCGACTGGTTAAATAAAGTCCTGGTCTCTACTTCTTTATCAATAACAAGGCCAATACCATGGCGAAGACCATTAATAAATATGCTCACTCTCTCCTTCTCAGAGGGAATAAAAATAGTATCATAATAGGACAACTCGGTGTACCTTATCTTATAGTCGATAACTGATATCAGACCCTACTAAAGGTACTCAAACTGCCTCCTCAGCTCCCCTCTCCAAGTGCGGGGCACAAATGCTCCAATGACAACAACCCAAGCACCCCTGGGCATCCTCTGAAGGTGTACTGCCAAAGTGAGGAGGATGCACTTTCGTGAACTTATCTATCCTCTTCAGCTCATTATCTGATATCGGGGACCTATCCTCAAGCTGTGCGACAACAGTAGGATGAACTCCCCTAATTGGTAATACTCTGGTGGTCTGATAACCATAGGTCATTTGCTCTAGCATACGAGTAGTTAGAGATTGCGGTCTGCTCTCTACCTAGGAAATAGCCGGTACTGTGGGAAATTCCCAGACTAAGCCAAACTCGCAAACAAACTAACCATATGGACAAAAACATTCTAAACAGCTGCAAAAATAAATAAACCTTGGGAACTTGAGATGGTACCTCTGGCTAAACATAATCATGAACTTGTTCCTCAACAGAAGCTACTGGTAGCTCTATGGCAGCGCACAAACAATCGTGTCCTACCATCTGTGAGAGAATAGAAGAGCAAAGATACAGACTTAGAGATAACAAATCCTCATGATAGAGAATGAAAGAAAGAGAAGTTTTTCTAACAGTCTTGTAGCCTCTCAAAGATAAGTACAGTCGTCTCTGTACTGATCCGCAAGACTATACTGAACTTGCTCATGACTCGTGAAACCTATGAAACCTAGTGTTCTGATAGTAAGTTATCACGACCCAAAATTCCAACGGTGTTGTGATCGCTCCTAACATCGCTTGCTAGGCAAGCCAACAACCAATGTGCATAAACAAACTTAAATAACAATATTAATAGTCTCAAACGCGAAATAATATAAAAACCAAAGTCAAATAAAGGTACAACTGAAAACCATCCCAAAATTTAGTGTCATCGAGTACATGAGCTCGATAGAGTAACAAGTACAAGATCTAAATAAAATACAATACTATCAGAATGACTAAACATAATAACATGAAATAAGAAAAGGGAATTCAAGGCCTGTAAACGGAAAATCAATGCTACCTCGGAGTCTCCAATAAGAAAATATGCTACTTTCTAGCAATCATCTCTATCAAAAGCACATGGATATGCACATAAAGTGCAGCGTATAGTATGAGTACAACCGACCCCATGTGCTCAATATGTAACTAGCCTAACCTCGGGCTGAAAGCATTAACGAGCTTGGCAAGAAACATTTCACAATAAGAGGATAAATAAGCATGATTTTCAAGGGTAATTTGTGCTCTAGTATTTCTTAGGTCCTAGTAGGATGAAACTATATAAGATGTTACCCAATAACATATTACAAAATAATGTGAGATGAGTCATAATTATACTTAAAATACTCAACAAATCGCATAAGATAAATATTGCTAATTAATAAGCCATAATAAAAATAAACATAATCTAAAAGTACTACGTCATGAATAAGTACTAAGTATTAATTACATGACTAAATAATATTAAAAGTGAGTTATGCATTATCACTATCTATATCAATGCGAAACTAAAAAAATTAATATCCAATACTATTGTCATTTCTAGTATTGAATTGAATTTTTTTTTGTTAGCATTAGTATTGATTTGATTTTGCTTTGGGTTTAATTTGAGTTACTAACTTTTATGGGCTATAAAACATATTTGACTATTCAAAAGTTCTAAGTCCAAGCTGTTAAATTATATTAAAGAATGCGGGCCGAGCAGTTATACAGTTGTACCAGTAGCACTTATTCGTCATTTATTAGACATGAACTATGTTGGGATTCAACTATCCTATATAAAGGGGACCTTTGTCATTTTGTAGGGGATCTGGATATTGAATAACATACAACATTCTCTGCTCTCTTTGCTAAAACAACTGTTCTTCACACTTATTGCTTATTCTTACATTGTTCATACATTGTTCATTCATTGTTCTTCATTTATTGCTCATTATTAATCATAAAAGGCCATCTTTAAGTTCCTCATTACCATTGATTCTTTATCAAAGTTCATCGTTATTAGCCCCATCTAGACCTCGAGGTCCTGCTTCAGCCAGCTCGAGGCCCAGCTTTGTGACCCCATTGGTTTGTATATCTTATTCTCTTTACTTATACCTAGCATCCATTGCTTAACAACTAGTATTAAAATAAATCACGTATTTTTAGAACCACAAATCAGTTACCATTTTCAAGTGTAAAATGGATTGGTGCTGCAAGCTTCACACTAGAATCTCTTGGGACCTGGGCGATCGAATTCGAGGTCCCTAGCCCGAGTATCAGGTATCGGGTTGGATTTTCCGAAACTTGGAAGTCCGAAATATCAGTTAAGACTACCCGTAAAATTTGGTATCAATCCGAGTAGTTAAGGGCGTTTTGACCCTTGGAGGAGAATTTAGAACTTGAAGTTCAATGATTTGATCTTTGGTTTGGGGTTGATTCCTCGATTTAGCGTTGTTTTGAGTGTTTCGAGGGTTCGAGAGGTCCGCCTCGTGATTTCAGACTTGTCGGTATGTTCGGGCGGGGCACGGGAGCCCCGAGCGTCAAACGAGCGAGGCTCGAGTGAAGTTAGAATTTGGAAAAATGACTGAAGCTTGCTGCTTCTGTCATAACCGCATCTGCGGTTCTTGGACCGCAGAACGGGACCGCAGATGCGGGGCCAAATTCCGCAGAAGCGAAATACTTCGCAGATGCCATGTCTAATTGGGGAATATTTCTTGTTTTAAATTGCCAATATGATCATTTATGATTTTCTAGAGACTTGAGGAAAGGAAAAGTAAACTTATGAGTTTGTTGAGTCTTGGTAGGAATTCCCTTGTATGAAGATGCATCTATGGTTCGTGCCACTCGACCCTCGGCAATGCACAATTTATTTTCTGTTGGAGCGGGCCGTCGACCTTGACATGATTGTGCATGATTTATATGCTTCCCTTCTTCGATTAGACGGGATACTTACTGAGTACATGTGGTTTATGTACTCATACTACGTTTTTGTACTTAAATGTACAGGATTTGAGGCAGGGGATCTCCACTGCAAAACCAAGGGGAGGCCCAGTCTCATACCAACGAGAGAGAAGTTAGCCTTCAAATCATTTTTAAAAAGTTACAAGCACAACAAGTGGACATTGCTCGAGAAACGGGCAGCAACAGACCCCGCTATTATGAAGATGTTCGAGGACCTCGCCAAAAGGATTGAATCAGGAGAAAGGAAGATATAGGATAACGATAAAAAGGTCGAGACTTATAAGTCGAGGTCAGGTCGATCAGATCCCGGGCGCACCTCTGATCCTGAAGGGTGTAGATTCAAAGAAGTTCATATAGAAACCATTCCCACCAAGTGCAGCTCCGAAGCCCATCCCGAAGAAATTCAGAATGCCCGATGTCCCGAAGTATAACGTGAAAGTACAAGAGGGGGGGTGAATTGTTGCCTAATTAAATTTAGTCAACTGATATAGCTATTAGTTGACTACTCCACGAGACAGAAGATGTAAAAGCAGTAAAGAGCAATAGTAAGACACACACGATTTATACTGGTTCGGTACCGTTGTGGTACTTACATCCAGTTCCCTTGGGTCACAAGGGTTCCCTTAAGATCTTTGAATGAATTTACACAAATGATGGTATCTTTGTGTATACCATCAGCTTATAGAATCAGCAATTGAGTTCTTATCAAGTGACACAACTTTTTTTGTACTCTAGATCTCTCTATCTTTTGAGACACTGATAACATAGGATTACAGTGTTTGAACTAAGAAGTAGACAGAAGGGTTTTGACCCAAGGGATGCCTCTTTGAATCTTGCTCTTTAAGTGGACCAGATTTGAATGTGACTTTCCATGTCACGACTGATTTTAAGGAGAGATTTAGTGAGCGATTTCTTCGATACTGGAATGATCAAGACTTGGTAATCTGAACTCCCTTGATTGAGTCAAACCCCATCTTGATTTGTCATTAATGATTGTAACTGAATCTTCGTTTACTCCTTGGATTGAGCTGGCTCTTAACGATTCCTTTTAGCGCTGTGCTTATGTCTTCCCCTGAGTGTTTACTCCCAGTTTTTCTCCTCCTTTGACATCAATCAAAAAAGGAGAAGGGATAACATACAAAAACACATAGAATACAATAACATACAGAGACACATAGCATATATAATAATCATACTAAAGGGGTTAGAGCAGTAGAGCCTTCAGCAGAGGGTTAATTAAGTACAGACCCAAAAAATATAGTCTAAAAAGCACACAAAAGAAGCATAAGTTGTTTGTCACAAAACAGCCAGAGATAATTAATGATGACCCAGAAAGTATTTGAGGGTGTTGATCACTTTGGTGCAAAAGGAGTCATAGGAGTTATCAACATCTTTGACAAGCATGTCCATCTTTTTAGACAAGGAATTGAAGGCCCTTGTTCCCTGTCTCCTTGTAGCCCCGATATTTATCCGTAGTTTTGCTACATCTGTACATGTCTCCTTAGTAACTTCTCCGATTTTATCTACATGTTCTTTCATTCCCACCAGCAGCAGCTTGACTTCATCACGTTGTTGCATCCAATGAGTACCCATAGAAAGATCATAGGTACTGGAAATGTGCTTGGGGGTAAAAGGAGTTAAATCCACTTTCATAACTTCCAGAATATGAGAGACAAGAATGCCATAGGGCAGACAAGCAGCAGATGAGGAAATATCCCTGATACTCTCAAGCATATATTGATGGATCCACACGAACCAGTTAAGACGCTTGTTGTTGACTAGACAGTAAAGGACAAAGACATCTCTAGTGGACAATGAACTTAGGGATCCGGATTCAAATCTTTGGGCCAAGAATTTTGGACAAATACATCATACCCACTATTTGGCAGAAAAGATCTTTTCAAATTGGTAGGAGTCCAACGCTATTCTAGAACCTAAGACCATAGACTCTAAGTCATCCTTATCATTCACAAACAGATTTGCATAAAACATTCTCATAGGTTCTTCATACACAATAAGCCATGGATTGTAATCAACAAAATTGGCAATCAAGTTTTAATAACACTGCTAATACCATTCCATAACCAATCTACCCAAGACTGGTGTCACAACTTCACAGACTGTCTAAGATTACTACAAATAAAGGTCTGAAAGAAATAATACAACACTGTCTCTGGAAATACAAGAAAGAAACATTAATAATAGCTAGAAGGAGACGCCAAGGCATGCGGACGCCTGGAGGACTACCTCGGGTCGCCTGATGAACGCGAAATAGCTATCTCACTGCGGTCCGTAATCTACAGCACTGGGATCTGCAAAAAAGAGTGCAGAGTGTGGTATCAGCACAACCGACCCCATGTGCTGGTAAGTGCCTAGCCTAACCTCGGCGAAGTAGTGACGAGGCTAGGACCAGACTACCAATATAAACCTGTGCAGTTAAATCATATACAACGGAACAACACAAGAAGAAATGTACAGCTAAGGATGGGAGGGGGAAACATGCTGCGGGACATCGAATAATAACAGAAGAACAACGAATAAATATACGGATCACCACAGTTCAATTGAAGATAGGAAGGCGGATCATGCTGCGGGGTACAACAAGTATCAATAGAAAACCAACAATTAAATGTAGAGAAACCATAACTCAGTTATCAATAAAAATCAGGAAATCAAAGACAAGCGCACGGCATCACCCTTCGTGCTTTAACACTCTCTCACCAAAACAATGCACGGCATCACCCTTCGTGCTTTAACACTCTCTCACCAAAACAATGACGGCATCACCCTTCGTGATTTACACTCTTCCTCACCCAAGAAACAATCACAAAGTAATTTGGGCAATGGAATCAATAACACACAATAAAATCAAGTAACAATAGGAAATCGGTAAGTAAGCGTAAAGAACACCATAACTCAATTACTAGTAAAATCAGGAAAATCAAGGACAAGTGCACGGTGTGAGCACGTGATTTTTGCTCTATATGAAATACTCCTACAGAATCCCAAGGAATTAGATCCCACAAACCTATCCCCACACCTATCTCCCAATTGCAAATCAAAGAGTTGGCAAATCCATCAGATCGATGTGTTATCTTTTCTTACTGATTCATTTTAGAATGATTCCAAGCAGCTGGTGAGAATGTTGCATTTTTAAGAGCTGTTGTTACTGTTATTTTGTTGCTGAAGTTTCTTGTTTGCAAGTAAGTTGTATCAAGGTTTAGAGTAAAGCTATAGTTAGCTCATATTCTCTGTGTCCTTAAGCTGTAGAGCATAATCAACAAAAAGCGTTATTAATCGTGGACACGTTCGCGTGACATGATTTTGACGCGAGTATACGTACGCGTAAGTCAATTCTTTAACTTCAAGTGATATAAAGCGGCAATGCACATAGGTCCTAAAAATGAGTAGTTAAACAATTTAAGCCAAGTAATAATCACTAAGCGACCTTGCTAGAACTCTCCCAAGTTCGCTGACGTATTTTATGGACTCAATGTCTAATTGCCATTTACTATTCTTGAACTGCATTTAAATGCCTTCTTACGCCTCCCTTCCGAGTCTTCTAAGCTCACGTTCGCGTGGTCCACTTTTCTGTTAGAGTTATACAAATAAGACGGGCTGGGGCCCCCTCGAGTTTGTCCGCTCGGGAAGACGGAATAAGAGCCAGGAGGTGTCCCGAATACCTGATGCTGGATATCTAATTGAGTGAAAAAAGAAAGAAAAAGTGATAAAAAGAGAGTGACAAAAACAAAAACAAAAAAAAAGAGAAGGCCAAAAATAAAAGAGAGGCAGAAATGAAGAAAAGAGGTACAGAGTGAAAAGGTCTAGTTAAGGCCGGGATGAAACATGCAACCGTTCAAACACACGGTAGAAAGCGTTTAACTGTTAGGTGCATTGCATCCCAACGTGCGATTTCCTATATGTTGAATGTTTCAAAACTAACAAGATTGTTGGATATGCAAGAGAGCCAGGTTTTGGTGGTTGGTTTTGTTGGTAGTCTAGCCTCCTCTCCTTCACAAAATCCAAAGGCACAGATGGCCTCCGCAAGCAATCTACCAATCATCGGTCCTGAGGATAGCCCGTCATCGGCTATTCTGCAGATGGAATCAGCAGCTGCTGAAGAGAATAAGATATTGCGTCTTCGCATATTGAAAATGTGGGATGCCTGGTCTAATGGTAGGGAACCACCAAGCGCAATCCCTGGGTTCCCTGAGTTGATCCCCAGATCAGGTGAGGTTACCAACGTGCCTAATGATGGTTCGCCCCCAGGCACCGGCTTCAAAGGCACTGCCTCCAATGTTCATCTCCCATGTCCGCTTGCCAGCTGGCTTTAAGATGCCAAAATTTGAAAAGTACGACAACATGGCAACGGAAGCCTCCAATGGACGAAATTGAAATGGTCATGGTCTTTCTGCAGGCCCAAGAGGCTGACTACTTCCAGAACATGATGTCTGCTGTGGGTAAGCCGTTCGCTGAGGCTATCAAAATTAGGGAAATGGTTGAAAACGGTCTAAAAATGGGCTGTATTCAGCCAGTCATATGTGACTCATATGGTCCCACCTCACTATTCCCCTTCAAGATGATGCCTATGCCGTGGCACCGCCTCCCTATGCGGTGATAAGCACGCAATCTTACACGCAGCCACAACATTATCCACAAAACCAAGCTTCCCTCAGCCTTCAAAGGTCAGCCCCTATTGGTGAATCATACTTGGGCACTGCCAGAAGAAAAGTCAAAAAAGGTGCTGTCAGACTTCGAAATAATGAGTCAAGAGCCAGAATGAAAAAAAGATAAGTTTAAGGAAATAAAACAAAGAGTTGGAACAACTGAAGGAAAATTGGTTCCCGGATTGGAAAGGTCCATACATTGCAACAAGAGTGCTGCCAAAAGAGACGTTGTACTTGGGACACATCGAAGGAAATATCCCTGAAATAACTGACAATGCAAATGCAGTCAAAAGGTACTATGTTGGATCCTCCATATAGTTCTAATATTCTCCGCCCACCCTTGAAAAAAAAAAAATACAAAAAAGGAAGAAAAGACAAAGAAAATGAAATGAAAAAATGAATTAAAAAAAAGAGAGGACAAAGGAAAGGAGAAAGAGAAAACAAAACAAAACAGAAAAGCAAAAGAAAATCAAAAACAAAGTCCCTGAACTACGTTCGACTTGATTCCGAAAGAATACGTAGGCAGCCTCTCTGGGGTTCAGTCACACCAAAATAAAACTCCAAAGTCCCCCAAAAAGTGAATTGGGGCAGGTGTTATATTGGTCCGGAGATGATCCCGCCCAAAAGGTTCCAAAGTTATAACTCAATCCAAATCCTTTGTACCCAAACCCTTTTCAAGTCCTTCCGATCAATCGGTGAGAATGTTCAAGGACCGAAGAATACAGTTACTTGGATTCGATACAGTCAAAATGAGAGAGTCTTATTGGTGAAAAACCACACGGGCACCGTGAGGCGACAGTAAGCAAAGAAATGAAAATGAGAGAGTCTTGTTAGTGAAAACTCGCAAAGAGCACTATAAGGCGATGATGAGAAGAGAAATGAGAGTAGTCAGCTAGTGAACCCGCAAAGGGTGCCACTGATCGAAAAGAAGATCCTCACAGCCATCGGCATCGACAAAGTCCTGGCAAGGTTTCTCGAATTTTGAAGCAAAAGTTGTGATGAATTTTTGAGAGTCGGACAGTTTACACAGATCAAGCATCCCCTCTCGTCTAAATTCATTGTCTTGTCCATTATTACGGAAGGAGAAAATCAAATGAACTAAAGAATGAAGTTGAAAAGGTTGAGTCCCACGTGGCTAACCGTCTCGGCAAGAGTTGAAAAGGCCAAGGTACCCCAAATGCTCTGAAATTGAAGTTGGAAGAAAGAAGTCAGAAAAGAAAGGCCTACGAAGGCGAAATACGAAGGCAAGATAAAGTCGAAAAGGTTGAGTTCCACCGACCAGTCATCATGCAACAGTTGCAGTTGAAAGGGCCGAGATCAAGTGATCAAAACAATCAAAGCCACAAAACCAACCACCATTTCAAACTAAAAATTGTTCTTTGTTTGAAATGCAGCTTAGGACCCCCAATCTCTATTTTACGCTTTTCACTCATAGGGTCTCCACTCCCTAGTTGAGATTATTTTAGACATAGGGTATCCACTCCCTAGTCCCTTTTGCCAACATAGGTCTCCACTCCCTAGTTGAGATTATTTTAGACATAGGGTCTCCACTCCCTAGTCGCCTTTTGCCAACATAGGGTCTCCACTCCCTAGTTGAGATTATTTTAGACATAGGGTCTCCACTCCCTAGTCGCCTTCTAGTTGAGATTATTTTAGACATAGCCACTCCCTAATCGCCATTTGTAAACATAGGGTCTCCACTCCCTAGTTGAGATTATTTTAGACATAGGGTCTCCACTCCCTAGTCGCCTTTTGCCAACATAGGGTCTCCACTCCCTAGTTGAGATTATTTTAGACATAGGGTCTCCACTCCCTAGTCGCCTTTTGCCAACATAGGGTCTCCACTCCCTAGTTGAGATAGGGTCTCCACTCCCTAGTCGCCTTTTGCCAACATAGGGTCTCCACTCCCTAGTTGAGTTTATTTTAGACATAGGGTCTCCACTCCCTAGTCGCTTTTCCAACATAGGGTCTCTACTCCCTAGTTGACTTTTAGTATAGATATAGGGCTCCACTCCCCAATCCCTTTTTCCCAAGGATACACAATCCTGATTTTTGTTCGTTTGTTTGTTTTGGTGTCTGAGCAGGTTTTACCTCGAGGCACAACGTTCGAGATGACTAAAAGAATGAGTCTCAATCCAGAATAAAGAAAAGAGGGAAAAGGAACCAAAAAAAAGTAAACTCAAAGTGCAGAAGTGGAGAAAGATGCGAACTGCTCAAGATATGATTGAAATCACGAGTTTCGCATGTCCTGCCTTGATTCAAAAAGCTGAAGAATGAACCAGTCGTTGCAACTAACGAGCATCAAGATTCAGATCAGAGTCTGCAGGAAGAACCAGCCAAGACTCAAGATCAAATTTCAGAAGATTTATAGATAGGAATCTTGTAACTCGTAGTGATAGGCTTAGCTAGTTTAGCTTTTTATTTTCCATTTTGGTGTAATAAGGAGTTCGGCAAGCAATAGCACTAGCAGCAGCAACAGTGAAATCACAGCTTCCTAGTAGTCCCAGCTACCGAAACTTCCAGAACTACACTAACCTGATTCCTTTATAGCTAAGGATATGTAGGCAACCTCTGAAGCAAGGTTCGGTCAGGCTTATTAAAAAAAATGTTTTTCATGGAGTTTCAAACGGGCAAAAATCCCTCATAATTGCTCATTTTATCTTTGCCTGAAAACCCTTCGTGTCCCGAGCAAAGAGGGGCAGCAGTGAGCACGTGATATTTGCCCTATAAGAAATACTCCTACAGAATCCCAAGGAATTAGATTTTTCTTTTAATTGTTTGTCATTTTAGGAATTATTATATAATTTTCTTAATTATTTGTATTTTTCTGTGCATGTTTAATTTTATTTAATTCATGAAAATACAAAAATACACTACATTTGCATTTAGGATTTATTTTTTACATTTTTTTAGGTTAATTAGTAAATTCGTTATTTTATAAAAATGAAAAATAAAAAAAAATAACTCACTTTGCATTTTAACTTGTTAATTTTGAATTTTATAGTTTTTCTTTTAATTTAGGAGTTATTTAATTTTTGTAAAAACTATGACTATTAGTTAGCTTAGTTTGGTAAATTAATTTAGTTTTAAGAGTTAATTTAGGTTTTAATTTAATTTAAAAAGAAAAGGAAAATTGAAATTGAAAAAAAGAAAGGAATGAAAATAAACAAGGCTATTTGATTTTTGGGCCTTTTGCCACAGCCCAAGTAATTTTTCCCCGAAACTCGTTTCAAAATCCAGGCCCAAATTACCCCCAAACTCGGTCCAACTTAAAGTCTGATCAAACGACGTCATTTGGGACCCTCTTCATCGCAGCCGTCGATTTCATTTGTTCAGACGGCCCGGAACTGGCCTTTAATTCCCCATATCAGTGTCCGAACGACCTTAAACCCCCCCCCCCCCCATTTCATCTCTCTTCACTCATCATCTCTACCTTCAGAGACTCTAGAACCCTAGAACGCCTCCCTAAAACGCCTCACCATCTCCGGCGGCGGCGCAGCCCTATACACTCCAATCCGTCTCAAAATTACACCCCAGCATCCCCTTCGTCCCCTCATATCAAATCAGTTACCCATTTCCTTCGAACCATCGCAGAGCTCCTCGAATTTGTGATCAAAGTTTGGGCCTTCGAACCCTAGTCTGCCCAAATTCATACCAGGTAATCCCCAGGCCTTCCCAAAACATATCCCCACACCTATTTCTCAAAAATCTCAACAAGATTTCACCAATTCCAAATCTAAAAAGTTCAAGCCCTAGTTTTCTCTCTTCTTCTGATTCCGTGCAAGGTCCGGGCTCGTATTGACCTAATATCTACGCTAGTCGATTGCTCTTAACGAGAGCAATCAATCAGCATTGGTTTTAGTTCATTGCACAGATGCCGGATTTTGGCAAATCCATTAGATTCCGGTCAAATGTCCACTCCTGTCGATGTGTTTCATGCTGTCAAGGAATTCGGTGGTTTGGTATTTTCCCCTCCCTTTTCTTACTGATTTCATGCATTGTAGTATTTTCTGCTTTCATTTGTTTAGTTTTTATTTGCTTCTTTGTTTTGGCTAATTTTCTTTAGTAGTCGAGTTCAATTTTGAGTTGATAGTTAAAATAAGTTCAGGCCTAAAATCAGAATTGTTTGAGTTCTTTTCTATTTTTTAGATTTTTTCCTTTTTCTATGGTTTCATTTAAAACTTCTGATTGATTCGAGTTCTCATATTAACTATGGTTATCACTGACCTAGTTAAGAGGCTTGTTCGTTTGGATTTTTGGGTTAACTTAACCCAGGTTAATAATTGAAGGGTAAATAAGGGAGGGTTAAAGGTTAGTTTAGGAATTTTGATTGAGGGAATCTTGTTAAAACTGCCTGGAAATCTCCAGGAAGGTGGGGAAAGGGACTGACTTAACAAACAGAACCAAAATTCAGGGTCTAAAGTGAACAAATTAGAAATTATGGAAGGGGTAATGGTTAAATTGCAGAATTATTTCTGTTGCCCTAAGAAGTTTCTATAAAAGGGCATGTTTCCTTCTTTGTCAAGCAGAATTTAGAGATTGAAAACCTGAAAAGTTAGAAACGGCTAAAAAAAGATCCTCACTGATGGAGCTTTCTTGCAAATCACTGTTCCATTGCATTTATCTTCATATTTCTTTGGATATTTCTTTTAAGTTCAAGTGGATTACTCTTTTCCTGGGCTAAAAGATGGTGACAGCTGGTTGAGAATTGTTGTTACTGTTGTTTAAGAGCTGTTGTTACTGTTATTTTGTTGCTGAAGTTTCTTGTTTGTCTTTCATCTTCAGGTATTTCTTTTCGAACCTTGAATGGAAAAATGCAGCTTGAAAAATGTTGTATGGAAGATTTTGTTTTCTGCTGAAGTTCAATAAAGGATTGCCTGTTGTTTGAAGTCTGACTATTTAGCTTCTTTCCATTTCTCCCTTCTCTCTTTCTTTTAAGTGTAATAAATATGCATCAATACATGCCTAGTTAGTTTATGTTTTAAAGTGCTAAGTTCGTATCAAGGTTTAGAGTAAAGCTATAGTTAGCTCATATTCTCTATGTCCTTTAGCTGGATGAATTCAGTTACCTTTGTGTTTGAGGCTTTGGAATTCTTTTGAAAATGGCTGTTGGATTCCTCTCCAATTGCATATGAAAATGTGGAGAATAGCAGGCAGTGTGATAAAAGAGCATAATCTAGCGTGTTTGGGACTGTTAGTTTATATTAATTTCATTTGTCATTTTATATGTTAAGGTTTGTTAGTTTTCGCATACTAATGAATTGTTTCTTCAAATATTTCAAAGTTTTTGTTAAATAAGGTTGAACTTACATGAAAGTTGGTGCAATGTATGAAGAATTCATGAATGTCTCAATTAATTGCAATCTGATGCTCAAACTTGTTGGGGTTTCAAATGGGTTTGCATGAGGCCCAATTTCAGGTGGCCTGATCTCAAGTCAGGATAGTTTAGCATTAATATTGATTGTTTAGTTCTTTGATGTTCTCATTTAGATTAATTCAATTTAATTGGTATGTATGATGAAATTACTTTTGGGCTAATCGATATTCTGTGCTTGGGTCTCATGTGGGGCCCAGCTGAGTAGTGTTACTCCATGAAGTTCCAATTTTGAATTTGGGCTTGCTGTTTAGCCCAATTCCCTCTTAAAATATTACTTTTTGTTAATTTAATTCCAAAATCTCCCTTCCAACCGCCCTTGCCATAAACTATTTATTTTGTTCACTATGGCACGCCTCACTCTAACTAAGGACAACACACTTAATTAATGGGACTAAGTCGAGTTTGAGTTCTGACTAAATTGAAATCTTTACGCAGCTATGACCATAATATTATGATCCAAACCCTAATCGTTTCCCACCTTATCTCACCATGTTTCCACCGGAATCCATGGAGTCTCCGGCCATGGACGGTCTGTACTCATCCTTTCTCACCATCAGACCTAAGCTATTCAAGGTTTGAAGCCCGACTTCGATGGCCCTCTTCAGATCCTTCTTAGATCTGTAGATCTATGGATTCTTCGGCCATTATTCCGGCATGTTCAAGCAATATGAGTCTTTTCGACTCAGGATCTGACTCTCCTCAAGACCTTTCTCATTTCTAGGGTTTTCTCTGCAACTCTAAGCCGTCTGAGGTTCTGTACTTGCTTATCTTCTTAGATCTGTGATATGTCCAGGCTTTACTTGACATTTTAAAGGTTTTCCCCAAATTTCCTTTTCAAAATCGTTCAATTTCGAGTTTTCTCAAACGTGTTCTCATGACCTTGAATCAGTGTTCTTTCTATCGTGTGTGTTTGTCTCTCATCAGTCTTTGGAAAAGACTTCTGAGCCTCTTTCAATGACCTGTTTTCTCACCTCTATGTCTGACTCAATTCAAAACCCTAGGATTTGGAGGTTTCTTTGGCAAGTGGTATTAGGGTTCCGCTTTGGGACCCTAGGCTTTCAGACTCACTATGAGTCCGCAACTGAACTTGAATCCCTTTTACTTGTGACTCTAAGGCTTTCAATGTTAGACTTTTTTTCTAAGTAACCTGACGATTCCTTCTGCTTGATTGGTATGCTTTATATATGAGAAATTTCTCTTTCAAAAGGTTTTTTACCAACTAATTGATTGATTCTGAAATCCTTTTAATAAGGCTGACGAATTGTCACCGATTTTTCTTCGATTGAACCCCCTTTACCTTTCTTGACTGGGTTCATTCAAATTGAACTTGTAATTTTGGTTTCATGGCTCTTTGATTGATTCCCTTGCCATATTTGGCACAAACCGTGTACTATTGATTGTTTTCCTTAAATAACTTCTATGTATTTACCCCTTTTGTGCTACTTTGAAAGGTTTTAATTAAAACTTCTTTCCTTAACTGGTTTTTACCCGTTGGAATCAGAATCCCTTAACCAAAGGGAGACTGATTTCAATAATATTTCCTTTCCTTTCTTGCTTGCTTTCTGCACTATAAAAGGGACCTTACCTTGCATCTTACCACAACATCTTACGACTTCTTTCTTCACACAACCTTCACGCCACTAGTCTTTAAAATACTGGCACACTTGCAACTCTGTTTTGAATTCAATACTCTGCTTTGCTTGGGATCTTTTGGAACTGCTTCGCTTGCAATTTGGTTTCTTCAAGACTACTGTTTTTACTTATTTCTTCTGAAAACTGGTATGTTCTGATTTAATTTTTGCCTCACCTCTATGTGTTTACTTTATAGTTCAGCATTCTTGTTCTCTTTACTGTGCATGTTCACTGATTAAATTATGTATGTTCTTTCCTTGTATCTGTTTTTATTGTGAATCCCTACCCCTATTTTCCTCTATGTGTCTGAGTTAAGGTTTTGGCCTGGCAGTATCCAAGTTACTGCTCAGGCCTGAACTTGATCTTCAATAGATCCTAACTCCTAAGATGTGGCTAACATGCTGGTCAGGGGTGTGCCAGCATTCCCAATTGCTGGGCATGACCACCAGCCTGCCATAGCTTTCCTAATTCCCCTCCCTATGCACTTACACTTATTCTTAGACTCTTAAGTTCTGCCCCCCTCTTATGAGCCTTGCTTTGGGACCTGGAGCTCCCTCTGAACTTGGACATTCGAGGGATAGCTATTCCACACTGCACCATAATCGTAATTCTGCAATGTAAGCACTGCCTGGGGTTCATAAAGCTTCTTGGAACTTTGACACACCCAAAGGATGAGAAAGGCTTTAGGAAATCTGATCCTGGAAGTTGGTTTATCTCATATTGTTAGACTTTGAGTCTGAATTAGGCTGTTTGGTTGTAGCTGGAACTTCTGATGTAATTTTACTTTTCTTTCTTTTGATTCATTCGGGTCTGTAATAATTTGTAATAACTATTGGGGATGGTTAGTGGAAAGGGATGGGGATGAATGTATGCAAAGGGTAGATAACTTGCCTATAGGATTTTTTAATTCCTGCATTCACATAGATAGCATGCCTATAGGTTACCTATAAACTTCTGCATTCTCATCTTTGATAACTTGCCTATAGGATTTTTAATTCCTGCATTCACATAGACAACATGCCTATAGGTCATTTATTTCTGCATCTCTGCATATAGAAATCCTGTCTCTAAATCCCTGCATTTCTGCATATAGAAATCATGATCATAGGTTTCTTTTCTGCACTTCTGCATATACCTGTCATTAGGCAAACAATCATAGGTCTAATAATGATCAATTGCATTCTAGAGACCATGCCTATAGGACTCATGCATCTCTGTAATCGTTTTAAAACCAATAACGCTTAGATAACTTGCCTATTGGAATAATCAATCGAATCAGCCTCGTCTATTTTATCTATACGTTTAAAACCAGTCATAAGTTCGTTTAAAATCTGCAGATCTTTTGTCTATAAAACCAGTGATCCTTTCTATAAAGTCAGTACGCTCTGCTAGATATCATGCCTATAGGTCTCACTTAGGCAAACCATTAGGTTTTAATTAACTGTGTCAGCTTTGATAACTACAACCAGACAAGGCTAATTCGGACTCCTCATCTGAGAAATATGTGATAAATCAGCCTGTCCTAACGCTTTTAAATTTAATTCAGACCATAACCAGTATCTGAAGTCATGCTATATATTTGCCTTTAAGTGAGGAGGCATGTTTGAGCCTTAACTGCTGTTTGCTTCTCCCCTATTTGATTATGTGTTTTTGTTTGTCGCCTAGACTTTTATCCTTTTAAAACTTCTGAAAAGCCCCAACTCCCTCCCCTTTAGGATTAATAGTCTCAATGCCTCCGGGACTGATAGGATCGGGACGGGTAATAGCATGCAATAAGTAACGATACTATTCTGCGCTTTAATACCTTAATGTGGTGGGAAGGGTAGACATGGATATGATGATCACGCGATAACACCACGCGTATAATTGGTTACCGGGTGTTGCGTGGATGATCCATGTTATTTATAAACCTAGGACCCCCCCTCCCCCTCCTTATGTACTTTCGTTATTGTTTTCTTTAAAATGTCAGTTTCCAGCTCTTTAAACCTTGTATTTCGCTTTAAATCATTTAA
>NC_031991.1:10737329-10837262 GCF_001879085.1 Nicotiana attenuata
TTATTTACTTGTCTTTTCTTCTTCTTCTTCTTCTTCTTCTTCTTCTTCTTCTTCTTCTTCTTCTTCTTCTTCTTCTTCTTAAATTTCATTCTCATTTCCCACTCCGGAGGATTATCCTTCAAATTTCTTCAGTTTTTTTCAAGATTTTGACTTTCATTCTACTGATAACAATACCATTATTAATGCAGTGTAACAGTTTGGCAGCTTTATATCGACGAAAGTGTTTGGTACTTCTAGCTCTGTTTCTACTGTGTCTAATCCTGTGAGCAAGTGCAAGCAAATATATATCTGTAATTTAATATTATAAGGAAACAATAAAATAGTTAATACAACATTTTGATCTGCCTTAAAGGAACATGGCTACAACAGAAACTTACAAATCCCTAAATACGGGTGCAAGTAGATAAATGATTTATTTTTCACATTCTTGATTTTGTCTCCACACTGCATTATCATTACAAAAACAAAAACTTCAGCTCTAGAGTTGAAGTTCGCCAGTTACAAAAACAAAAACTTCAACTCTGAAGTTCGCCAGTTACAAAACAAAAACTTCAGCTCTAGAGCTGAAGTTCGCCAGTTACAAAAATAAAAACTTCAGCTCTATAGCTGAAGTTCGCCAATTACAAAATTTCAGCTCTAGAGCTGAAGTTCGCCAGTTATAAAACAAAAACTTCAGCTCTAGAGCTGAACTTCAGGCCCGGCTACTAGAATGCTGAAGTTTTGCGTGATTGCCTTTGCTACTTCAGCCCCGTATGCTGAAGTTATGCGAAAAAGCGGGTACGCTTGCATTTTTATTTGCAAAACGCGCATAAGTTAAAACGTTACACAAAAAGCGGGTATAGATGCAAATGCCCCCAGATGTTACTAGGGCTTGCTATGCTTTGGGCCGAATCTAATGCAACTTCTGTGACTTGCGAGCCTTTTCTTATCATGTCCAGCAGCGTAGCGGATTGTTTGCATCGTATAGCCTTCTTTGAGGTCACTCTTCAAATTATATTCAAGTTAGCTTTAGGTTTTTGAATCAAGGTGACAAAATGTTGAATCTCAATGAATCATGGCAGCTAGGCCACTCTATTACAGTTAGCCTAAATTTCTCCTTTAAAAGAGTTACATAATTATATTTTCGCAAACAAATTTAGTGTAAGGGACATGATTTAAGTGGGTAAATTTTAAAAATAGCCAGATTTACAACTGGTCGTTCAAAAATAGCCCAATTTCAAAAGTAATCGAAATTTAGCCACTTTCTATATAAAGATAAATCTGAGCGAAAACACTGTTCAAAACCCGGAAAATACTCCAGTATATTATGCTGGAACTCCAGCATAATATGATGGAGTTCCAGCATAAGTACACTAGAACTCCAGCATAATATACTGGAGTTCCAGCAAGTATATTGGTCCAATATAATATACTGGAGTTTGGAGCACCGGTGCTCCAGGTTCCAGTATATTATACTGGAGCCAGCAAAGTATACCGGTCCAGTATAATATGCTGGAGTTCATACACAAGTGCACCGAACTCCAGTATATTATGCTGGACCGGTCTTTATTGCAGCAAAATAGTGGCTATTATTCATTAACTTGATAAACGCTGGCTATTTTTGATTGACCAGTCCGAAAACTGGCTATACCGTGCTTTACGTGATCTCAAAAAAGGCCATTTGCCCCCAAGTGTAGTCCATAGCGACATTGCATAAAAATCTGAGACTATAATTATGAACTCAAAAGATATGTTGTGAAGTATACAACAAGTGAAAGATTTATCACTTCAGAGCAGAAAACATACAATATCATTCAGAAACCCGCTAGCTAACAGTCCATGCTTTTCATGAAATTTACTTGCTATTTATAAGCTATTCTGATGCTCAAAACTTACTTGGAAAAAAGAACAATCCACGGTACTTTCTCGGAAAATTTTCATAACTACAAGATTCATAAGAGTTTATTATATAAATTACAACTAGTTTTGATATTACAAATTATGTAACTAAAAGCTCTAAGACAATAAATACTTACCTAAAAAGCTCCAAAGACATAGAGTAATAATTAATTACCTAATTATAAGGAGATTCCTTATAATTCATGATAACTGAATTAAATGCATATCAAAACACAATAATTACTTTCCTAAAAGCTCCAAGACAATTAGTTATATACAACTATACTATATACTCCTTCCGTCTCAAATTATCTGTCATGTTTCTTTTACACGTCCCTTAAGAAACATTAATTAAGAGGAGGGTTGGACTATTTTACCCTTATTTAGGGCTTAAGATACAGTCCCTCTTCATTGAGTATTTATTCTATTTTTGTGTTATCTCCATCTTCAAGAACAATTATTGTTAAAGGTAAAATGGAAAAAATATAATTTATTTTGTCTTGAACTTCTAAAATGACAAATAATTAAATACAACTATTTTTGAAAAGCACGACATATAATATGAGATGGAATGAGTATAATATACTAGAAGATCTTCTCAGAGAGAGTGAGGTAGAATTGTATGACCAAGTATATTATTATATTCATATATTGAGTAAATATTATATATTATGAGGTAGAATTGTAAGTGACTTTTCTGGTTGCAGAAAAGCTCTTCTCTATTATGTATGACGTTATATATTATTCCTTTAGCCAAAAAATTCATGTATCGTTAGTCTCGTAATGGATGTAATACTTGATCATGAAAGTTTTATAGGATCTAGAATTTTTGTATAATTAAAATGGACGGTACAATTTTACTAATCAAATTTAGATATATTAATTGAAAATAGTTGGGTGAGTAAATCTCAAGAGAGATATATAAGGATACCTTTAGGTGAGAAAATTTCAAGAGAGATATATTAGGGATTTAAAAGTTGTAGATTCTAAAATAAGTTGTATGTTTGTAATTTTTTAAAAGTATTATAACTTACTAAAATAAGTTTTAAATGAATTGCATTCCGCGTAAATTCCTCTATTTTCTGACTAGCAAAAGCTCCTTATAAAGATTATGTGTATTAAGTACTAATTCAGCTCATGATATTGCTTAGGGTCAATTTTTTTTTTGTGGAGTACTTTATCTGATTTTTCCTCAGAAGGGTACTCACTCATATGAGAAAATTATTGGACACGATACGCTGAATTAGGTGACCATATTTAAAAGTTTAAGTTATTAAGGATAGTATATTTTCAATTATTTAATTATATTGTGTTAGCACGTTCCTTCTTTCATGGGTTAAACACAAAATGTTACGACCTAGAATTCTCAATCTCGAGCCCGTGATGGCACCTAACATCTACTTGCTAGGCAAGCCGATGTTATAGATTAATTAACCAGTCTTTAACAATTATTAAAGAGTGATGATAAACAACAATTAATAAAATCATAATTTAACATAGTGGTAGTATAGATAACGCGATGCTAACTACTTCCAGAAATCCGGAGTCACAAGCACATGAGCAGCTAGAATACTACATATACGGTCTGAGACAAAGTACGACTGTTTGAAACTAAATATACAGTAAGATGGATAAAGAAGGGGACTTCAGGGCTACGGACGCCGTGCAACTATACCTCAAGTCTCCAATGCAGCTGAATCCGAGCAGAGACACCACTAGATGCCGCTGGGACCAACACCAATATCTGGACAAGAAGTGCAACAATGTAGCATGGATACAACTGACCAATGTACTCCGTAGGTGTCGAGCCTAACTCCAACGATATATTGATGAGGCTATGACAAGACACTTACGTAAATCCTGAATGAATATAAACATAAAGCAGCAAAATAACAAGTAAGACAATTAAATATTACCTGGGAGCGGACATATAAAATGGGGTGTACGATAAGAACAGCAAGTACAAACTCACCGAATAACCTTTTTAGGAAAAACAACAATAATACAACCAATTAAATCATCAATCCGGAAACCAAGAAAGCAATGAAGTCAACTATGGCACGACATCACTCTTTGTGCTTTTACTCTCGTCCTCACCATGTAATTCAAAAAATGAAATGGTACGGGACCACCTTTCGTGCTTTTACGCTCAACCTCACATAATGTGATAAATGATTATAAGCAATCAAATGCACCGCATCACCCTTCGTGCTTTAATCCTCGCAATCTCTCAAATGAATGATACCGTATGAAAATAAGGTACAACAACACCCTTCGTGCTTTTCACTCTTCTTCACCAAGCAACAACATTAATCCAAAATAGCAAACTAAGGCGGGATAAGAAGGTGAATAATTAAGGAAGTAATAATCTAACTACGACATGGAAAAAACATAGTACGATAAAATAATTTTTAGCCGCATGCTTTAACTTAATAACAACATATATATATACTCGTCACCTTACGCATATGCCATTCCGACACATAATTCACGTAGAAAATAGACCAACAAGTCCTAATCCCTCAAGTCAAAGTTAACCACGACACTTACCTCACTCCGCAACCAAGTCAATGCTCAACCACGACTTTTTCTTTAGAATTAGCCTCCAAATCAATCCAATCTAGTCAAATATGGTTCAAATAATTCAAAATAGGCTTTAGAAACTACCAGCGTAACAGATTCAATCTGTAGTGAGTTTGAAAAAAGTCAATCCTGGCCTCGCTTGGTCAAAACACGAGATTCGAACCAAAACTCAATTACCCAATCACCCCGAGCCTAATCCTGTAAATCCGACCTCAATTTTAGGTCTAAAGCTAAATTTTACAAAGTTTTCAATTTCTACCCAAATTCTTAATTTCTACCGCAAAAAAATCCTAGATTAGAGGTTAAAATCATTGGGTGTTCATGGAAATATAACAAAACATATTAGAATTTACTAACGAATGAATTAGAGTTGAAAAACCTCTTCAAAATTGCCTCTATGCCGAGCTCTAACTTCAGAATGGTGAAAAATGGTTCAAATCCCGATTCTCAGCTATTTTAATACTTAGGCGTCAAGTGTTCTACGCATTCGCGAAGCACCTGACGGTCCGTGAAGAGCAGCAGCCAAATGGCAACCCCCGTATGCCTTCGCGTTTTGGGATCCAGTGTCCGCATTCACGAAGAGGAACCGCCTGACCTGCCCCCAGATCCCACAAAGCTACGCGTTCGCGAAGGGTAAACCTCCCTCAATTTTGCGTTCGCTACCAGCTCCTCGCGTTCGCGAAGAATAACCAAACCCTATCCCAAATTTCCCCTTCGCGATCGCAAAGCACAATACTAGAAACTATTGAAAACCAGCAACCTCTTAAGTCTACAATGGTTTGTAGCCTACCCGACACTCACCCGAGCCCTTCGGACTCCAAATTAAATATGTACACAAGTGTAATAACATCATACAAACTCGCTCTATGATCAAACTACTAAAATAACACCTAGAACTACGAATGAGACATCAAAATGCATGAAATTTCATAGAAAACTCAAGAACCTCTAGAATTACAACTAATCGCCCGAATCCTATCAAACAAACTCCGAGTTGCACCAAATTTTGCATACAAGTTCCAAATATGAAAACGGACCTATAGTAATAAAGTCAACATTCAGTCAAACCTAGGAAGTTTCCAAACTTCCAAATTTCTTCGGCAAAACAAGCCAAATCAACCTAGGGACCTCCTAATCAATTTCAGGTATACGCCCACGTCTAAAATCATAATTGGACCAGCCAAAATTGTCAAAACACCGATCTGGGGTCATTTATATAATATATTGACCGTAGTCAACTCAAGTTATTTTAAAAGCCAAAAATTATATTTTCTTCAAAATTTCACGTAAAAACTTTCCGAAAAAGATCCCGACTCCGCACGCAAATAAAAAAACATTAAATGAAGCTAATAGGGGCCTTGGAACACGAAAATAAGGGATAGTACTCAAAACGTTCTATCGGGTCGTCACATTCTCCACCTCTAAAAGAAACGTTCTTCCTCGAACAGACATAGAAAATTAGCTGAACTGGTGTAAAGGTGTGAGTATCTACTCCACATATCGGACTCAGACTCCCACGTAGCTGCCTCGATCGACTGACTCCATTGTGCTTTCACAGATCGAAAACTCCTAGATCTCAACTTTCAAACGTGCCGGGATAGAATAGCCACCGGCTCCTCCTCACAGGCTAGATTCTCATCAAGATGAACCGTACTGAAGTCCAAAACATGCGAGCTATCATCATGGTACTTCCAAATCATGGAAACATGGAATACCGGATGTACTCTTGATAGGCTAGGAGGCAATGCAAGCTTGTAGGTAACTTCCCCAACTCTCTCTAAGATCTCAAATGGCCAATAAACCTCGGGCTCAACTTGCCCTTCCTTCCAAATTGCATCACGCCATTCATAGGCGACACTCGGAGAAGAACCTTCTCACCTACCATATAAGCTACATCATGAACCCTTCTGGTCTGCATAACTCTTATGTTTGGACTGAGCTGTACGAAGTCGATCCGGAATCAACTTAACCTTCTCCATAGCATCACATACAAAATCGGTGCCAAACAACCTAGCCTCTCTAGGCTCAACCCAACTGATCAGCGAATGACATCACCTCTCATATAAGGCCTCATACGGCGCCATCTGAATACTCGACTAGTAACTGTTTTGTAGGAGAACTCTGCAAGAGGCAAGGACCGGTCCCATGAACCTCCGAAATCCATAACACAAGCACGTAATATGTCCTCCATGATCTGAATAGTGCACTCGGGATATCCGTCCGTCATAGGATGAAACGCTGTGCTCAGCTCAACTCGCATGCCTAACGCACGCTGCACGGCTCTCCAGAAATGCGATGTGAACTGCGTGCCTTGATCATAAATGATGGAAATGGACATGTCGTGTAGGCGGATAATCTCTTGAATGTAAACCTGAGCCAACCGCTCTGAAGAATAAGAAGTCGCCATGGGAATGAAGTGAGCGGATGTCACACCCCAAACATGGGGAGGCGTGGCTGGCACCCGGTGTCGTAGTGGCCCGAGCAAACCACTCTGTAACTCATTCATTCCTTTTGTAACTATTATGGGCCAACATGGCCACAACTCATAGTGTACAATTGTAAGTGGGAAAATATTCTATCAATGAACCATCATTCATAAAACATGAATACATATGGGCCGTCAAGGCCTCTGACATACTGTACATAATAAACCTGTGTCTACAAAGCCTCTAAGATTATTTGACATCAAATGGGCCAGGGTACCGTCCTACCCATAAGTATGTAGCAAAATTCTGACACGATAACTTATAGACTTGGCTGCACTCCGAATGAGGTGGAGTCTTGCCGTTCCTTTGCTGAATGCTGACTTCGTCTACTATGAGGGCTCATCAAACTGATTATCTATACCTACAGGCATGAATGCCGCGTCCCCAATAAAAGGACGCCAGTACGAATAATGTACCGAGTATGTAAGGCGGAACTGAAACATAACAGTAAGTCAACATTAATTAAGGACATGGAAGAGACATGGAGCAAAGGAATCAACCTGTAAGTCTGTATAGCTCTGTAAATCATGAAATATTTATAGTATCATGCATATGCGTACAAATGTCATGTAATGCATAGATCTGTACGTACATAACATCATAAAGCCTCTGAGGGCATCGCATCATATCATCTCAGCCACTATGGGCAAAATCATCATCGTATACCAGCTGATCAGGTGGTGGTGCGTATATAATACCGTAACCTTTTCCCATATCCCATATACATATAATATATATATATATATATATATATGCGTATATAACGCCATCTGGTCATGGGTCAAAGTACATGTATAAATGAATGCAATGCATGAGAAGTACATCAATAAAATCTCTCGGAATGTCATAAGACCATTATGCCTTTGAGTAATATCATGAAGTAAACTTTTTTAACTTAGGTATTTTTCTGAGACCCATGAACAGAAGATGTAATAATAAGACATGTGGGAATTCAAGAACATAGGCACCTCTAATAATTCTATGAATAGAGTCATTTATGGAAGTTGTGCATTTGCTTGTTTTGTTTATGTCGTATAGATCATGCCAAAATGAAAAAAGGATAGCCATAACATACCATAATTGCTCATAAGAACTTGAGAAGGTAGTAGATGAACATTCAAACTTGGATCATATTTAAGAGAATTATCCTCAAGGCATGAATTCCCAAAGAATTACCCTTAACTAAGGGTGCTAAACGTTTGTTTGCTCCTTCTCCATACCAAAAGAAAGATGAACATTTATAATAAGCTTTCCAAGAATGAGAGCACACCAAATTCACTCACAATAGTAACATAAATCATATGCTTACCAAGTGCTCTATCATGTTTATTTGGTATTGTAGTAGGAAGATGATATGATTTCCCTTCAATATTTTCAAACGTAAATCTCTAATGGAAAGAACAACACTTTAAATCTATTTGAAAGTCTAAGAGACCAAATGAATCAAAATGGTCACAAACCTTTAAAAGTGTTTGAATGGGTGTGGGCCCATTTGATGTGGTGACAAAGCCACTTTAACTTTTAAAAATGTGACATCTTACAAGACTCTTAAGAGTCATCTAAATATTAAGGGAGGGGCTGCCACATTTTGCCCTCTAAAACTTATCCAAATTATACTTAATTTATTAGTTAATCTCCCACTAAAAATTAATAATTACACAATTATCTAAATAATTAAGAATTATCTCAAATTACTTAAAATACTACTCACATTTAACACACTTTATATAACTTACTATCATGGTCACGTGGTACCATATAAAATAAATACATACACTATTATTTAAAATATCTATGTTAAATAAACTAAATAGCTATATGCATAGGAAGTAAGAGAAATAGGTGAAAAGTTTACCAAAAATTAACTAGAGTAAAAATAATAGTTATCGAATATATAGTATACTCAATTTTTTATAAATAAAAGCGAAATATTAGTCTACTGGACAATTGTCACGACCCAAAATCCACTAAGCGTCATGATGGCGCCGGACACCATTGTCAGGCAAGCCAACACTAATTAATTAATAACTTCTTGTTTTAGATATCTCTGAATTTACTTCTTTTATATATTTAAACAATAAATAATAAGTTCCACTGAATACATAATAATATCTTTAACAATTTCGAATACTGAATAATCCCATAGACATCCCAGAATCCGGTGTCACAAGTGCATGAGCAATTACTAAGAGAATCGAATAAAGTACAATCACTGTCCGGAATACCAATTGGACAGAAGTAAATACAATACGGTGAAAGAGACTATACTAGCCGCGGGTCGCCTCGAGAAATGCAGCTCACCTAGTCTCTGTATCATCCATGCTGCTATGCCCAGTAGGCCGCTAGAAATACCTATACCTGTGCAACAAAATGCACAGCAAGTGTAGCATGAGTATGAAAACAACGTGTACTCAGTAAGTATCCCGCCTAATCTCGAAGAAGTAGAGACGAGAGGTCGACTTCGACACTTACTAGTGGTCCAATAATGATACACAATTAATATAATAAAATCCAGGATTTTTATAAAGCATGGTCGTAATTCAACATAATGAAACAAGTAATCAATTCCTTTATTCAAAGGGAAATTTCCAAATTTCGTTTACATCAATTATACGTTTATTCTCAAGTCAGCGAGTGACAATAGCAACTTCAATGAATTCCAAGGCAAGCAATACAAGCATGCGCAACTCATGCTGAGGTCGTACGACCCGATCCAACAATATTTAAAATGTGCACTGCCAGAGGGTCGAATGGCGCGAACCATAGATGCATCTATTATCCCGCTCGCGAATCATACATGTGACGCGGTCTAATACAAATAAAAAGTCACCCTGCTCTTGAATCATACATGCGACGCAGGTACACATAGAAACACATATTCAAACAGTCAATCAAGACTTCATCTAGGAAATAATTGTTCAAGGAGGTGTCTATTTCTCTTATACAAGTCATGAAAATGAAGTTTAACTCTTTTAGAAAATTATTTGCCACTTCGATATGATTTAAAATTAAACCATCAATAAAGTTACAATTATTACAAGTAAGCATGCTTTTGGGTCCTAGACTACCCGGACATAGGCATAATAGTAGCTACGCACGGACTTTCGTCACCTCGTGCGTACGTAGCCCCCACAAATAGAAACACATATGTTCAATTAATTCACCTATGGGGACAATTCCTTCTTACAAGGTTAGAAAGGAGACTCACCTCGCTCCGAAGTTCCATAACCGGCATTCCACACCCTTCCGAAGACTCAAATTGATGCACAATGCTCCAAAACTAGTCAATAATTATGTAAACTCATTAATATATGATCAATTACCCATTACAATCCAATTTATAATAATTCCTAACCCCGATCGAAAAGTTGACAAAATTGCCCTCGGGCCCGCGTGCCCAAATTCCGAAATTTTTCGAAGATAAAGTTTACCCATAACCTCACGATCTCAACTATACAATTTACTCTCACTTTTATGCCCAAATTCATGGTCAAAATCCAAGTATACCAATTTTCTAGGTTTTTCTCAAACCCCTAAATTTCTACCAATTTCTATACTTCAATCCGCAATAAAACCATGTATTTAACTTACAAGAGGTGGGATTAACTTACCTCATGATTGATGATGAAATCTCTCTCTTCAAAGGCTCCAAAATCGCCCAACCCAACTGAAAATGAGAGGAAAATGAACCAATCACGTTCTTTAAAGAACACTGCCCAGCCCGACCTCTCGCACCTGCGGTCACCTGACCGCTTCTGCGATTCCGCAGGTGCGGCTCCCCAACCGCTTCTGCGGTCCTTCGCCAGGCTGCCCCTCTCTGCTTCTGCGCTTCTTCTTCCGTAGGTGCGGTCCCGCTTCTGCGGTGACCTGACCGCATCTGCGGTCCCAGCCTTCACCCTTCACGATCGTATCTGCGTCCCTTTGGACGCTTCTGCGGCTCCGCACCTGCGGCCAAAACCTCGCAGGTGCGGTTACACCAGATATCAGCTGCTTCAGCTATTCTTCCCAACTGCAATTCAATCCGCTAACCATCCGGAATCCGCCCGAAGCCCCCGGGACCCCAACCAATCATGCCAACCAGTCCCAAAACATAATGCGGACCTTCTCGAGGCCTCAAATCACATCAAACACCACCGAATTCACGAATCACACCCCAATCCGGACTTTATGAACTTTAGAGCTTCAAGCTTCTACATTCGATGCCAAAACTATCAAATCACGTCCGATTGACCCCAAATTTTCACACAAGTTATATTTGACGTTGCGGACCTGCTCTAACTTCCAGAATCGGAATCCGACCCCGATATCAAAAAGTCCACTTCTGGTCAATCTTCTCAAAAACCTTCAAATTTCTATCTTTAGCCAAATGACTCCAAAATGACCCACGGACCTCCGAATTCACTTCCGATCGCGCTCACAACACCAGAATCACCATACGGAGATATTCCCGGACTCGGAATCCCAAACGGACATCGATAACCCCGAAATGCACTTCAACCCAAACTTATGAAATTCCTCCAAAATGCTAACTTCTACAATAGGTGCGAAAACATTCCCGGGTCTTCCAAAACCCGATCCGGACATACACCTAAGTCCGAAATCATCATACAAACCTGCTGGGACCTTCAAATCCCGATTTCGAGGTCGTCTACCCAAAAATCCAATCTCAGTCAATCTTCTCAACTTAAAGCTTCCGAAATGAGAATTCTCTTTCCAAATCAACTCCGAACTTCCCGAAATTCAATTCCGACCGTACGCACAAGTCATAATACCTGAAATGAAGCTGCTCATCGCCTCAAACTGCTAAACGACGAGCTAGATCTCAAAACGATCGGTCGGGTCGTTACAACAATAGTCTATCACGTAATAAAAACAAACAAAACTAGTTATGAGATTGAACATAAAACTCCTTAAGTGTTTGAAAATTGAAATAACTAATAAAAGGATGATAATTATTATAAAAGAAAGTTCTGCCTTTAGTTTAAAGCTAAAAATAGACCCATAATAAGATATGAACTATATTAAAGAAGCCAACGTACTACTCAAATGCCAATTATGGCATTTTCATGTAAAAGAAAATAAACAGCGGGTCTTCTTTATGATCCGACAGGAAAGACTAGTGTTTATAGTAACCAAATAATTAAAACATATCTTGAGCACATAAGTAGAAAAGAGGCGTATGAACAAGTAGCACATAATTTTTCCTAATCTGATACAAAGAGTACAAATTTTCGTACTCTTAATTCTTAAAATGGTAAAAAGATAACCTTATTTTCTTGTGAGAAAATAATTTCTATCTTTACAATAAAGAAAATCTCATAAACTTTCTCATATTATGTGTATAATTTAAAGCATATTCGAAAGTAGTAATATTAATGACTATATAAAATCATATGTTTTTTTCAAACTATTTTACAAAAAATATTCCACTCAAAATACCATATCAAATGTATATAACGGTGTCAATGTTGTTAAACTTACGGGGTCATATAATAACATAGTCACAAATCCTTTATAACCTCATGAATTGTCTTAATTCCTTTAAGCTCATATGAATTACTACGACTTATCCTAATATTAAAGTACGGGCTGTAACATCTTTCCCCCCTTTAGAACATTCGTCCTCAAATGTGAACTCTTAGAGATTTACTTAATTTTCACTAGGGTCTCCTCTGTAAATTAAACTAAAACCCAATCTATATCTGGAGTCTCGACCATTCACAACTTTTTGTACCAGAGTATCTCGTATCTTTTTCACCTTTACCTTACTTACCTTTCAATATCACATCGTATCTTCTGTTTCTTCCATAACCTCACTTCTACATAGGTGGAAGTTACGCCTTAAAGCTCTATTTTGATACCTGCACCTCTGGTGCATACAAAATCTAGCAAAAGTTTCATAATGACTTCTTACGACTCATCTCTATGGCACAATTTGGAAACAAAAGAAGGGTATCATTTCCTAAATTCCCTATAGTCTCTCAATTATAAAAGTTGTGCGCAACACACCTATAAGTGAGGCTCTACTAGGCACGGCTTTGTAGACTCCCTAGGGCACGACCTGCTCTGATACCACTTTGTCACGCCCCAAACATGGGGAGGCGTGGCTGGCACCCGGTGCCGTAGTGGCCCGAGCGAACCACTCTGTAACTCATTCATTCCTTTTGTAACTATCATGGGCCAACATGGCCACAACTCGTAGTGTACAATTGTATGTGGGCAAATGTTCTATCAATGAACCATCGTTCATAAAGCAAGAATACACATGGGACGTCAAGGCCTCTGACATACTGTACATAATAAACCTGTGTCTACAAAACCTCTAAGATTATTTAACATCAAATGGGACAGGGTACCGGCCTACCCACAAGTATGTAGCATAATTCTAACACGATAACTTATAGACTTGGCTGCACTCCAAATGAGGTGGAGTCTTGCCGATCCTTCGCTGAATGCTGACTCCATGTACTATGAGGGCTCATCAAACTGATTATCTATACCTGCAGGCATGAATGCAGCGTCCCCAACAAAAGGACGCCAGTACGAATAATGTACCAAGTATGTAAGGCGAAACTGAAACATAACAGTAAGTCAATATTAATTAAGGACATGGAAGAGACATGGAGCAAAGGACTCAACCTGTAAGTCTGGATAGCTCTGTAAATCACAAAATATTTATAGTATCATGCATATGCGTATATGTAACGACCTGGTCAGTCGTTCTGAGAGTTACAGCCCCGTTTCCCCCATTCTTTTCTTCATGTGTTGTTCAGTTGTGTTGAGTTGTATCGAGTTGATAGGTTTGGGTTTAGAGTAGTTTTGGAGTGAAATTATGGCTTAGTCTCTTAATTAGAAAGCTAAGATAGAAAAGTCAACCGGAAGTTGACTTTTGAGTAAACGAATTCGTATTTGGATTTTTATGATTCAATTAGCTTCGTTGGGTGATTTTAGACTTAGGAGTGTGTCCGGAATGTAATTAGGAGGTCCGTGGTAGATTTAGGCTCTTTTGGCGAAATTGGAAATTTGGCGTTTTCTCGTCGGCATGGGAAATCTTGATATCGGGGTCAGAATGGAATTTTGAAAATTGGAGCAGGTCCATAGTGTCATTTGTGATGTGTGTGCAAAATTTCGGGTCATTTTTGGACGAGGTTTGATAGGTTTTGGCATCGTTTGGGGAATTCAAAAGTTTGGAAATCGTTAGGCTTTAATCCGAGGGTGATTTGGTGTTTCGATGTTGTTTTGAGTGTTCCGAAGGTTGGTATAAGTTTGAATGATGATATGTGACTCGTGTGAATTATTGGTTGAGGTTCCGGAGGCCTCGGGTGTGTTTCGGCTGAGTTTTTAGCGAGTCCGGGCATTACCGGAACTCAGTCATGGTTCTGGTGCTTAAATCTTCGCTGAGGACGAAGGAACTTCTGCTAAGGGTGGAATCGGGGCGCTGAGGGCGGAATTTGGGGCGCTGAGGCGCTCCAGGGAAGAATCCGCAGGTTCGTCGGTCCGACTTCGGAAGCCTATATCTTTTGATCTACAAGGAATTTTGAGATGATTCAAAAATGAAAGTTGTATCCCTTCGTGTCTAGTGTCCAGAAAGATAAATAAATCATCTTTTGGACATATGTAGAGAAAGTTATGGCCAAAATACTAAGGCCTGTCTGTGCAGCCACCAGAAGTGCGGTCAACGGAGGAATTCCGCGGTCAGTGGTGGAAGTCCGCTGGGGCAGTGATTTTTGGCTGTCAGCGGAAATGGAAATCCAAGAGGTGCACTATAAATACGAGATTTGGGGTTTTATTTCATATTTTGACCTAGAGAGCACGGGCTTTGGCAATTATTCGAAGGTTTTTCAAGAAATTCATCGGGGTAAGTGATTCTAACTCGGATTTGGCTAAAATACATGAATCTATCATTGATTTTATCAGTTGATTAGTGATTTGGGGTGAAAATTTGGGGAAACTTTGTAGAACTTCATAAAATGAACTTTTGGAATATGAAAGCCGATTCGAAGTCCGAATTGAGTGAAACTAGTAGGTTAGTCTCGTAATCGAGTGGGTTGTCGGATTTTGTGACTTTCGTCGGATTTCGAGACGTGGGCCCGGGGCCAGACTGTTGAGTTTACTTTTTGACTTTTGGCCTTAAACTTTGTATTTTCTTATGGGATTGGTCCCTTTTGCTCGTGTTGATTGTATCGAATTGTTTATGGCTAGATTCGAGGCATTTGGAGGCCAGTTCAGGAGGCAAGGGCATCACAGAGTAGGATTTTACGCTGTTTGGGAAGGTAACAGTTTTAACTCTGGCCTTGAGGGTATAAACCAGGAGAAATTGATATCATGTGATTGTTTGGTGGTGATACCCACGCTAGGTGACGGATGTGTGGGTGTGCACCACGAGGGATTGAGACTTGGTCCGTCCTGCGAGGCTGTGAGGCCTAATGGCTATTATCTGTGGTTATGTGTTTACTCGTTGTTGAACTTGTCTGCCTTCATGCTAGAGATCATGCTTAGGCTTTATCCATGTTCACATTACTTGCACTCAATCACAGAATTTATTGTACATGTTTACCTCAGTCTATATTATTTTGCTGATATGCTGTGACACTTGATGTAGGCTGTGTCCCCTTATCGAAGATGGTGAGGCTAGAGAGGTTCATGACTGAGTGAGGCCGAGGGCCTGTGGTGAGATATCTGATATGATATTATATGATATGATAGCACGTGAGTTGTCCGTGCAGATTCGGGTATTGATACCATAGCGTGTGAGCTGTCCGCATAGCACATGAGTTAACCGTGCGAATCCGGAGATTGATATTATGGCACGTGAGTTATCCGTGCAGCACGCGAGTTGTCCGTGCTTAGCACTTGGGCTTCGGGAACCCCTCCGGAGTGTACACCCCTAGTGAGCGCAGGTACCTATTGAGTGTTGCGTGTGAAGAGTGCTGAGTGATGGAGTGACATTGCTGCAAGGTTTCATTTACTTTGATGTTGCTGTATTTTACCTGTAAATTTCTTTGTACCATTTTGTATGCGGCCAAAATCGAAGAATCCGACTTTGAGGCTACTGTGCCACTTCACGCCCGGCCTCGAGAGGCTCGAAGTGGGACTTGAGGCAGGACCCTGAATGGCTCCTCTCGAGGGACACATCAAAGGTCGATCTCAGAGCGGCACGGGTCGGTGGTCGTTAAGGAAAGGCAGGAAACCCCCAAAAGCACATGATGATGACTGACAGAGTCTGCAAGAATAATACACATTTGCACTGAGCCGTTATACAGCTGTACTAGTGGCATTAATTCTTTGTTTATTAGACATGTACTGTGTTGGGATTCACCCCTCCTATATAAAGGGGACCTTTGTCATTTTCTAAGGGGGATTCAAATTATTACACAACATATTGAATACAATACAACATTCTCTACTCTCTTTGCTAACACTATTGTTCTTCACATTTATTGCATATTCTTTCATTGTTCATTATTGTTCTTCATTTATTGCTCATCATTAACTGCAAAAGGCCATCTTTAAGGCCCTTATTATCATTGATTCTTCATCAATTGTTCGTAGATATTAGCCCGTCTAGACCTCGAGGCCCTGCTCCAGCTAGCTCGAGGCCCAGCTTTGCGACCTTATTGGTTTGCATTCCTTATTTTCTTTACTCACACTTAGCATCTATTGCCCAACAGCTAGTATTAAGATAAATCACGTATTTTTAGAACCACAAAATCAAATATAACTGTAGTTACCATTTTCAAGGTAAACAGTTTGGCGCCCACCATGGGCTAAAAATAATAGTGATTGTTTTGGTGCTAGTTTTCTGAAAACACAAGTTATCCTTCACACTTTTTCTTGTCCAAGAATCTTTGATTTCAGGTCAAAATGTCTAACTCAGCAAATGCACGTGAAAACAACGGCATTAGGCTCCAAGGAGAAAACATCACAGATGCCGGTGTACCACCATAAAACCCAGGGATAGCACTAGCAGATACCGGTGTACCACCGCAAAACCCAGGGGAGGCACCAACACAAATCGCCATCGACGTAAGCTTACGGAATGCTGTGCATGTCGATATAAGCTCTCTTACCAACGGAAGCGTGTGCGGTGAGGAAAGAGACGTTAGTCTTCAAGTCATTTATGAAATGTTACAAGCACAGCAGGTGGCTATTGCTAAGCTACAAAGACACCAAAAAACCCCAAGCACAGTAGCACCGAAAACGGCTCCTCGAGTCGAGCAGGTACCGAAGAGATCGAGCAACAACGGGTCTGTAGCTGACCCCGCTATTATGAATATGCTCGAGGACCTCACCAAAAGAATTGAATCAGGAGAAAAGAAGATAGAAGATAATGATAAAAGGGTGGGCGTAGATTCGAAAAAGTTCATAGAGAAACCATTCCCGCCAAGTGCGGCTCCGAAGCCCATCCCTAAGAAGTTCAGAATGCCCGACGTCCCGAAATATAACGGGACCACGGACCCCAACGAGCACATCACCGCTTACACTTGTGCTGTAAAAGAAAATGACTTATGGGACGACGAGATAGAGTCTGTCTTGTTGAAGAAATTTGAAGAAATGCTATCGAAAGGGGCTATGATGTGTGTTTATCGTGAAAATGGTAATAACAATTAAATTTGATTATGGGACTCTAAAAATATGTGATCTATTTTTATACCGGTTGTAGAGCAGTTGATGCTATGCGTGAGACCTAGAAATGAAATAAGAGTTAAGAATAAAATGACAATCAAACCTGTAGGTTGGCAATCGGGGCCTCGAGCTTGTCGATTCGGGGGCCTCGAGGTCAATTTCGGGGCTCGACTGTGAGCTATCGAATGTGATCGAAGTATGACTAACAGTTATGATAAAATCAAAGAAGGCTCTTTATGGCCAATGATAAGCAATAAATGATGAACAATAATGAAGATAATAAATGGAAGCAATAATAATAAAGATAATAAATGGAAGCAATAATATCAAGAGCATGTAAGAGAACAGAGAGAATGTCCTTTTATATTTCGTATGGAACAACTGGAGCCACACCTCCTACAACGTGGCAAGGACCCCTTTTATATAGAAAAGGAGGATCCCATCATAGTACAAACACATTTATTACAAAGGTATTGAGATGGGACAGCTAGTTGACGTCATGACGCGGGCTCAGACTAGCCTGATAGACTTTGTTGGCTCTAGCTGCACTCCTTGGGAACTCCCATTTTTCCAATATAGCCGTTGGTCTACATGGTTCCTTGGTCGAGCATCGATATCCCTCGAAGGTGAACCTCGACCCTAGTGTCGATCCTTGGGAAGTATGTTCGCTGGGCATCATAATGACGAGGAAATTGGACCCCTCGATTTTACCGTGCACAGATAGTCTCCGCATTTCTTAGAGTGAAAGTGATAAGAAACGACCTTGAATATCTGCCCCCTCTGATACTTTTGTAGCGACGACAATCATAAGGTGCCAAAAGACAATGCACACGCAGCCCCTGAAGGTCTTCACATTGATTATGGCAGTCTTGGCCTCCTTCAACGTGCACGTGGGGCTTCTATAAATACTCCCCTTCTCGTTCTTTACAACTCAGTATATTTCCATCCCCTAGAAAAGGTTCGTTCTGCCTTTACTTCTATTGTTTCTTAGGAACGCTACTCCCCTTTTTCTTCCGGAATTTTCTAGGAATGGCAAAAACTTCCGCCTCTGCTTCTCAGGAGAATGTGGCCTCATCCTCTTCAATTTTATCTCAAGGTGAAGGGAGCATACCTCCTTGTGCTGAGGAATATGTCCCAGGATTTTTGGCGATGGCTTCTGATTTCAAGGTCGAGAGGCCTTCTTCGAAGCCGGGGCGTCGTGAGCCCGTGACTCAGTATATTAGCTCGATAACAGACGTCAGAAGAGTGAGAGCCGATTGTCGCTGGGGGGACGCTGTGCTTGTGGAGATCCCAGCTTGGGAGGAAGATATTACGACATACAAAGCCAATTTTCTCAGTGTGTATACTTACCCGTTTACCCTAGGGCCGGTGGGGCCATCTTCGCTCCTGATCGATCCCGTGATTCTCGACTTCTACCAACGGTATCAAGTGACCCTTGGCCAAATTCATCCTTCATTCTGGCGTGTTGTTTGTATGATCAAGCACTACGCGAACATGATCGAGGAGATGCCCTTCACCCTCGATCATCTGATCAGGATGTACAGCCCCTGTCTCCTCCGCGAGGGTCTAATCAAGCTCCGCTGCCGAGCCCCGAGGGCCCTCTTTGCCTGTACCGAGGAGCTCGGGAATGGGGGATGGATAAGCCGATTTGTCCGAGTAAGGACTTCTGATCTGATCCCGGCGGAAAGGATGCCGTTCCTCGAGAAGTGGAATGTGGAACGTAAGTAGGCACATTATCTAGCATTCCCTCGCTTCTCTTTGACTACGTTCTTCCAGGCACTTAATTTTTCTTGCCAATGCAGCCGCAACAATTTACCCTGGCGCGGTTCCGGACCTCCCGAATTGGGTCGGCCGTCTGGACTCGATCTGCCCATATGTTGAGCGAGTGTGGCGTGATCTATCCCAAGCTCGATGGGAAGCTAAGGATCATGGTGAGCCTATACCCCTGATGTAGTTGCATTTTTTGATCTAAATCGCTATTAGTAGCGTTCTCATTCCCTGTGCTTACTTCTTGCATTTGTGTAGGTCTGGGGGAAGTCCCTTTGATGAAGGGAGCATTGCCTGGCGGGGAGGGTGCTTTGGTACCCGATGAAGGGAAGAAAAGGCAAAGGGATTCTTCGAACGGATCTTCGGAATCCAAGAAGATTAAGGTGGAAGAAACTAAGGCCGACCTGGCAGCCCTAACCCCGGAAACGGAGAGAAACCCTCGAGTTGAAGGTGAGGGGGAAAATGGCTTCTCGACGGCGCCCGAGGGAGTGATAAACCTGGCCGATCCTTGGGCCATAGAGATGGTGGCTTCCGAGCTGGAGTCTGATGTCGTTGCGATCCAGCTTCGTAGCCGAGAGACGACTGAGGGAGTATCGGGTGCTAAATCCGAGCTGGCCGACGGCCAGTGTTCCCTTAGGCAGGGGTGCCTTCTGTGGGTGGTTCGGAGGGGCCTAGTTCTGGAGCCTTGAATGGACAAGGGATGGTCCCGATCGACCGTGTTAGTGCTGTGGTCGTGATTGATTCCCTTCAGGGAAGGACCCTACCTCCTAAGGGAGTGCAAGATGCCCCGCGCAATGAACCTTCCGATGCAGGGAGACCTATCAAAGGCGGAGATGCGCTCGAGAGGCTTCCAACCGTTCCCAAGGAAACCCCTGAGATCGATGCTTCACTCGTCTTTGGTGAGATGAACAGGCTTTACGAGCAGGTAATTTATGCGAATCCCGTCTGTCGCCTGGCCTCGGTTGCTCTGACCTTTGTTTTTCTAACTTGTCTTTTCTCGTGGCTTCCGGCCAAGGTGCTTTATTGTCAAACTTTCACCTGGTATCAGGATGAGGTGACCCATCATGAGCGCGAGAAGGCTCACCTTGCTGAACAGGTTACCTAGTCCCCGTTTCCCATTATCTGAACGTTTTGCTAGATCCTAGTGTTTTAACATCTTGGATCTGATTCGTGCAGTTTGAGAAGGAAGGTGCCCTGCTGAGGGAGGAGCTCCGGGCTGGAGACTCCGAACTCAAAAGTCATGTGAGAGAGATAGCTTCCGAGAGGGATGCCCTCCAGGAGAAGGTGACCTTAAGTCGGGCGTCAGCTTAGTGACTCGAGGGAGGATAGTGACAAGTGTGAGCACGTGATTTTTGCCCTATATGAATCACTCCCAGAAATACAAAACAAAACAACTTCTTTCAGTGTTTGAAATTTTGTGGATTTTTGTGGCATTGATCGCATTTTGTCCATGCATTTTAATTCATATAAAAATACAAAAATATGCATTGCAATTAGGGTTTGATTTTACATATTTTCGGAACTAATTAGTAATTAGGAGTTTTACAAAAAAATACAAAAATCACAAAAAATAATTTATCTAGGCATTATTTAATTTGTAGCTTTGAATTTTATTGGTTTTCATTTAGTTTGATATTTGATTAGCTTGTGATAATTGTTAGAGTTAATTAGTGTGATTTGGTAGTTTAATTTAGTTTTTAGCATTAATTTAGGGTTTTAGTTTAATTTTGAAATAAAAGAAAAATTGAAGTGAAAAAGAAGGCAATCAAATTTGGGTCAATTTCTATTTAAAATACCCAAGCCCAAACGGACCTCTCCTAAAAAAACCAGTCGCCCCAGGCCCAATTCCACTCAGAACCCCGTCCAGTCCCACCTCATACTAAACGACGCAGTTTAATGGTTGAACAATCCTGGCCGTTCATTTTCAGCTATCCAACGGCTGTGAACTGATGAAGCCTAAGTATTTAACTGTCCTAAAGACCCCTACCCCCCAAGCCCGTCTCTCTCACAACACCCTATCCCTTTAAGAGAACCAGCCACCGTCTCCTCCGCATACCACCGCCTGAAATCGCCACACGGCGGCGGTAGGTCTTAATGGCCACAAAAATCACACCAAAGCTTCCCCTCCCTCTTATCATCATGAATCCCCCCTTAGTTCACTTCAAATCCCACCAGGGCCCTTCAAAATCTCGGAACCCTGGCCGCCGACCTCGTTTGCTCCGGTGGCGACGCCACCATTAATCGCTCCCAAATCGACACCCCTTGACCACCAGACCTCCCTCATCCTATGACCATCATCCTTTTCCTTCGAATATCACTCAAGCTCCTTGAATATTGAATCCGAGATTCGAGCCCTCAAAGTTGATCTGGAACTCAAGCATGCAAGGCTTCTTCTCCAGTTTCCTTAGACCCAATATTATCGCGTACTAACGTTATTTACCTGTTCTTAAACAAAGAACAGGTGATTGATGTTATATCGCGGTTAAATTGGAAGGTCAATCTTGAGTCCGAGTTTAGGTTGGTGAGTTTCTTTCTTTTATTTCATTTTTCTTTCTTCTTCTCTTTTCTTTGTATTCGTTCTTGTGATTCATACAACCCTCCTTCCGCTTCATCTCTTCTCTTCTGCTCTGGTTAATTAATTGTTAGTTGAATAAGGGTTAGCTAAAATTGTTTGTCACTTTGCTGTTTTGTTTCATGATTTTTATTAGTCTGTTTGGCTTGTGTCCATAAGTGCATTCAAATCATGTTTTCCCTACTTTTGTTTAATTGAATTAGGTCACTCTGGTTTAACAACTTAATTAATAACTTAGTTGATCTTCTGGTGATTTGTTCATTTTAATTTCTTAGCTTAATTAGGTCATTTTGACTAATTTGGGTTGATTAATTTGGGTTTTGTTAGGAAATTCATTTGGAACTTGTGGTCTTGCAGAATTGGTTTGATCTAGTTATGGTTGAGTGTTAGTTGGGTGCTGGTCATTGTGCAAATACAGCCCATTCCATTTGGGCTGAACCATGGGGGTCAGTTTGGCCCGGGTAAATGGCTAGGAGTAATTAACAAAGGTTTGGGGGTAGTCTAGGAATTCTAGGTCAGGGAATCTTTTCCAACTGATTTAGAAGCTTCTAGTGAGGGGCTGAAGTGAAATTTCAGATGTATAGTAATAAAACTTGGATAGCAAGTCAATAATTGGGGGGTCACCTAAGCAAAAACGAAAATTAAAAGGGGGTAGGGTGTAAAAAAATGAAACATAAGGCTGCCCTATTTGCCTTGCCTATAAAGGCATATTTTCTTGCCTTGAAAGGCAGCCTTTAACCTTCTGAAAATCAGAGAAATCTAAAAACAAAGGGCAAGACTAGAAGAGGAAAAATGCAGAAATTAGAAGCTGCTACTGCTCCATCGAATTTGAGCTTTAAAATTTTGCAAAGCATCTTTGAATCAGTGTTGGTTTTCACCTTCTATCCTAGCCTTGAAATGGCTTGAAAGTTAGTCAAGGATTTCATCTGGGTGTGCTTGGTTATTNGTACAAGTAGGTCATGAAGTGCTTTGATGAAGATAAATGAAGAGCATATTCTCTTTTGTTAGATGTTCTGTTTGTTTGTCAATTTGTTATATTTGTTTCTCTAGTTCAGCATGTTCAATGAGAAGTTACGTTTAAGGATTTTGAGTTTATGTTGAGTATTATCATCTCCATTATTCGATTAGCTAGGTCTGTTACTGATAAAAGGGTCAGTTGGTTTTAGATTTTTGTTATGGTTATGAAGTCTATTGTTAATTGTTAAGTGGCTGTGGCTAATATTGAACATGTAAGCAAGAGTGATTATGAAGAAATCAGCATGTTGAATAGGGCATAATCGCTTTTGGTCAAGACTCAATTTCGAGTCTGATCCTCTGAATTTGAGCTTGGATCTATTTGGGCTTTCAAGCCTAAACTGAAATCGATTTGTGCATTGCACACCCAGGTCCATTTATGCATGAATTTGGCATTTAGTTCGTTGTTTTCTGGAGCATTTTATCTTAGTAATATCCATGCTTACATGTAAATTTAAATGTCCAAAGGGTCAAAGGTGTAACTGTGGTTTAAAATTGCAATTATGGGTAAGAGTTTAACGCATGACATGTTACATTTTACATCGATGAACGATTGCAAAGCCCATTCTATTTGTTATAATAATGTATGCTTAAATATGACTGAGTGGCATATGCATTTTCCTTTATTGAGGTTCGATGCTGAGCTTTGTGCTTCCAGCATGTAGTTGGGCTCATCTTGGGCCTTAATAGTTAGACCACTTTAATTCGAGAGGGGTACGTTTCTTCCTACATGATCTTTGACTTTGGATGAATGTTGGGCCTGTCTCCAGGCCTGAAAACCCTTGATAAATGATGGGCTCAACTCTAAGTAGAATAGTCATAATTCTCTTAAGCCTCTCAATAATATCAAAGTAGTCTAGAAAATAATTCTCAAACATTTGTAGTTTGCTTTAGTTGAGTATGATTTTTTTGAAATAATTTGAGGTGTGCCGTGCCAAACAAAAATCACTATTGCATGGCCCTCGCTTAATTAATTTTGTTCAAATCCTTAGAATTCAAGGCGTGCCATTAGCGAACTTTCCATGGCCCTCGCAAAGATAACAACTCGCAGTTGCTTTAGGCGCGTGTTTAATAATATTACTTTCCTAAACTCGGGTGCACATTTATGTGATCCAAATCCAAATCCCAACGAAGTTAAAATATGTCAAAAATTACGGGTGGACGTGTTTTAGTTGCAATCTTCCTTAATTAAAAAACAATAAAAGCGTTTTAAAAAGCCAAAATTTGCACATAAGTTCATAATTATTTAAAATCAGATAATTAAGCTGAATATAACAGTTGAGCGACCGTGCTAGAACCACGGAACTCGGGAATGCCTAACACCTTCTCCCGGGTTAACAGAATTCCTTACCCGGATTTCTGCTTCGCGGACTGTTAAACAGAGTCATTCTTTTCCTCGATTCGGGATTTTAAACCGGTGACTTGGGACACCATAAATCTCCCAAGTGGCAACTCTAAATTTTTAATAAAATGAATCCCGTTTCGATTGTCACTTCAAGTTGGAAATAACTCCCTTTCTTATACTCATTCCGGGGGTGTAGTATAAGAAAAAGGAGGTGTGACAGCTCTGGCGACTCTGCTGGGGACAAGAACCCAGAACTTCGGTTCAGGGTTCGAGAATTCGAGCTTGGAATAATTGTTGTATTTGGCTTTGTTTAATATCTGATTTTATTACATGTTTGTGATTAATGCGCAAAAATTTGCTTTTTACCGCTTTGATATTATTTGAATTGTATATATAAAACTGTTACGAAACCCCTCTCTTCTTATCTTCGGGGATGTGCTTGCTGGTCGAGACTCCCCATTCTGTTAGTGACATACCTTAAAATAAGATAGAGGCTCGGACAAGTTACTAAGCCGGATGATCTTTCGGGTCCCCGGTACGTAGCCCCCTCCTCGACTCGAGTTGTCCGCTCGGGTACACAGTCTAGAACAAATACCCAGGTTTTGAACCTAGAATAACTCAGCCTCATGCCGGATCCCTTGTAGGAACGTTTGTATGCATCATGTGCATTTGACTTAGGTGACTCAACACAGGGGTTGGGTCCGTCTAGGACAGGTGACCTGAAATGAAAACAGACCATCCTGATGCATCTTACATACTGCTTGTGCATTTATTTGCTTTGGACTCGCATGCTGACCGGCTTTTTGATTTGGGGATTGTTGAAAAGGAAAAGAGGGAGAGAGAAATAGCGGTATGAGGGTTAAAGAGAGATAATTACCTGCTTTGGAAAAACCAATGTCCAAATAGTGTCGAAACTCTGCCGAATTTTTGAGAAAAATAGAAAAAGAAAGGAAAAAAGAGAGTCTTGTTTTCAAAAATAGCTTGTCTTATTTGCCAATGGAAAAAGAAAAAAAAAGAAAGAGAGTCTTATTTTCAAAAATAGTTTGTTTTATTTACCAATGAAAAAGAAAAAAAAAGTCTTGTTTTCAAAATTAGTTTGTTTTGTTTGCCCGAACTACGCCAGTTTGATTCTCACAGGGTGTGGGATACGTAGGCAACCCCCATCGGGTCCAACTTCTTTTGCGAAAATAGCCCAAAATGAACAAAATTTTATTTTTATTGTAAATAGGTAAGGTGATGCCGTTTTTGTCGAAATAGCCGAATGTTCCCGAAAGGGACGCCAGAAGGCTGATTTTGCATAAACAGCCACCTTTGGTCTTTTTCCAATTTTTGGCCAGTTAGCGGACACAGCCTTAAAATCTTCCTTCGGAGGTGCTGAAAGGCCGTATCTGCAAAACTAGGCTTTTGTCTTTAGAATTAAAAAATAAAAAAAAAGAGAGTGAGTTTTAATTTTGGAGTCAAATAGAATAAAATCATGATTGTTTCGCTTAATCACCTTAACAAATGTGCAGGATGAGCACAATCCAAAATGAACCTTCCTCATTCATAAGTAAAATCCCTTTGGAGTTGCGACTGTGGTGGAATGATTTAGGTGGAGAAGGGCAAGACGAGGTCAAGAAATACTTGGGGGGCCTTCCCGGACTGTTGGAGATTATACCCAAGGGAGACATCATAAGGGCCTTGGTCACATGCTGGGACCCGACTCACAATGTATTTCACTTCTCAGATTTTGAGCTTACCCCAACACTGGAGGAGATATCCGGATACATCGGGGGTCCCAAGGTTCCTCTGAGACACCAATACCTGATTGCTCCAAGGACCGTAGCCGTGCACAGGTTCCTGGATTCCTTGAAAATAAGTAGGGTGGTGGTACATAACCCGGACTTGGCAGTTGGTTTCTGTACTTTGTCGTTCATATACAACAAATATGGTCATGTAGGAGGATTCAACAAGCCAGAGAACAAAATTTGTAGCAAAGGAAACCGCCCTAAGTGGGAAGAACATAGGCGCTTTGCATATATGGTGGCCTTTCTGGGACTTCTGGTATTCCCTAGAAAAGACGGGAATATTGACATACGAGTAGCTGGGATTGTTAGTACTTTACTTACTCAAGCCAACAGCACCCTCGCACCCATGATAGTGGCCGAAATCTTCCGCGCTCTTACTGTTTGCAGAGCCAGCGGGGACTTTTTTGAGGGTTGTAATGTGTTGCTGCAGATGTGGATGATCGAACACTTGTGCCACCGTCCTTGATTTATGAGTTACGGGTCGTCAATGAAGACATGCATAGAGGAATTTCCTACGAGGGTCAAGGGGATTAGCTTACCAAAGGGGGTCGCAGAATGGGTAACACGCCTTCGTTCCGTCACTGCATGCCAGATAGAGTGGAAATTTGGGTGGTTATCTGTGGACGAAATCATATATATGCCAGCCACCGGACCTCATTTCCTATTGATGGGACTTAGGAGTATTCAGCCCTATGCCCCGTATCGAGTTCTGAGGCAGTTGGGAAGATGTCAAATAGTCCCGAAGGATGAAGATCTCAGTGGCCAAGTATTTGAGATCGGGCCTGACGGTCAATTTCATGAAGCGGTAGTTCGCAAAATTTGGAACGAATGTCAGTACTTAACAGCAAATACTTGTGTACGAGATCGGTCTAAGGGTGAAGTGTCGCTGGGATACCTTGCTTGGTATAGGAGAGAAATTGAGTTCGAAAGGCCAGCCAAGAGGCCCCATCTCCAGGAATTCATCGAGGCGTCGCAGGAACAGTGGGACTGGTTGGCTAAAGAACACAAGTACAGGGATACAATAGGCAAACTGGAGAAGCAGGTTATGGATTTGAAATTTGAGAAAGATTTGCAGGCCGCCGCGGATGTAGGCGAAAAGATGAAATTAGCCGAAGAAAATGAGGCCCTTCGAGCCCAAATTCAGAAAATGAAAATAGCGGCGGAAAATCCTGTCCGAAGTGCCAAAGATGCAAAACTCATAGATAATTTGAGACAGAAGGTGAATGACTACAGTTTTGATTTGAACAAAGCGGAAAGGGAACTAGTCGGAGCTCGAAAATGCGAGTTCGACGGTGAGGTTGCAGGATTAAAGAAAAGGGTCATCGTCGCAGAAAATGAAATGATCAAACGGGCGAAAGAATTCAAAGCTGAAAGGGAACATTGTTACACAATATTGGCACAATTAGAAATGGATTTGCAACAACTTCGAGAACAGAACCACTTGGTCGAACAAACTTTGGATCCAGAGTCGATCAGATTGGGCGTCTGTTGCAAGAGAAGGGTGTCATAAGAGAGAGAATCACAAGGATCGCCCACTACATCGCGATGAAGTGCGACAGCTGTGAGGACATGACTAAATCTATGTTCTTCGCCACCGTGATGCTTTTTGTTCGCCGGGTAATGGAAGATCTCCATCACCTCCAAGGGGATTTAGCTAGTCGACCCGCGGCAAGGCCGAATGATGCCTCGCGGGTCCCAGGGGCAATTGAAGCACTAATGTATTCGTGATTTCTTGAGTCTGTATTTCTTTTCCATTAGAGTCTGTCAGTTATGTGAGTCTGTATTTCCTCGCCATTAGAGTCTGTCAGTTTGTGTTGGAGTCTGTATTTTCTTTTTATATGGGTAAGTTGTTCTTCGAGTCTGTAGTTCGTCTTTCATCAGAGTCTGTTAGTTCTTGTTTGAGTTTGTTGGTTTCTGAATTTTTGTAATCAAAGTTTGTTTTGTTATGAAAAATTGAAAAATCCAAAAAAATGCTTCATTGTTTTATTACCTTTTATTTGCAAGAACTACGCTTGGTCTGATTCATGCGGGGTCATGATACGTAGGCAGTCTCCATAGGATTCGACCGTAACCAAAAAGAAAAAGAAAAAAAAAATAAGAGAAAGAGAGAAAATGAAAGGAAAAACAAGAGATAAAAGGAAAGAAAAAGAGCGGAAAAACAAGAAAGAAAAGAGAGAAAATAAAAAAAAATCGAGAAAAGGAGAGAATAGGAATAAGAAAAACCAAGGCAAGAATGAAAAGAAGAAAAAGAAGAAAAAAAAAGAAGAGAAAGTTTGCAATCGAAAATAGGAAAAGGCCGGGATGACGCATGCGACCGATCAAAAGCATAATAGGAACTGTTAACTGCTTAGGTGCATTCATTCCCCAAATGTGCGGGTACCAATATGTTAAATGCCCTAATGCTAACGTGATGGTTTCATTTTGTCATATCATTTCAGAAAGGTGGTTGGTTTGTGGTTTTTAAAGTAACTCTTCCCTACAACACAAAGGCAAAAGACAATGGCAGATAACAACAGAACTGAGTGGGTTGATATCGATGCCCAAAAGCAGCTGGTTGAACAGGACAACGGGTTGGTAGAAGAGGTAAAGATTTTGAGACAACACGTGGCGGACATGTATCGGGCATGGATGACTGGGAAAGCACCACCCCCGCCACCACCCAGCTTCCTAGACGCTATCCTTATCCAAACTCCAGACACAACGCTAGGCGATCCTCCACACTCTCCATATTTACCCGCTTATCACAGCTTTCCCAGCCACCCTAATAGCTCCATAACTCGTCATCCGACTATCTTTTCCCAAAAGTGCGCTCCGATCACATCCACTGTTCTCGACAATGAACACCCGCCCAAAGCTCATAACGCCCAATGTTACCCCTCCGAGGTTGCTCACAAGGTTCCCAACTCGCACAAGCAAGGCCCACGGGACGAGCCTCGTGTTGAAAATGGAAAATTCACAGGAAGAGAAGGGTTAGATGGGGTACCCAGGAAGCTGAAAAGCATAGAACAGTCCTTAAGGGACAAGCAAGGAATGAGGGATCAGGGTAGCATGGATTACAAAGAACCGTCCGTGTCTCCTGACATTCGCCTACCCATGGGGTTTAAAGTACCAAAATACAGCTTGTATGATGGGTCTGGGGATCCGGTAGCCCACCTGAAGGTTTATTGCAATGAAATGAGAAGTGTGGGAGAGAAAGATGACTTGATGATGGCATATTTCAGTGAGAGCCTAACTGGGGCAGCTTTGGACTGGCATAGTCGTCAAAATGTTGATAAGTGGCCTACATTGGGTGACATGGTTCAAGACTTTGTCCGATACTTTCAATGCAAATCAAGTGTTACCCCAGACCGCTCCTCCCTATCTAAGATGGAAAAGAATTCGGAGGAAAGCTTTAGGGAGTTTGGGCTCAGACGGAGGGAGCAAGCTGCGCGAGTCAGTACCCCGATTGGAGAAGAAGAAATGGTTGAGCTTTTTCTACAAGCCCAGGGGCCCACCTACTTCAATCATTTGATTCCGGCCGTGGGTAGACCTTTCGATGAGGTGTTAAGAATGGGGGAGTTAGTAGAAGAGGGAATCAAGTCAGGCAAGATCATGAGTTGGTCGAAAGGCATTTAGAATATCCCAACAAGCTTGGGTGGGGGAGGGGAAAGCAGAAAAGATGATGCGGTGAGTTTTCCTGATCAACACTCCCAGCCCCGACACCGTCCCCGTGGATATCCTTGTGCACCAGGTGGCCCTCCCCAATGCTACTTCTCTCCACAGAGCTCCCAGAGTCATACATCACTTTTCCGGTACCCGGCTCCACAAAATGCTTATCTACCCCCACGAGCCTGCCAAAAACCCCCTGGATCAGGTTTCTAGCCCAATCAGGCATGTAGGGATGAGAGGTTGCGGAAGAAGAAAGCCTACACTCCATTGGAAGGGTCATACGCCAATCTGTTCCAGAGGCTAAGGAGTTCGGGCATGTTGAAGCCTATCCAGATAAAAATACCAAACCCTCTTCCAAAGAAGTTTGACTTTTCCCAAAGGTGCGCATATTGCTTGAATGCCCCGGGACATGACATAGAGAAGTGTTGGAATCTGAAGAATGCGATTCAGAAGCTTATTAATGCAGACGTCATTGTCGCGCAAAATCCAGATGCAGCATGCACCAGCCAAAGTCCATCGCTTGTGCATAATGAGACGCACGGGGTGGGTATGACTTATTTGGAAAAGGAATGTGAGAATTTTTCTGGGAGCTTCGGAGGTCCAAGGGCTACCAAGCTTTCAGCACTATTAGAGGTTGATCTTAAGAACGAGCCGTCAAAGGAACCCAAAAGTAGCTTGATAAGAACAATGTGATGAAAACTTATGAAGTTCCTAGTATTGTTGATACAGAATTCAGTGGCTAAGATACCGTGCTTGGTAATTGGAAAGACGCTCCATTTCTTGGTCAGCCAGAGAGGAGCTTTGGTGGCTTAGTTTGTTGTCATTTCTGTTGTCCAGGTTATTTCAGGGTTGTAATCTGGATATTGTCTTGTGACTCAAACCCTTTTATCCTTTTATTTTGTCTAGTTCCTTTGGTCGTAGTATCTCATGTAGTGTTGTCTAGGTTTGTTCTAAGGGTTGTACCCCAGTTTATGTAGCTTGTTTTGTTGTTTAAACCCTTTCATCGTCTGTCTAATGCAATTCTTTGTTGTCTGCCATTTCCAGTCATTTTTGTTTAGTTCTTTTCTCCTTTACAATTCTTTTCATGCTGGTTCTAGTGACATGACATGCACGCATAATTCTCAGCCTGGTCTTAAAAGTTAGTTTGGCCATGAAGCAATAAAACAATGTTAAAGATATAGGGACACTTGAGGGAAATAAGAACAGATTTGAACACTTTGAGATCATTTGAAGCCCGAACCATGTGAAACTGGGACAGAAAACACAGAGAAACCCTATTGGAGTGAATCATGCCGCATCAGGTTGAAGCTAAAGGCAAGTTTGCCCGAATTGTTAGGAGCCGTTCGTGGTAAGGAAAGTGAGAGTGTTTCCCACTGGTGCTTTGTAGATTGACAGAAGTAGAAGGCGAATGTGTGGGTATGGTTATCAAGTCTGGTACAATCAAAAGATGTTATAAATGTGTTCCTTGGTTTGTTTAATTGTGTTATTGTACTTGGCATGTTTTGGAGATTGGAATGACAAAGGCATTTTATTCTGCTATCTAAACACTTTATCCTTTGTTACCCCTTTGAGCCTTACTTGTTTTCTTTCATACCCCTCTTTCGGAATCAGTATCAAAGATCAGAAGCACAAGCGTGAGAGATAAGTAAAGGAAAAAGAGAAAAGAAAAAGAGTGAAAAGAGTGAGAAGAAAAAAGAAGAAAGAAAAGAAAAGAATGAAAAGAGAGAGAAAAAAAAGAGAAAGAAGAAAAGAAAAGAAAAAGAAGAAAAAGAGAAGAAAAAAAAACAACAAAAAGAGAAAAGGAAGAAAGAAAAGAAAAGAAGAGGAAGAGGAAGAAAAAGAAAAGAAAAACCACAACAACAAAGTAATTTCTATGACATGAACTACGTTCGACCTGATTCCTTTTAAGGATACGTAGGCAGCCTCATGGTTCAGTCTCATCAAAACAAAAGTCCAAAAGTCCCTAAGCAAAAACTGGGGCAGAAGTTGTGATTGTTGTAAGAAATTTGATTCCAAAAGTTGTAAGTTTGAACCCGTCTGAATTGTTTTGAGACTTTGATACCCTTTCTTTCTAACCCCATCCAAAAGCCCACATTACGGTCCAAAGAAAGACCTTCCGATCAGTCTTCGAGAGATGCCAAGGCGAGCAGGTAAAGTTGAATCGTATCAGGGGCAACACTCCGGTCCAAACAAGGAAAATGAAAATTGGTGAAAACCCTCACAGGCACCTTAGGGCGATGAAAGCTGAGAGAAATGGAAAATGAGAGAGTCTTATTGGTGAAAACCTTCACGGGCACCTTGAGGCGGCGGTAAGTTGAGAAAAAGACCAAAATGAGAGAGGCTTGATGGTGAAAATCCTTCGGGCACCACAAGTCGAATAAGGTTGTGAATCAGATTGGATAAGCGGAGCATTGGAGCCCAGCTTCACGGCAAAAAGGTACAACAAGAGCTGAACATCAGATGTGCTTGACAGAATATGTACAAATGCATGTCATGGTCATTAGAGTTGGTATCCACATCCGATAGGTTTCTACTTCGTAGTTTTCTTTTTAGGAATCATCTCTTCCCTTTGTACTTCACTCTGGTCTTTTTGTTTTGTTTACTTCCTCCTCCTGAGTCTGTTTGGTCATAACAAGTGAGAAATGCCTTCAAAATTTGCCACCAGCTTTCCAATTGCACAAAACGGGGTCTGGCTAGCACATCAAAGTGTCACAAGTCAGGAAAAACAACAAGAGCACTGAGCTGGTAATAATCATCATGCTTTGGGGATCCTTGTGAAATACAAAGGCTTGGTACATATGAATTCATGAACAATGCAACAGATGGAGGGTGTTAGGTGAATGGATCAAAGGTATTTTCTGTGGCAAGATTGACAAAAGTTGGTTAACCAGTGACAAGCAAGGTCTTCCAAGCAGAAATCAAAGTTGTCATGGCAAGTGAAGGAGAAATAGACATCAAGGTCAGGGGTCTAGGGGTTTTAATTTATGAAAGAACAACATACTGTGGGTGGCAATCAACATGCTTTGGGGCTCATATGAAACACAAAGGTCTGGTAAATGTCAGTTCAGGAGCAATGCAACAAATACAAGGTATAGGGTTTGAACGGAGAAGAGGTAGATTCTGTGTTAAGGGTGACAAAGGGAAGTGGTTAGTCAAGAAACGAGCAAGGTCTTCGAATGGGAATCAGTTATCATGACGAGTGAAGGAGCAAAAGACCTCAAGGCCAATGCCAGTGGTTAAGTCAAGAAAGAACGACATATACACGGAGTGGGGCAATAGACGTGCTTTGGGATTCATGTGAGACACAAAGGTTGGGGAGACGCCAGTTCACGCAGTGCAATAAATAGAGGATATTGGGTCTGAACAGAGAAAAGGTATTTTATGTGATGAGGACAACAGAAAAAGGGGCTAGTCCATAAACAAGCAAGGTCTTCGAGTGGAAATCAGTCACCATGGGAGTGAAGGAGCAATCTCCCTCAAAGTTCAAGGCCACAAACCAACCACCACATTTTAAACTGACAAGATTTTTGTATGACTGAAACAGGGGCAGAAAATTTTGTTTGTTTCAGAGGAACCCTCCATAGGGGAAAGAGCAAGCACCAAAACAGGTTTGACCGTAAACTCTCAGGACCCTCCTGGAAAATGGGACCTAGTTTAAATTTTCAAAACAATCATGAGTAGCATAACTTAGCATAAATACACCCCAAAGGAATATAAGTTGGTTTCAAAATTTGCATGTTTAAGATAGGATTCAATTAGGAGTTTTCAGGGCCTTCCTGGATAATAGGATGTAGTTTACAACCCTCTTAGATAATAGAACTTAGCGGAAGTAATACCTTTAGAAGATGCAACTTAGATCTATAATTGTCAGTTGTCGGGACCTCCCTGGATAGCAGGGTATAACTTTCAAATTCTTAGCAATAGTTGGTAGAATGATTCATGTTTAACACTCACCCATGTTCCCAGCTACCAAACTGGGGTAGAAAATTTTCTTTGTTTTGTCTATTTTGTTGAAGTCAGGAGCCCGCCTGGAGAACAGAGGAATACATTTCAAGTTTTGAAGTCAGGAGCCCGCCTGGAATAGAGAATACATTTCAAGTTTAAGCAGTCAGGAGCCCGCCTGGATAGCAGAGGAATACATTTCAAGTTTTGAAGTCAGGAGCCCGCCTGGATAGCAGAGGAATACATTTCAAGTTTTGAAGTCAGGAGCCCGCCTGTATAGCAGAGGAATACATTTCAAGTTTTGAAGTCAGGAGCCCGCCTGTATAGCAGAGGAATACATTTCAAGTTTTGAAGTCAGGAGCCCGCCTGGATAGCAGAGGAATACATTTCAAGTTTTGAAGTCAGGAGCCCGCCTGTATAGCAGAGGAACACATTTCAAGTTTTGAAGTCAGGAGCCCGCCTGTATAGCAGAGGAACACATTTCAAGTTTTGAAGTCAGGAGCCCGCCTGTATAGCAGAGGAATACATTTCAAGTTTTGAAGTCAGGAGCCCGCTTGTATAGTAGAGGAATACATTTCAAGTTTTGAAGTCAGGAGCCCGCCTGTATAGCAGAGGAACACATTTCAAGTTTCAGCAGTCAGGAGCCCGCCTGGAGAACAGAGTATTACAATTCAAGTTTTAGTTTTCGAATGCTTATTAATATTTGGTAATATGTGCCCAGCTACCAAACTGGGGCAGAAAATTTTCTTTGTTTTGTCTATTTTGTTGAAGTCAGGAGCCCGCCTGTATAGCAGAGGAATACATTTCAAGTTTCGAAGTCAGGAGCCCGCCTGGATAGCAGAGGAATACATTTCAAGTTTTGAAGTCAGGAGCCCGCCTGTATAGCAGAGGAATACATTTCAAGTTTTGAAGTCAGGAGCCCGCCTGTATAGCAGAGGAATACATATCAAGTCAGCAGTCAGGCATCCACCCAGAGAAAGGGAAAGCATCTCAGTTACAATTCAAGGCGGCAACAAATGAATTTCACCGGGAGAATACTAGACAACAAGGCAACAAGAACCATGAGAGCAAGTTTGAAGATATAGATAGGATTTGTAATGCATAGATATAGCTTAGGCTAGATTCTTTTATTTCGACATGGTGTAATAAGGGGGTTCAGTAAGCAGTAGCAGTAGGAGCAGCAACAGTGAAATCACAGCTTCATGGTAGTCCCAGCTACTAGACCTTCCCGAACTACACTGACCTGATTCTTTTTAGCCAAGGATATGTAGGCAACCTCGGAAGCAGGGTGAGGTCAAATCTTTCAAAAATGCTTCACTCGGAGTATTCAAACGGGCAAAAATCGCTCGTATCCGCTCACTTGTCTTTGCACGAAAACTCTTCGTGTTTTCGAGCAAAGAGGGGCAACTGTGAGCACGTGATTTTTGCCCTATATGAATCACTCCCAGAAATTCAAAACAAAACAACTTCTTTCAGTGTTTGAAATTTTGTGGATTTTTGTGGCATTGATCGCATTTTGTCCATGCATTTTAATTCATATAAAAATACAAAAAATATGCATTGCATTTAGGGTTTGATTTTACATATTTTCGGAACTAATTAGTAATTAGGTTTTTACAGATAATACAAAAATCACAAAAAATAATTTATCTAGGCATTATTTAATTTGTAGCTTTGAATTTTGTTGGTTTTCATTTAGTTTGATATTTGATTAGCTTGTGATAATTGTTAGAGTTAATTAGTGTGATTTGGTAATTTAATTTAGTTTTTAGAATTAATTTAGGGTTTTAGTTTAATTTTGAAATAAAAGAAAAATTAAAGTGAAAAAGAAGGCAATCAAATTTGGGTCAATTTCTATTTAAAATACCCAAGCCCAAACGGACCTCTCCTAAAAAAACCAGTCGCCCCAGGCTCAATTCCACTCAGAACCCTGTCCGGCCCCACCCCATACTAAACGACGCAGTTTAATGGTTGAACAATCCTGGCCGTTCATTTTCATCTATCCAACGGCTGTGAACTGATGAAGCCTAAGTATTTAACTGTCCTAAAGACCCCTACCCCCCAAGCCCGTCTCTCTCACAACACCCTACCCCTTTCAGAGAACCAGCCGTCGTCTCCTCCGCATACCGCCGCCTGAAATCGCCACACGGCGGTGGTAGGTCTCCAATGGCCGCAAAAATCACACCAAAGCTTCCCCTCCCTCTTATCATCATGAATCCCCCCTTAGTTCACTTCAAATCCCACCAGGGCCCTTCAAAATCTCGGAACCCTAGCCGCCGGCCTCGTTTGCTCCGGTGGCGGTGCCACCATTAATCGCTCCCAAATCGACACCCCTTGACCACCAGACCTCCCTCATCCTATACCCATCATCCTTTTCCTTCGAATATCATTCAAGCTCCTCGAATATTGAATTCGAGATTCGAGCCCTGAAAGTTGATCTGGAACTCAAGCATGCAAGGCTTCTTCTCCAGGTTCCTTAGGCCCAATGTTATCGCGTACTAACGTTATTTACCTGTTCTTGAACAAAGAACAGGTGATTGATGTTATATCGCAGTTAAATTGGAAGGTCAACCGTGAGTCCGAGTTTAGGTTGGTGAGTTTCTTTCTTTTATTTTATTTTTCTTTCTTCTGCTCTTTTCTTTCTATTCGTTCTTGTGATTCATACAGCCTTCCTTCCGCTTCATCTCTTCTCTTCTGCTCTGGTTAATTAATTGTTAGTTGAATAAGGGTTAGCTAAAATTGTTTGTCACTTTGCTGTTTTGTTTCATGATTTTTATAAGTTTGTTTGGCTTGTGTCCATAAGTGCGTTCAAATCCTATTTTCCCTACTTTTGTTTAATTGAATTAGGTCACTTTAGTTTAACAACTTAATTAATAACTTGGTTGATCTTCTTGTGATTTGTTCATTTTAATTTCTTAGCTTAATTAGGTCATTTTGTCTAATTTGGGTTGATTAATTTAGGTTTTGTTAGGAAATTTATTTGGAACTTGTGGTCTTGCAGAATTGGTTTGGTCTAGTTATGGTTGAGTGTTAGTTGAGTGCTGGTCATTGTGCAAATACAGCCCATTCCATTTGGGCTGAACCATGGGGGTTAGTATGGCCCGAGTAAATGGCTAGGAGTAATTAACAAAGGTTTGGGGGGTAGTCTAGGAATTCTAGGTCAGGGAATCTTTTGCAACTGATTTAGAAGCTTCTAGTGAGGGGCTGGAGTGAAATTTCAGATGTATAGTAATAAAACTTGGGTAGCAAGTCAATAATTGGGGGGTCACCTAAGCAAAAACGAAAATTAAAATGGGGTATGGTGTAAAAATGAAGCATAAGGGTGCCCTATTTGCCTTTCCTATAAAGGCATGTTTTCTTGCCTTGAAAGACAGCCTTTACACAATCTGAAATCTGTGAAAATTTTACTGTTTTATAGAGACTGAGAGGATAGGATTCTGAAAATACCAAAAGGCCAAAAATTCCTACTATTCCATTGATACTGTCCCATTGAAAGCTTGAATGATTTTTGAAAAGAAGTTCCTACTATGATATTCAAAAATGAATTGATGTGTGGTTGTTGAAAGTTTTTTTTTGGATTTAAACTGGTTGAGGGTGAATCATTCTTGGGTGTTCTTTGAGTTGATTTCCTGGGCTGAGTTATTGGAACTAGCTTGGTTTTGTTGCTGATTTCTGCCTTGGATACTGCTACTTCCTCACTTTTTCTTGTGTTTGTTTTCATTCTCAGGTACACCTCTCTGATTCTAAGCATGTACAAGTAGCCCATGAAGTGCTTTTGATGAAGATAAATGAAGAGCATATTCTCTTTTGTTAGATGTTCTGTTTGTTTGTCAATTTGTTATATCTGTTTCTCTAGTTCAGCATGTTCAATGAGAAGTTACGTTTAAGGATTTTGAGTTTATGTTGAGTATTATCATCTCCGTTATTCGATTAGCTAGGTCTGTTACTGATAAAACGGTCAGTTGGTTTTAGATTTTTGTTATGTTTATGAAGTCTATTGTTAATTGTTAAGTGGCTGTGGCTAATATCGAACATGTAAGCAAGAGTGATTATGAAGAAATCAGCATGTTGAATAGGGCATACTCGCTTTTGATCAAGACTCGATTTCGAGTCTGATCCTCTGAATTTGAGCTTGGATCTATTTGGGCTTTCAAGCCTAAACTGAAATCGATTTGTGCATTACACACCCAGGTCCATTTATGCATGAATTTGGCATTTAGTTCGTTGTTTTCTGGAGCATTTTATCTTAGTAATATCCATGCTTACATGTAAGTTTAAATGTCCAAAGGGTCAAAGGTGTAACTGTGGTTTAAAATCGCAATTATAGGTAAGAGTTTAACGCATGGCATGTTACATTTTACACCGATGAACGAATGCAAAGCCCATTCTATTTGTTATAATAATTTATGCTTAAATATGACTGAGTGGCGTATGCCTTTGCCTTTATTGAGGTTCGATGCTGAGCTTTGTGCTTGCAGCATGTAGTTGGGCTCATCTTGGGCCTTAATAGTTAGACCACTTTAATTTGAGAGGGGTACGTTTTTCCTACATGATCGTTGACTTTGGATGAATGTTGGGCCTGTCTCCAGGCCTGACAACCCTTGATAAATGATGGGCTCAACTCTAAGTAGAATAGTCATAATTCTCTTAAGCCTCTTAATAATATGAAAGTAGTCTAGAAAATAATTCTCAAACATTTGTAGTTTGCTTTAGTTGAGTATGATTTTTTTGAAATAATTTGAGGTGCGCTGTGCCAAAAAAAAGTCACCATTGCATGGCCCTCGCTTAATTAATTTTGTTCAAGTCCTTAGAATTCGAGGCGTGCCATTAGCGAACTTTCCATGGCCCTCGCAAAGATAACAACGCGCAGTTGCTTTAGGCGCGTGTTTAATAATATTACTTTCCTAAACTCGTGTGCACATTTATGTGACCCAAATCCAAATCCCAACGAAGTTAAAATATGTCGAAAATCACGGGTGCATTTATGTGACGTGGTTCAAGACGTGTTTTAACGACGTTGCGATCTTCCTTAATTAAAAAACAATAAAAGCATTTTAAAAAGCTAAAATTTACACATAGGTTCATAATCGTTTAAAATCAGATAATTAAGCCGAATATAACAGTTGAGCGACCGTGCTAGAACCACGGAACTCGGGAATGCCTAACACCTTCTCCCGGGTTAACAGAATTCCTTACCCAGATTTCTGGTTCGCGGACTGTTAAACAGAGTCATTCTTTTCCTCGATTCGGGATTTTAAACCGGTGACTTGGGACACCATAAATCTCCCAAGTGGCAACTCTGAATTTTTAATAAAATGAATCCCATTTCGATTGTCATTTCAAGTTGGAAATAACTCCCTTTATTATGCCCTTTCGGGGGTGTAGTAAGAAAAAGGAGGTGTGACAACAAGTACATAGGTCTCCATTATGAGCTGGTAGCTGCATTATCCGGGATCAAAACTGAAGCCGAGGCGCTTATATCTTTGCATAGAGAGGATGCCATTGCGACAAACGCTCAAACCGGGAGGGCGCCTGAGGGGGCCGATCCGAAATTGACTCGAGCTGTGGAGCGTGTTCGATTGGGATCTCTGAGGTAGGCTTTTGGGGATGTGCATGCGGGAGATATCATTCTGCCTGCCGAGCTCGTGAGGGTGAAGACCCTAGAAAGGAAAGATGCTGACTTGCTTGCTTTCGGAGGTGTGTCGGGCAGTGGCTCAGGAGGTGATAAAAATGAAGGCGGAGTCCTCGGAGGGAAAGATGCGGTCAAGAAGGGGACACTGAAGGACCCGCAGTTGTTGGGGTGCAACCCTTGATGAAGTCATCGAAGATGCAGGATTGATGATAGATTAGGATTCTGTTTGCTTCTCTCTTTGTTGTTGTTTTTTTAATTTTATTTTGCTTTTTTACTTGTAAACATCCCCCTTGTGGGCTATAAGAAGGCTTTTTGTTTGCTACTCCTTCTTTCCCTTTTGTTTTTCGGAAATACTATATGATGCTTTTGATTTTCGACCCGAGGTCTCATGTCTCAGGTTAGATCCTCGGTCCTGGTTTTTCCATGCATCCGGCCGGCACGACCTTTGATCTTAGCGCTGGTGACAGTGACTCGTACGTATTGAGTCGGTACGCCCTTTTAGCGTAAGCTGTCATTTGAGCTCTGATGCTTTTCGCTCTTAGGAATTTTTAGTTAACTGTTCCGGGTTCAGTCTCCGAGTCGGATTTCAACTCGAGCTCATTTGACCCTCAAGTTTTCTGATTTGTGTGGGCTAGCGACAGTGGCTTTTACGCCTTGGGCTGATGTGGCCTTTTATATGGGCTAGCGACAATGGCTCTTACGCCTTGCCCTTAGGCATATGTAGTAACTATTTTGGGTTTAGTCTTCGAGTCGGATTTTGACTCAAGCTTATTTGACCCTCAAGTTTTTGTGTTTGCACGGGCTGGCAACAATGGCTCTTACGCCTTGGGTCGAAGCAACCTTTTAGTGTAAGCTGGCGTTTGAGCTCTTATGCTTTTGCTCTTAGGAATTTGTAGTTAACTATTTTGGGTTTAGTCTCCGAGTCGGGTTTCGACTCGAGCTCATTCGACCCTTAAGTTTCTGTATTTGTGCGGGCTGGCGACAATGGCTCTTACGCCTCGGGCCGATGCGGCCTTTTATGTGTGCTGGCGACAATGGCTCTTACGCCTTGGGTCGAAGCGACCTTTTATTGGCTTTATTTTTCCTTCGTTAAGGACTTTTTGAAGTAAATTTTGCCCGACTTTTTGACGGTTCGGTATGAACCTCGATTACAAGTTGTTATGTGGTGATGATCGAGCACCTCGGGAGGTTTCGCTCGGAGGCTGAGTATCTCGAAGCCTGTGATTTAGAGCTGACATGGTCGAAGCTCCTTTGCCTATGTCGAGGGTAGCCTGTTTAACCGGTTCTTTTCGAAGTAGATTTGAAGTAATTGAAGGCCTGTGATTTTGTAGCGACGGTCGGGCATCCCCGAGTCGCGTTAGTTTGGCTAGTACAGCCTTATGACCGTAGTCATTTGCTCTTGGCCGGAGCCATTTTTGATCCCGAATGAAGTAGTTTGGGCGTCTATATCGAGGGTATGCCTTTTAGGGGTCTTACAAGTTTGATATATAGCCTAAACTTTGAGATCGGGTTTATGCCTTTAGCAAGGTCTTACAAAATTTTCATGCCTTTGAGGTCTTACAGTTTTTAGATACTTGGTACAAGTATGGTTCATGCCCTGCTTGAGGTCTTATAGATGTTGTTGTTGCCTTTTGTAGGTCTTACGAGATCGAGTCTGCCCGCTTGGGGTCTTATGGCTTCGGGTTTTTAATGGATGGTGGTTGGCGACAGTCCCCGAGTCATCGAGGGTATCCTGGATCGGGAGCTGATACTTGTAAACTTGGTATTGCCTTCTTGAGGGCTTACAATTCCGACGGTCCCGACCCTGAGGTCGTGCGATTTTTGAGATTTTGACGCCAGTCCCCGAGTGTTTGGGGCATTTTCGGCCTTGGAGATGTTTCGTGATTTTCATGTTGCCTCGTTGAGGGCTTATGAGTTTGGAGTCCCGACCCGGAGGTCGTTCATGTGTTGAATTGTTGACGCCAGTCCCCGAGTGTTCGGGACGTTTTCGACAGAGGAGTCGTTTTTGTGAAAATGCTGAGTTTCTTTTAGAGTATGAGATGCTTTGATAAAAGGTATCTTTCGATTACTTGGTATAAGTATACATGTTTTCGCCGTTGGGTCCGGCTATACGGACACGGTTCGTTCGACCGTTTGGCCCGGTACATCATTTTCCTATCGGGACCCCATTTGGCGTTTCTTGGATTTTTCGATGGATGGACTTCCGGGGGGATGCCCCCCAGTGTTCGAGGTTGATTGCAAAAGAAATCTTGAATACTTGTTGAGTCTCCTTGGATAGCATATGGTCGTTTCCTCGTTAAAAACCTTGCCGGTAAAACCCTTCTAGGGATAAAATCTGGTAGAAGGAAAAGAGTGCAACGCGTGCTCGAGGGTGCTTTCGGAACTTTTAATCGGATGCCCTAGCAATAATATCGTTTTAGCATCGATATGTTCCAGTTGCTTGGAAGCTGTTCGCCCTCCATGGTACCGAGCTTGTAAGACCCTTTGCTGACTACTCCGAGGACACGGTATGGTCCTTCCCAATTTTGGCCTAGGTTTCCTTCATTAGGGTTTCAGGTGTTAAGAGTGACTTTCCTTAGGACCAAGTCCCCAAATCCGAAATATCGGAGGTTTGTTCTCCTGTTATAATACCTTTCGATCCTTTGCTTTTGGGCGGCCATCCGACCAGCGAGGCTCTCGTTTTTCATCTAGTAGTTCAAGGGCCGTTGTCATGGACTCATTGTTCGAGCTCTCGGTGGTGTGTTGGAATCTGGCGCTCGGCTCCCCGACCTCCACTGGTATCAAAGCCTCGGCGCCGTATACTAGAGAGAAAGGTGTTTCCCCTGTGCTTGATTTTGTAGTTGTTCGGCATGCCCATAGCAATTCGGGCAACATTTCTCTCCACTTTCCCTTGGCGCTTTCCAGCTTCTTTTTTAAGTTTTGGATGATGGTTTTATTTGTGGACTCAGCCTGGCCGTTTGCACACGGGTGGTAAGGCGTCGACAGGATTCTCTTGATTTTGTGATCCTCAAGGAACTGTGTTACCTTGCTCCCGATAAACTCCCTCCCGTTATCGCATGTTATCTCGGAGGGAATCCCGAATCGGCAAATAATGTGGTCCAGATGAAGTTAATGACTTCTTTTTCTCTTATTTTCTCGAAGGCCTGCGCTTCCACCAATTTTGAGAAATAGTCAGTCATAGATAAAATGAATTTAGCTTTACCTAGCGCCGTTGGCAGGGCCCCGACGATGTCCATTCCCCATTTCATGAATGGCTATGACGATATGACCGAATGTAGTTGCTCACCGGGTTGGTGAATCATGGGGGTAAATCTCTGGCATTTATCGCACTTTTGGACGAACTCCTTGGTGTCTTTTTCCATGTTGTCCCAGTAGTAGCCTGCCCTGATCACCTTTCGGATTAAGGAATCGGCGCCGGAATGGTTTTCGCAAGTACCCTCGTAAATTTCTCAGAGTACATAGTCTGTATCCCCTGGCCCCAGACATACTGCTAGGGGGCCATCGAAAGTTCTTCTGTACAGAGTCTTGTGTTCATTGAGCAAGAACCGGACTGCTTTGGTTCGCAGGGCCCTCGATTCTTTTGGGTCCGTGGGCAATTTTTCGTCTTTTAAATAATCAATATACTTATTTCTCCAGTCCCATGTTAGGCTGGTGGAGTTAATCTCGGCGTGACCTTCCTCGACCACTGATTTAGATAGCTGGATAACAGCCCTAGGGAGTAAGCCATCTTCTTCAATAGATGATCCCAGGTTTTCGAGGGCATCAGCCTCGCTATTCTAATCTCGAGGTACGTGGACTAAGGTCCATTCTTTGAAACAACGTAATGCGACTTGGATTTTATCCAAATACCTCTGCATCCTGTCTTCCCAAACTTCGTAGCTCCCATTCACCTGGTTTACTACCAGGAGTGAATCGAATTTTGCCTCGATGGTCTCGGCTCCCAAACTTTTGGCTAGTTCTAAACCTGCAATCATTGCCTCGTACTCGGCTTCATTATTAGTCAATTTTGCAGTTTTTATAGATTGTCTGATTACGCCGCCCTTAGTTGGCTTCAGGACTGTACCGAGTCCGGATCCTCTCACGTTTGTGGCGCCGTTGGTGAATAGGGTCCATACCTCGGAAGACGTGCCTGATTTTAGTAAAAGTTCCTTTTCTACCTCGGGCACGAGGGAGGGCAAAAAATCGGCCACAAAGTCTGCCAGAATCTGGGACTTGATGGCCGTTCGAGGTTGATACTCGATATCATACCCCCCCGAGTTTGATGGCCTATTTGGCCAATCGGCTCGATAGCTCGGGTTTATGCAATATGCTCCGGAGAGGATATGTCGTTAGAACACAAATACAGTGGCATTGAAAATAGGGCTTCAATTTTTGCGAGGCACTTATTAATGCGAGAGCCAATTTTTGTAGGTGCGGATACCTAGTTTTAGCATCCCCTAGGGTCCGGCTTACATAATAAACAGTAAATTGCGTACCTTGCTCTTCTAGAACCAGCATACCACTTACCGCTATTTCTGATACGGCCAGGTATAGATACAATGTTTCGTCCTCCTTTGGCGTATGGATCAGGGGCGGGCTAGTCAGATATCGTTTCAATTCCTCTAAGGCGTGTTGGCATTCTGAATTCCATTGAAAGTTGTTTTTCCTTTTGAGCAAAGAGAAGAAATGATGGCTCCTATCGGATGACCTTGATATGAACCTGCCCAGAGCCGCTATTCGCCCTGTCAGCGGTTGTACGGCCTTTACATTATTTACCACCGTGATTTCCTCGATGGCCTTAATTTTATCGGGGTTAATCTCGACCCCCCTGTTTGATACCATGAAGCCCAGGAATTTGCCCGAACCCACTTCGAAGGCACATTTCTCGGGGTTGAACTTCATGTTGTAACTTCTGAGGATGTCGAATGTTTCCTGCAAATGAGTCAAATGGTCCTCTGCGCGCAGGGACTTAACTAGCATATCATCAATATAAACTTCCATGGATTAGCCAGTTGATGCTCGAACATTTTATTAACTAGACGCTGATACGTAGCCCCTGCGTCTTTTAGTCCGAAAGGCATTACGTTGTAACAGTAAGTACCATACTTCGTGATGAACGAAGTCTTCTCCCTATCCTCGGGGTTCATCTGAATTTCAGTATACCCCAAGTAGGCATCGAGAAAGGTGAGGGTCTCATGGCCGGCCGTAGTATCGATCAGACGATCGATGTTAGGCGATGGGAACAAATCTTTGGGACACGCCTTATTTAGGTCTTTATAATCTACGCACATTCTTAGCTTATTTCCCTTTTTGGGTACGTTGGCCAGCCATTTAGGGTATTTTACCTCTCTAATGGAACCTATTTTAAGAAGTTTCGTTACCTCTTCCTTGATGAATACGTGTTTTATCTCGGACTGGGGTCTTCTTTTCTGCTTCAACGGTTTAAACCTGGGGTCGACACTCAGTCTGTGAGAGGTTATTTCCAGCAGAATTCCTATCATATCCAAGTGGGACCAAGCGAAACAGTCGATATTGTTAATAAGAAATTGAATGAATTCTTTCCTGAGTTAGGGGGTTAATCTCGTTCCCAGGTATACCTTACAATCTGGGAGGTGTTAGATCAGAACAGCCTGCTCCAGATCTTCGATTGTCGATTTCATTGCATCCTGCTCTTCGGGGGCAACGAAAGTTCGAGGAGCGAAGAAATCTTCTTCGTTGTCCTCGGGGGTCTGTATGCTCCTGGACTCATCCGAGGTCGGGCGCATGGGGATCGACACCTCCTGGTAGACCGCGAATATTTGTTTCGCTGCATGTTGTTCTCCATATATGGTCGTTATGCCGTCCTTTGTTGGAAATTTTATCATCTGGTGCAGAGTTGAGGGCACTGCCCTCATGCTGTGTATCCACGGCCTGCCAAGCAAAGAATTGTACCTCATGTTGGCATTGATGACTTGAAACCTGGTATTCTGGACCACACCGGACGTGTCGACCGGGTGGGTGATTTCTCCTTTTGTTACCTCGCTGGTCATGTTGAAGCCGTAGAGGACCCGGGAGGTGGGTATGATGTGATCGAGCAACCCAAGCTGTTCTACTACCTTTGACCTGATTATGTTGGCCGAGCTGCCTAGTTCCACGAGCACACGTTTAACTCGAACGTTGCTCAAAAGAAATGAGATTACCAGCGCGTCGTTGTGTGGTTTTGCCAAGGTCTGAAGGTCCTCTTTGCTGAATGCGAGGATGTCTTCGGCCACGCGATCTCGGGTCAGCCCTTCTTCTGCGGCGGATATTTTTGTCCATTTGATCACGGGCCCTTAGGGAATGTCGGTCCCTCCAATAATCATATGAACGACATGCCGAGGAATCTCTTTTTTCGCCCAGGTTGGATTTTGCCGAGTTTCTCGGGGATCTTTTCGGCGCACTTTTTGTGGTGGTATACCAACACCCGGAACAGCCACACTATTCCCTCCGTGGTTCTCGAGATTGTCGTTTTCAACTCTATTTACTGAGCTAGGAATTTCAACCTGAAATTGAAGATCTTGGACAAGAAAAATGAAACCAGCAAGAAAATAATCACTATTATTTTTAGCCCCACGGTGGGCGCCAAACTGTTTACCGTGAAAATGGTAATAACAATTAAATTTGATTATGGGACTCTAAAAATACGTGATCTATTTTTATGCCGGTTGTAGAGCAGTTAATGCTATGCGTGAGACTTAGAAACGAAATAAGAGTTAAGAATAACATGATAATCAAACCTATAGGTTGGCAATCGGGGCCTCGAGCTTGCCGAGTCGGGGGCCTCGAGGTCGATTCCGGGGCTCGACTGTGAGCTATCGAAGGTGATCGAAGTATGACTAACAGTTATGATAAAATCAAAGAAGGCTCTTTATGGCCAATGATAAGCAATAAATGATGAACAATAATGAAGTTAATAAATGGAAGCAATAATAACGAAGATAATAAATGGAAGCAATAATATCAAGAGAACATGTAAGAGAACAGAGAGAATGTCCTTTTATATTTAGTATGGAGCAACTGGAGCCACACCTCCTACATTGTGGCAAGGACCCCCTTTATATAGAAAAGGAGGATCCCATCATAGTACAAACACATTTATTACAAAGATATAGAGATGGGATAGCTAGTTGACGTCATGACGCGGGCTTAGACTAGCCTGATAAACTTTGTCGGCTCTAGCTGTACTCCTTGGGGACTCCCCTTTCTTCCAATATAGCCGTTGGTCTGCATGGTTCTGAGGTCGAGCATCAACAGCCCTCGAAGGTGAACCTCGACCCCAGTCTCGAGCCTTGGGAAGTATGTTCGCTGGGCATCATAATGACGAGGAAATTGGACCCCCCAATTTTACCGTGCACAATGTGGTATCATAACCTGCCTCCAAATTTGATAGATTCATTTGCCATGTTTGCGGATTCTTTTGTGAGGGCACACGCCGGTGCCATCAAGGTCGCCACCAGGAAGTCCGATGTCTTCAAAATCAAACAGAGAGAGAACGAGATGCTAAGGGAATTCGTATCTCCTTTTCAGATGGAGCGAATGGAATTACCACCAGTCTCTGATGACTGGGCAGTACAGGCCTTCACTCAGGGCTTGAACGAATGAAGCTTGGTAGCTTCGAAGCAGCTAAAACAAAATTTGGTTGAATATCCCACCGTAACTTGGGTGGATGTGCACAACAGGTATCAGTCGAAAATCAGGGTCGAAGACGACCAATTAGGAGCCCCTTCGGGCTCAATATGTCCTAGTAGGCTCTTAATGAAGGAACAAAGGTTTACATAAAGAGAGCCAAGATTAAACAAGGAAAGGTACCAGCCGTATGTAGAAGATCGAAGAAACTCGCCAAGGCGTATTATACCTCGAGGTGATCGAAGGATGGATCGAGGTCAAAGTTCCCAGGGACTCATGAGTAAAGCCGGTTTCGATAGGCACATTGGGCTGGCAGAGTCATCCCGGCTATCTCAGTACAAATTCAACATCGATGTCTCGGATATCGTATCGGCCATAGGTAAAATCAAAGATACCAGGTGGCCGAAACCCATACTATCAGACCCTTCACAGAGGAACCCTAACTTGATACGCAAATATCACGGCACTCACGGTCATAGGACCGAAGATTGCAGATAGCTTCGAGAAGAGGTAGCCCGACTGATCAGCGAAGGGCACCTTTGAGAATTCCTCAGCGACGAGCTAAAAACCAATTTCGGGAAAGAGAGGCGAACAGAAAAAATGAACCAGAAGAACCACAATACGTTATCCACATGATCGTTGGAGGGGCCGACGCCCCGTAGGAACCCGTTTTCAAACAGACAAAAATATCCATCACCAGGGAAAAGCGACTCGGAGCTACATACCGGAGGACGCTCTCACATTGAGCGAAGAGGACATCAGGACCTTGTCTCAGCCTCATAATGATGCACTGGTAATTTCTTTTCTTTTGAATAAAATTCAGATTAAACATGTACTCGTGGATCCAGGTAGCTCGGCCAACATAATCAGGTCGAGAGTGGTGGAGCAGCTCGGGCTGTTCGGCCAGATCGTACCCGCCTCTCGAGTCCTCAATGGATTCAACATGGAGAGCGAGACGACTAAAGGGGAGATCATCCTCCCGGTCAACATAGCCGGTACACTCCAAGATACCAAGTTTCATGTCATCGAAGGTGACATGAGATACAATGCCTTACTTGGAAGGCGGTGGATACACAGTATGAGGGCAGTACCCTCGACCCTTCATCAAACAATGAAATTTCCGACCAAGGATGGAGTAAAAGCAGTATACGGAGAGCAGCACGCAGCAAGAGAGATGTTTGCGGTGCACGATATGGCACCAGCATCGATGCCCTCTACATCAAAAGATCCAAACGGCAAGTAAAAAATCAGCTAGCAACCACAACTTACACCCTCAGCTACGTTCAAACGAGGGAGTAAACGACCATGCCGCGTCCCGAGAACAAGCAGTTGGGATTTATCAAAGCTCGAACGCCATCATTAAGGTGCAACCATCTCCCTTTTTATTTATGTTTTACACTAACTTACTGTAGGTGTTCGATCGAGAGGAATCGAAGCGCCCTCCAGCTTGAAGACCTTGGGTTTTAAAGCATGCGTTGCACTCTTTTTCCCTTAGACCGGATTTTATCCCGTAAGGGTTTTACTGACGAGGATTTTAACGAGGCAACATCCTTACGCTACCTAAGGAGAACTCATCAAGTATTCAAGGCTTCTCTTTGATCAACCTCAAATACTGGGGGCATCACCCCAGGAGGCCGCCCCTCGGAAGAAATCAAACTATTCCTAAGAGAACCTCGATAGGAGAATGATATATTGGTCCAAACGTGCAAATGAACCGTGTCCATATAGAATAATCGAGCCTCCAAAAGAAATAAATATGTACACATATATCAAGTAATTGAGGAAGCCCCCTTTGCTTACCAAAACACTTTGTGCCTCAAAGAAATCCAGTGCTTTTTCATAAAACGGCTCGAGGGCCAAAAGCGAACACTGGGACTGTCATCGACAATCAGCTCATTGAACCATCAAAAACTCAAATTCGTAAGACCTCGATCAGGCAACTTCGAGCTCGTAAGCCCTTAGCGAGGCAACACCAAATCAGTAAGACCTCAACGAGGCATGCCAAAACTCGTAAGACCTTAAAAGGCACAACCCCGATATTAAGGCCGAGGCTATATATCGAACTTGTAAGAACCCTAAAAAGGCATACCCTCGATATAGACGCCGAGGTCATCTCACCCGGGGACTATCGACTACGGTCGCATCAAAAGGCTCCGGCCAAATTAACGCGGCTCGGAGACGTTCGACTGCCGTAATAGAACTAAAGGCCTCCAAATACTTCGAAAATACTTCGAAAAGAACCGGTTAATCAGGCTACCCCCGGCATAAGCAAAAGAGTTTCTTTCATATCAGCTCCAAACAATGACAAGGCTTCGAGACAATCAACCTTCAACAAAAGGTTAAAAATCAGCCTTCAAGAGAACCTCCCGAGGTACTCGATTATCATCACATATCGATTCGCAATCGAGGTTCTTCTTTGATCCATCAAAGAGTCGTACGAACACAAAACATGCCAAGGCATAATCAAAACTTCAGCCGAAAAGGGGAAAACTATAGCCATATTAGAGGTCGCATCGACCCAATCTAAAAAGCGCCTAAGGGCCTAGCCTAAAGAGCCTAAGGGCCAATACGTAAGAGCCTCAGGGCTAGTATGTCGAAAACCTAAGGGTCAATGAGCCTGAGTCAAAAAACCGAGCCCTGAATGATTAACTATCATCAATTACTCATCAAGCATAACCTAAGGGTTCCTATCTTAAAAGTCCAACATATCAGACTAATTATGACAAACATCGACACTCAAAATAAATAAAGACACAAACAAGAGGAAATTCATACAAAAGGAAAACCAAAGGTTTCCTTTGTTATTATGAGTGATGGTACAAAGGTAAATTTACACCACTCCGACAGGGAGCCCTATACAAAGAACAAGAAAGGAAAGCCTAGTCTACCCTCGGGAACTTAGCCTTCCCCTCTCGAGGACTATGTCATCATCGGCCCCATTGAGACCAGCTCCCTCACCGCCCCCCTCCTCATCGTATTCATCATCATAAATGAGGAACTTGGCGTCGAACTCATCCTCCCTGGCCTGCTCTATCTCCTCTGAGAGATCGAAGCCCTTACCATGAATCTCCTCGAGAGTTCCCTCCAGGATTTGCATCGGGCATATTCATTGCTCCTCTTCTCTCGATCGGAAGCCCCCCTCAACTTCGCACGAGCTTCGGCGACATCTTTCAAATAAATGGCCACTTTCTTATCTGCCTTTGATCGGACCTCCTCGGCTTCGGCTCGAGCGTCCACGACTTTGGCCTTCAGCTTCAAGAGATCTATTTCAAGCTTAGCAATTTTGCTCGTCTGGACTGAGTCACCTTCTTGAGCATTACGAAGCTGTATCTCGAGGGCAGAGGCCTTAGCCAAAGCGTTCCTTTTGGCCGCAACATAAACATCCATCTGCGCCTTCAAATTGTTGCATTCAGAATTGACTTGGTTGACTTCGCCTTAAAGGCGCTCCAGCATCTCTGTCTTTTTCTGCAACTGGGATACCGAAACATAAGTTTCCAAAAAATGGAAGAAGAAGCCTATATACCCTCAAAACAGAAGTTACCTGTTTCTCAAGGTTGCCTTCATAATCTCGGCTTCAGTCCAACTCCGATCGGAGATGTATCAGCTCTCTTGTCTTCTTGTCACAAAGAAGCCTGAGAGATCTCTCCCCATTCAAAGCTCTATGCAACTTAGTGTCACAGCAGATAAGCCCTGACCTGAGCTTGTCGAAGGCCTATGAGAAAGAAAAGTTCAGTTAAAGAGGAGAAAATATGAATATTGAAAAAGTTATAATAAAACTAACCATAAAGAAGAGCCGCCAAGCTTCCTCGAAGGTCGACTTCGCATCTGCCAGCTCGGTCTCATTAGCCCTGGTAGAGCAATCCGAGGCGCCCTGTCCGAGCGGGGACATGACAAAGTCCGTTTCCCTCGGGGTACTTCCCATCGCCCGAGAACCAGCTGCTAAATCAAGAAATGAAGGACCTTCGCCCCTCCTCTCTTGTGGAGTCTCTCCCTCGAGATTAGGGGCTTCGGGCCCAGCAGGTTCAACAATCTCGGGAGGCCTCCTGATTCGAGCCACCGCTACAGAATCATCCTCCCCGGATACGCTAATATCCTCGGAGCTACCGATATAGATGAAATCTTCGTCAGAGGCAAGCCCTCCTCAGGCCCCCGAGCCGATCCCGCTTTGCTATGAGAATCCTCGTCCTTCGAGGATATTTTCCTCTTCTTATCCTTCCCTGATTCGGAAGTCGAGGGTCCTTCCTCCTCTTCGTAGGGGGACGGTATCACCTCAAAAAACTCACCGATGCTTGCATATAAAGAAATTAGCAAACATAAAGGAAGGTACCCTTCAAGAGAAGGACTACATTGCACATACTATGATGCGTAGCCTCCCATTTGCCCTTCGACAAATCTCTCCATTTACGCTCATCATGAGTCGAAGAGGCCGCCAGTTTACGGGCCCAGTCCACAAGATCGGGGACCTCATTTGCATCCACGGGGTTGCTGCGGAAAACGAAAGAAAACGTCCTTACAAAACTTGGCCCCACCAAGAACAAAAGTGATGAAGTTCAGTATATCACTTACGCTTGAAATTCCATTTTTCTGGAAATGGCAGGAACTCCACAGGAATAATGTCGACAATCCTCACTCGAACAAATCGACTCATCCACCCTCGATCCTTGTCCTCTTCATCATTTGTGATAAAGGGCTTGGTGGATCGACGTCGTAGCGTAATTAGACCTCAATAATGCAAAGGCCGGTACAACCTGATGAAGTGGCTGAGAGTGAACTCGATTTCAGCTTTCTCAGGGAAAAATCTCATCATCAACACAATCCGCCAGAAAGACAGATGAATCTGTGCCAAAATAACTTGACATCTTCGACAGAATTCGAGCACGAATCGGTCGTGTCGGGGGGACCCAACGTAAAAGAGTACGTGTACACGGTCAGAAACCCCTCTACGTGGGTCGTAATATCCTCTTCTCGGGAGGGTATCTGTAGCTTCACCTCTCCTCCCCATGCACAGTCTCTCCTCACGGCCTCAAGATGCCTCTCCTCTATTGAGAAAATAAACGTCGATGCATGTTCTCGATGACCGGGAACATCGAGAGGTTTCTCTATCGCAAAATCCCTTATCGTGACGAAACAGTTCTAAGTCGGCTCGCCAAACGCCGGCGGTGTGCCACCGACCGGGCGAGAGGCAGAGGTGGGACTTCCTTCTTTCTGATTAGCGGATTTGAGCATGGTAGCCATGCTTCTTTCAGGATAAGAATGGGAAGATCAAAATTCAGGCAAAAACTTTGATCTGAAATAGCACTAGTGTTGATACCTAATTTTTCCTATATATTTTTAATATGCAAAACACCTTCAAAATAGCATATATGCATACATAAGCATGTCCAAGTGTTTTATTATTTTTTCCATAATTTTTAAAGGGTTAAATTGACTTATTTTCCCCTTTTTATCCATAAAATCACCAATAATTATTTCCAAGATGATTATCTTGAGAATTCTTCTATTGGATTTTTATATTTATGCCAAAATATGGCTAAGGTAATTTTTACAATTATATTTAGTATTTTTTAAAGCTATATTGTACATAATTGCAATATTAGCCATTTTATGGTTTAATTATGTTTTATACGTATAAAATTGGATCCTACATTTTAAAATTGTTAATTATGTATTATAAAATACTTTAGTACTTTAAATTTATTTTCTGAAACTATTTGCTATTTTTTATAAATTACAAAGGGAAAACTGGCTATTTAAATAACAGCTCCTTTTGTATTTTAATTATATCCTAAATAAAACCCCAATTCCCAACCCAATTATACCCACTGGACCAAGCCCAAACCCAATTTTATAACCCGACCCACCTACCCACTCTAATCTTGACTGTTGATCTCCTAGATCAATGGTCCCCATTACCCTTACCATTTTTAAACCCAAACGACCCCCCTAACCTAAATCCTTTCTCACCAGTCCGCCGCCCTTGAATCCCCGCTCCTCTCCAATTCTCTCTGAAACCTAAAGCTAATCCTAGCCGCCGCCACGCTAATCCCCTTCAATCCACACTCAATCCATGGACTCCCATGGCTGTTTGAGCCATATACCGGTCTCAACTTCTATCCATGGTCTTTTCCCGGCCATCCCTGGCCTTTCGAATCAGATCCATGGCTTTTTCGGCTAGATCGGTAACTTTTCAAAGTTTTCTTACTTTTTTCTGGGTTCTCCGAAACCCTAGCCTTAAAGACCTTCGATTTTCTTTTAGATCTGCCTTAGATATGTGTATGTCATGAACCTCCTGGTGTTTTCTCAGAGATTTTTCCGATTTTTCAAAGTGGCTCTTCGTCTTGAAAGATTAGGGTTCTCTTAACCTCTTTTAAAAGACTTCTCTTCTGATTTTCAGTATTATCTTATGATTTTACTATGTTTAAACAGCTTATGTTTTTTCTTCTACCTGGTTCATTGTTTTGAAAACCCTAAGTGTTTTGGTTCTATCCGGGGTTCTGAAACTGTCTTTGTTTATTTGTTTATATGCCTGTTTTGATTGGGTTCTTTGTGGTTAGATCCTTTTCCTTTGTTTGCCTTGACTAATTCAGAGTCCTTACCATTTTTCTTTTACTCGACTATTGTTAAAACCCTAATTTCCTAAAACTCTTCTCACCTGTTACTGAGAGTTTTTTTTTTAAAAAAAAAGATCTCCTTTACCTGTTGCTATGTGTTAGACTGTTTCCTTCGTTTCTGGTTCTATGTGACTGCTTGACTTTGTTGACTACTATGCTTCGAGTAGTTTCTTTACTACGGAGCCCTAGCCTACTCCTGTTACTGCTGTATGTTTACATGGTTGCTTCTTTTGCTAATATGTTTGGCCTTGCATGTTCATTCTTCTTCTCTATTTATATGGCGAAGTGCAGAATCATGATTCTTTCTTGATTGATCTTGATTTCCTCAAGTTATGACTAATTGCAAATATTTTCTTATAAACCCCTGTTTTCACTCGTTTTGTTTAAATTGGTTGATTCCCTTTATTTACTGTGATGTTTTACCTTGCTGAATCCTTTCCCAAAATTAAGTATATTTTGTACTTAAACTCAATTATTTACTCTATATTTTTTACTAGCCCTTATATGGTAAAATCAATCTTTCTCAAACTGATTCTCTTTCCTTAATTATCCCTGTAGTATCCGTTTGGGCTGTAACTCCTTGATTAAGGGGAAGTACTTGTGTTAATCAATTCTGATTGTGATTATTTCCATATTTATGTTAAACTTTTACTTGTTACCTTATTTTTCTACTCGTTTTTAAAGCTATAAATACCCTAATGTTTTCATTAACAAGACACGAACAACTGAGTTCAAAACACACACTTACACATTCAAACTCTCTTTCTTTCTCTACTACTTGTGCTACTGCTTTGTCCGGCCGGCTGAAAGCCAAGGCTAGACTGTGGAATTCTTATTGCTTTACTTTTCTTTTCCTGCACTTTGCTTCTTCAACTGGTATGTCCCTAGTTTAAATTCTGAAACTCAAACCTATGTGTTCCCTTGTTGTCAATCACTGTCTCTTTCTGCAATGACTTAATGACTCATGCTGTTGCACTTTTGTTTACTGCTTTACTTAGCATGCTTAAAATTTTGCCCTCTTTTGTTCGAATGTAATTAGTATGTTTACTTGTTCCTGTTTATGTCCTTCAACGAGCATGTCTCCTAATGTACTTGATTCATGACTAATTATGTGTTTTAATTTGGACCCTCTGTGTCCCCAACTCCTACTTCCCTGGTTGAAACTCCTGAAACTGTACTGCTATTTGAACCTGTTCTACATGTGTTGCTGTTGCTCCTATCCCCTTTCCCTTTCAAAAAACTGTTTTTCACTAAGCAATCCTTCTGCTGTCTTTACAAACTTGTTTCAAACATGCTGTTTTGTTTTCCAATTTTACTCCTTTGAGTCCATGTCAAGCACTTTCACTATACTCATAGGTTATTAGGTTCTGCCCCTTTTGTGTGAGCCTTGCTTTGGGACCCTTGAGCTCCCTCTGAACATGGATGCATGAAGGCTGGCCTTTTCCGCACTGCATTTACTCTGTCTTAGCCATAAAATCCGGGTGTGAGCACTGCCCGGGACCCCTTGAGGTTCTTAGGGAACTCTGACACACCTAGATATGAGGGAAAGCTGGAACAATATTAGCATTTGAGGTGGTTTATTACGTAACTCAGAGAGGAAGTCAGAATCACGCTTCCTATAGTTGTAACCTCTTATTTTTCATTTCTGTTTATGTAATTCAATCACATGGTCTGTAATAATTTGTAAACAAGTACTGGGGTGGCTAATGAAAAGGGATGGGAGAATATGCATGCTATAATGGTTAAGGGTAGAAAACTTGTTATTAGGTTTATATTCCTAAATTGCGCAATAGAAACCATGCTTAGGGTTCATGTATGCATTTAGAAATCCTGCTCTTAGGAAATTCTATAATCCTGCCATATGCATTTAGAAATCCTGTTCTAGGAATTCTGCATCATGGGTCTTATACATGCATAGTAGATATCATGTTCTAGGATCCTGTTTGCATTTTGCTTAAAAATGCCTAGTTAATTATCAACTCATGAAAAAGGTAGTAAAGTAATAATTTTCATACTGTGATGTTTTCCAACAATCTTTGCAACTAGAACAGCATGCTCTTAGGGTAAAATAATCTCCAGTTGTCTCAACAATTCAGAATAACTACTGCATATTGCTTCACGCCTAGGCAAGCCTTAAGTAATACCCTTAATAAAACTGGAATTGCCTTTGTTTAATTATCAACTGTTAAAATCAGTAAGAAAACCTGATTCAGACTTTTTTTCTGAGTCATGTGATAAATCTGGTTCTGATGTTATCACTCAAATACCCTGCTTTAAGATTTTAAATTCAGACCTTAATTGTGTATAAGTCATACTGTCTATGTGCATTGTCTGGGGGGGGGGGGTATATCTGAACCTCCTATTCATTTTCTGTGTTTTTCCCCCTTTAAATGCAGTCCTACCTATTTTGTATGTCGCCTTAGTATTTTGCCTTTAAACCTGAGGGTCTGCCTGGAACCTCATTCTTATAGGATAGGAGTCCTAACCTCCGGGACTGATATGAAGGGACGGGTAACAACATGCAATAAGAATCGAGACCAAACCTCGCTTTAATTACCTTCACGGGTGGGAAAGGGTAGATATGGATATGATGACCGGTGCGCTAATGCCACGCGTAGCCCCTTTCTAAGGAGTGATTACCGGGCATTGTACTGATGTGATCCATATTACACTCATAAGCATGCTTAGATTATAACTCTTTTCAAAACCTTGCTTTTATTAATAACTTTTCAAACACTTGTGTATTTCTACCTAAATCCCCTGCTATATGATCCTTACTTATCTACTTGCTAATTGTACAAATTCACAAAAAACTGTGTGGCCGGGAACCACACTAGTGGATCCTGAGGGGTGCCTAACACCTTCCCCTTAATTTCAAGCCCTTACCCTATCTCTGGTTATCAAATGTAATTGTAGATGAACCCTGTAGGTGCCCTAACGCACCTTTAAAATCGTTAGGTGGCGACTCTTCAAAACGTAATACCTGATTCATAAAAGGAAATGAGTCATTACACCTCCATGAATGTCCAAACCCGGACTCCTCTCCGCGGAGAGAAAAAGGGGGCGCGGCAACTAGGACTGGCACAAAAAGGGAAATTCTATAGAGGAAGATAGTTACACAAAGAGGCAAAGCTTTCAATAAAAGGAAAGCAGGTTTATATAAGAAGAGCGACGACTATTCATTAACTTTGATAGCCAGTCAGCTCTGGCAGAGCACTTATGACCTTCTGGGAAAATGTACCGACAGGGCCACTTCGGTCAATTCGCAATCATATCACAGGAATGACGCCATCGCACGATGTTCAAGAGATCGAGGAGTTAAATTGAATCCTTACCAACCCGATTATGGGAAGGCACACGACCAAAACTGGAACGGCCCGACCCCAAGGGTCTCTGCCATTCCGAGACCAAGCTCAAAGGAGTTAAGTTCGAGATCGAGGCCTGACTTTGGCATGAACACAAAGGCAAAACTTTGAAGACATAAGAAAAGTCCTTTGCATTCAAAGAATATATTTACAAAGTACATCTACAAGATGCATTTACAAAAATGAATTTACAATACTCCCACGAGGAGCCCACATATAAAAGAAAAAGTATAAAGAGCAAGGGTGGCCTAGCCTTCATCTTCACTACTCCTCGAGCTACCCGAAGAGCCCTCATTCGAAGTAGTCGGAGATGCCAACTCCTCTTCCAGGGTCTTTGCTTCTTCGATCTCAACAGAGAAGTCGAAACCTCTGGCGTGCGCTTCTTCAAAGGCCTGCCTCCGAGCTTCTAATCGAGCCTATGCAAGAGCACGAGCCAGTTTGAGTTCGGCCTCGACAGATATCTCCCTAGCCTGAGCATTTGCAGGAGCCACATCTTTTTGGTACGAGGACATGAGCTCTTCAGCTTCGGACTTGGCCGTGAATAGCGCAGCAGCCGACTCGGCATGAAGCACCTGGAATTTGTGAGCTTCCTCCTTAGAACCTTGAAGAAGACCCTGGGTGGAGGCCATCTCCCCTCGAAGGGTATCCCTTTCCAAAGCCGTACTATCCTTACAGCGCTTCAGCTCAAGTATCTCGGCATCTTTTGCCGCAATCTCTTCCTGAAGCTGCTCCGCTAAGGCATCCTTTCGCTAGATCAGCAAATACCGAGCCAAGATGGTAAAACACTAAGCTATGGAGACAACAAATAAGCTCATGAATACCCAACTACCTGCTCAGTGAAATTAGCCCGTTCCTGGGATGCTTTCTCCGCGTCCGCTTGGAGGCTGTTCAGTTCCCCCTCCATTCGAGCGTATAGAGTTTTTAGTTCTTTCAACTCCGTGGCAAGCTTCTCAAACTCCTCCTCACTATGAGTCAGTTCAACACTTAACTTGGAGAAGGCCTGGTCATACATCATCGTGACCTGCAACACAAAGGAAAGAAATTAGAAAAAACAAAAATCAAACTCAAAGCACAAGGGTTATGTCGTAAATCACCTGTTTTTGGAGTTTCACAGACTCCTCGAGAATGACTGGAACATCGAGGTCAACATCCTCTTCAACACCAGCAAAAAATCCCCAAATGCTCCAAATGCATTATCCTCCCCCCGGGATGCCCCCGCATCGGCAACCTCCCTGTTCTGGGCATCCCGTATTTGCCCTGGGGAAAATGATGGGCCCGATTGAAGATCGCCTACAACATCAACCTCTATCGAGGTTTCTTCTTCCCCTCAAAGGGCCTCAGGGCAGGATCCCCCAAATGTGCCAACCAAGTGTTCCTCGGCACAGGATGTACCCTGTTTAGTGGGTGGCTCGGGGACTACATCTGAACCCTCCTTGAGGGGCTCCTCAATATGAGGTGGGGCCGCATCGGCCTCCTCTGACTCGATAGCCTTCTCTCTGGCAACCTCCGAAGCATCAACGCTTCGCCTTGCCCTGTGTACCAGCGGGTAGCTATCGTCATCTTCCCCTTCGGCACGGAGACTCTCAGCAGCTGCCGAAGTTAGGACCGTTACGTGGGTCCTGGGTTTTCGAGCCTTAGCTCTCCTTGGTTTCGGGGACTCCGCCGGTGTCCCCTTCTTTCTCTTTCGGTCCTTGGCGGATTTTTGTATCTCCTCTTCGCCAGAGGGAGGTGACCTAATTAAAATGGCTTCCTCGAGACCTGCACAAGAGTAAAATATCAAAAACACTACCAAAACATCCATGCATAAGGAATTTAGGAGTGACAACGGTAAGGACGTACCATGGTTTTTAGCCTCCCATAAAGCTTTGGCCAAATCGCGCCAAACACGCTTGTCGTATGAGAAGGTGGAGTCTAAAAGTCTGACCCAGCTCGGGAGGTCCTTGACCACGCCGGGGGATCACACGGTGGCTACGCGACCAGAGGAGAACCAATTCAAGAAGGAAAAAGAACGGAATTAGTTTGAAAGAAGAAAAGAAGACATTCGTATGGCAAAGCATGCTCGGTATAATGACACTTACGATTGATATTCCATTCCTCAGGGAATGGCATCTTCTCTGTAGGGATAAGGTTCCAGGTCCTAACTTGAACGAAGCGGCTCATCCATCCTCGGTCTTTATCTTCGTCAGTATTAGAAAAAAAATGCCCTGGCAGACCGATGCCGCAACTTGTTTAAGCCCCCTCGATAGAGGCAGGGGCTGTACATTCTGATCAGATGATCGAGGGTGAAAGACATCCCCTCAATCATGTTCGAGAAATGTCTAATCAAATACACGATTCTCCAAAAAGAAGGGTAAATTTGACCAAGTGTCACTCGGTATTCTCGGCAAAAATCGAGGATCACCGGGTTTATTGATGGAGAAGAAGAATCTACAGGGCCTAAAGTAAAAGGATATGTATACACGCTGAGCAAACCAGGTTTATATATAGTTATGTCCTCTTCCGGAGAAGGGATCTTAGCATGCAACTCCCTCCCCCAGTGGCAGTCTGTTTTCACCTTCTCTATGTTAGTTATTAAACTAACATACTGAGACATGGGCTCGCATCGGCCCGGTGTCGAAGAGGGTTTGTCGACTTTGAAATCGGATGATGTATCGAAGGACCCGGGAACGCACTCCTCAACACTGGGAGGCACTACTTTTTTGCTCTTAGACGAGCGTGATGAAGAAGAGGTTTCCCCCCTTCGAGGTACTGTCTTAGAGGTTTTAGCCATGATAATAACAAAGTTTCAAAGCAAGGTGGTGAAGAAGTAAGCGTAGAAGAAGGGTGAACACAGGAAAACTGTTAATGAAAGTTTTGAAGATCTGAAGATGTTGCAAATGTTTGAAAGAGAGGGAATTGGAGTATTTATAAGTAAGTTGGAGGAGTTGAAATGGCGACCAATAGCGGTTCGTGGGCTTTTCGAGAACTGTGATGACAAGACCTTTGTATAACTTTTTCTGCCATGCCATTTAATGATCTCACATGGCTGACATCATGATGGGGATATCGGAGAGGTAAGAACTCAAGATCGTTTCTTATTATTTCATTCTAAGAAACGCGGGGACTATCTGTATGCGGCCAAAATCGGAGAATCCGACTTTGAGGCTACTGTGCCACTTCACGCCCGGCCTCGAGGGGCTCAAAGTAGGACTTGAGGGCGGAACTGGAATGGCTCCTCTCGAGGGACACATCGAAGGTCGATCTCGGAGCGGCACGTGTCAGTGGTCGTTAAGGAAAAGCGGGAAACCCCCAAAAACATACGATGATGACTAACAGAGTCTGCAAGAATAGTACACATCCGCACTGAGCTGTTATACAGCTATACTAGTAGAATTAATTGTTTGTTTATTAGACATGTACTGTGTTGGGATTCATCCCTCCTATATAAAGGGGACCTTTTTCATTTTGTAATGGGAATTCGGATTATTACACAACATATTGAATACAATACAACATTCTCTGCTCTCTTTGCTAACACTATTGTTCTTCACATTTATTGCTTATTCTTTCATTGTTATTCTTCTTCATTTATTGCTCATCATTAACCGCAAAAGGCCAACTTTAAGGCCCTCATTATCATTGATTCTTCATCGACCGTTCGTAGCTATTAGCCCGTCTAGACCTCAAGGCCCAGCTCCAGCTAGCTCGAGGCCCAGCTTTGCGACCTTATTAGTTTGCATTTCTTATTTTCTTTACTCACACTTAGCATCTATTGACCAACAACTAGTATTAAGATAAATCACGTATTTTTAGAACCACAAAATCAAATATAATTGTAGTTACCATTTTCAAGTTTAACACATTTACTGAGTTATGGGATTTACTTGTTTACTTTTGTGTATTTTAAATTGTGAAAAGAAGTAATTGCATTGTTTTACCTAGCTCGTCACTACTGCTCATTCCTTAGTTATTTCTGTTACTACTGAGTCGGTTGTACTCATACTACACCCTGCACTTTATGTGTAGATCCAGGTGAGTAAGAGCGCGGCGATCGTTGAGTTCAGGCCGGCTATCTTGGAGACTGCAAGGTAGCTGCTAGCGTCCGCAGGGCCTTGTTACTCCTTATGTATTTCTTCTTTGGATTGTATTGACAGTTAGACAGTTATATCTCTTAGTTCATAGTTTTAGATGCTCATGACTTAGTGACACCCCGATGTTTGGGGCTCGTTTCCATATTTTTCTATACTATATTTAGAGTTGGTTTAGTTTATGGAAATTTAAATGTTGAAATGTTTTATTAATTTCTTATAATCGGTTTAGTAGTAATACTTTGGGAAGTATGCTTGCCTTGTAACACAATAGGTGCCATCACGACCATGGTTAGATTTTGGCTCGTGACAAGTATAAGTGTCATGTAATGTATAGGTCAGTACGTACATAACATCATAAAGCCTCTGAGGGCATCCCATCATATCATCTCAGCCACTGGCAAAATCATCATCGTATACCAGCTGATCAGGTGGTGTGCGTATATAACGCCATAACCTTTTCCCATATCCCATATACATATAATATACATATATATGCATATATAACGCCATCTGGTCATGGGTGAAAGTAAATGTATAAATGAATGCAATGCATGAGAAGTACATCAATAAAATCTCTCGAAATGTCATAAGACCATTATGCCTTTGAATAATATCATGAAGTAAACTTTTTCAACTTATGTATTTTTCTGAGATCCATGAACAGAAGATGTAATAATAAGACATATGGGAATTCATGAACACAGGCACCTCTAACACTTCTATGAATAGAGTCATTTATGGAAGTTGTGCATTTGCTCGTTTTGTTTCTGTCATATAGATCATGCCAAAATAAAAAAAAAGGATAGCCATAAGATACCATAATTGCTCATAAGAACTTGAGAAGGTCGTAGATGAACGTTCAAACTTGGATCATATTCAAGAAAATTATCCTCAAGGCATGAATTCCCAAAGAATTATCCTTAACTAAGGGTGCTGAACATTTGTTTACTCCTTCTCCATACCAAAAGAAAGACGAACATTTATAATAAGCTTTGCAAGAATGAGAGCACACCAAATTCACTCACAATAGTAACATAAATCGTATGCTTACCAAGTGTTCCATCATGTTTATTTGGTATTGTAGTAGGAAGATGATATGATTTCCCTTCAATATTTTCTAATGTAAATCTCTAATGGAAAGAACAATACTTTGAATCTTTTTGAAAGTATAAGAGATCAAATGAATCAAAATGGTCACAAGCCTTTAAAAGTGTTTGAATGGGTGTGGGACCATTTGGTGTGGTGACTAAGAGCCCGTTTGGATTGACTTAAAAAAGTGGCTTTTAAGCACAAGTGCTTAAAAGCAACTTTTAAGTGCTGGAGCTTATTTTATAAATAAGCAGTTATCTGTTTGGATAAAAGTGCTGAAGCATAAAAAAAGTTGTTGAATTGTTTGGTAAACAAGTGGTTGTAAGCTCTTTTTCTATTAAAAAGACAAAAAATATCCTTAAACTTGTTAACATTATAAAAGAGCTGATTACTATAATATATTTAATTATGAATTAATGCAAATAAAAAATAATTTATATTTTAATTTAATTTCAATTTAATTGATTACTTTAGATAATTTTTATAAATATAATTCTTGAATTTTCACCACTTTTAATCAAGTAAACTTCCATAAAAGTCTCAACAATTACAAGTATCAAGCTTCACAAATTTCATTAGCAATCAAATTACAAATTTCATTTCTCCATTTCCACCAGTCAACACGTGACAATTACAAGCTAGAAAACATACACATACTGCAAGCCACATCAATCCACAAAGTATGTATTAAAATCAAGTTGCCTACAAAGATAAAAAATTAGTGTTGTTCTATGATGCATATAATAATAAAAACATAATAACTGAAGCTTACAAACAATGAGCAATTCGACGAAACAATAATTGAAGCTTACACATAATATTTTATGTCATGTTTGTTCTTTTGTCCTAAGAGATTTAGAAAACAGAGTATGCATTTAAAATTAGGCATTGAGTGAATACAATTGGGTGTGATGCTTGAGGAAAGTGCAGAAAATGAAGATGAAACAGAGAGGAAGGGAAAAGAAGAGGAACGACTGAAGTGAAGGAAATAGGAGAAGTAGATGTTTTAGGGTTTCTGAGGGTAATTTTGGTATTATGAAAACTTATAATGGACCAGAAAGTAATTTTATTGGTCAAACTAAAATGGTTTTTAAGCCAAAATCGAAAAAGTTGGGGTTAGCCAACTTGTTGCTTTTGGCTTTTTTAAGCATGTTTTAACTTTTTTTTAAGCCATTTTTTTTGTTGCCAAACACTTCCACAACTAAAAAAGGGCTTAAAAGCTGGTTTGGCCAGCTTTTAAGCCCATCTAAACAGGCTCTAAGCCACTTTAACTTTTAAAAATGTGACATCTTACAAGACTCCTAAGAGTCATCTAAATACTAAGGGAGGGGCTGTCAAGTTTTGCCCTCTTAAACTTATCCAAATTATACTTAATTTATTAGTTAATCTCCCACTAAAAATCAACAATTACACAATTATCTACATAATTAAGAATTATCTCAAATTACTTAAATACTACTCACTTTTAACACACTTTATATAACTTACTATCATGGTCATGTGGTACCATATAAAATAAATACATACACTATTATTTAAAACATCCATGTTAAATAAACTAAATAGCTATATGCATAGGGAGTAAGAGAAATGGGTGAAAATTTTACCAAGAATCAACTAGAGTAAAAATAATAGTTATCAAATATATAGTATACTCAATTTTTTTTAAATAAAAGCAAAATATTAGTCTACTGAACAATAGCCTATCACGTAATAAAAACCAACAAAAACTAGTGACAAGATTGAACATAAAACTCCTCAAGTGTTTGGAAATTGAAATAACTAATAAAAGGATGATAAATATGATTTTAATAAAAGAAAGTTCTGCCTTTAGTTTAAAGCTAAAAATAGACCCATAATAAGATATGAACTATATAAAAGAAGCCAACATACTACTCAAATGCCAATTATGGCATTTTCATGCAAAAGAAAATAAACATCGGGTCTTCTTTATCATCTCTAACAGGAAAGACTAGTGTTTAAAGTAACCAAATAATTAAAACATATCTTGAGCACATAAGTAGAAAAGAGGCGTATGAACAAGTAGCACATAATTTTTCCTAATCTCATATAAAGAGTATAAATTTTCGTACGCTTAATTCTTAAAATGGTAAAAAGATAAACTTCTTTTCTTGTGAGAAAATAATTTCTATCTTTACAATAAATAAAATCTCATAAAATTTCTCATATTATGTGTATAATTTAAAGCATATTCGAAACTAGTAATATTAATAACTATATACAATCATATATTTTTTCAAACTATTTTACAAAAATATTTCACTCAAAATACCATAACAAATGTATGTAACGGTTTCAATGTTGTTAAACTTACGGGGTCTTATAATAATTTAGTCACAAATCCTTTGTAAGCTCATGAATTGTCTTAATTCCTTCAACCTCATATGGATTACTACGACTTATCCTAATATTAAAGTACGGGATTTAACATCGGACTTAGTCAACCGGTCCACAATAACCCAGATTGCATCATATTTATTCAAGGTCCGTGGCAAGCCTACCATGAAATCCATAGTGCTGCGCTCCCACTTCCACTCTGGCATTTCTAATCTCTGAGTCAATCCACCGGATTTTTGATATTAATACTTCACCCGTTGACAATTCAAACACTAGGATACATAAGCAACAATGTCTTTCTTTATTCTTCAAGTCACAGTACATCTTCGTGACACCTAGGTGAATAGAATAACACGAATTGTGTGCCTCTCAAGAATCAATTCTCTTAACCCGTAAACATTTGGAATACAAATTCGACCCTGAAGCCGCATAACACTATCATTTTCAATCACAACCTCCTTGGCGCCACCTCGCTGCACCGTATCCTTCAACACCAACAAGTGAGGATCATCAAACTGGTGAGCCTTGATATGTTCCAACAATGAAAATTGTGCTACAACACAGGCAAGAACACAGATGGGCTTCGAAACATTTAATCTCATAAAAAACGGTTGGCTAAAGCTAGAACATCCATGGCTAGTGGCCTCTCAGCTACCGATAAATATGCCAAACTACCTATGCTCTCCGCCTTCCTACTCAATGCATCGGCCACTACATTGGCCTTCCCCAGATGATATAATATGGTGATATCATAGTCATTTAGCAACTCTAGCCATCTCCACTGCCGTAAATTAAGGTCTTTCTGTTTGAACAGGTGTTGGAGACTCCGATTATCGGCATAGACCTCACAATGAATGCCGTACAGATAGTGCCTCCAAATCTTTAGCGCGTGAACAATGGTTGTCATTTCTAAGTCATGAACATGGTAATTCTTCTCATGATCCTTTAACTGTCGAGACGCGTAGGAAATTACCCTACCATCTTACATCAATATCGCGCCAAGCCCAATATGCGATGCATCACAATACACAATGTAATATCCCGAACCTGTAGGCAAAACCAACATTAGGGCTGTAGTCAAAGTAGTCTTAAGCTTTTGAAAGCTCAGCTCACACTCATCGGACCATCTGAAAAGAGCACCCTTCTGGGTCAACTTGGTCAATGGGGCTGAGATAGATGATAACCCAGCCACGAACCAGCGATAATAACCCACCAAACCTAGGAAGATCCGAATATCTAAAGCTAAAGTTGATCTAGTCCAGTTCTGAATTGCCTTAATCTTCATAGGATTCACCTTAATGCCCTCCGAAGATACAACATGGACCGAAAAAGGCAACCGGGTCCAACCAGAACTCACACTTTGAAAACTTGGCATATAACTAACTATCCCTCAAGGTATCAAGTACGACCCGAAGATGCTGCTCATGCTCCTCTCGACTGCTGGAGTAAACCAAAATATTATCAATGAAGACGATCACAAAAGAATCCAAATAGGGTTTGAACACTCGGTTAATCAAATCCATAAATGGGGCATTAGTCAAATCAAATGGCATTACTAAGAACTCATAGTGACTATATTGAGTCCGAAAAGCTATCTTAGAGACATCCGATGCCCTTATATTCAACTGATAGTAGCCAGATCTCAAGTCAATCTTTAAAAACACTTTGGCACCCTGAAGCTGATCAAATGAGTCATCAATCCAAGGCAAAGAATATTGTTATTGATAGTGCCTTTGTTCAACTTCCGATAATCTATACATATCCTCATCATTCCATATTTCTTTTTCAAAAACAACACTGGTTCACCCAAGGCGAGAGACTAGGTCTAATGAATCCCTTATCAAGCAAATCCCGCAACTGCTCCTTCAATTGCTTCAACTCAATTGGGGCCATACGGTATGGTGTGGTAGAAATAGGCTGAGTGCCAGAAACCAGATCAATGCAAAAGTCAATATCTCTGTCGGGTGGCATCCCTGGCAGATTTGTAGGAAACACCTCTAGGAAGTCGCGCACAACTGATACCGAATCTATGAAAGGAACCTCCGCACTAGGATCATGTATATATTCCAAATATGCTAGAAACCCCTTTTGAACCATACGTCGAGCCTTCACATAAGAAATAATCATGCTAGTAGAATGGCTAGAAGTGCCTCTCTACTCTAATCGAGGCAATCCCAGTATGGCTAATGCCAGAGTCTTGGCGTAACAATCTAAAATAGCGTGATAAGGTTACAGCCAATCCATGCCCGATATAACATTAAAGTCTACGATATCACGAAGTAGGAGATCTACCCTAGTCTTATAGCTCACCATAGAAATCACACACGAGTGATAAACACGATCTACCATAATAGAATCTCCCACAGGCGTGGACACATAGACATGAGCACTCAAAGAATCACGAGGCATAACCAGATATGAAGCAAAATAGGATGACACGTATGAATAAGTAGATCCTGGATCAAATAAAATTAAGGCATCTCTATGGAAAACTAAAACAATACCCGTGATGATGGCATTAGATGACTCTATATTAGGCCTAGATGAAAATACATAAAAATGGGGTTGCGCCCCATCACTCTGACCTCTGCCTCTCGGATGACCTCTACCTGGCTGGCCTCCACCTCTAATGGCCTGACCTCCACTGCTAATGGCTTGATCTCCACCTCTAGCAGCCTGACCCCCCTCTTGCTGGTTGAGCGGGCGGTGGAGCAACTAGTGCCGAAACCATGGCACGAGAATCTTGTTGTGGCATGCTACCCTGTGACCTAGGACAGAACCTCGTGACATGCCTCGGATCTCCACAAGTATAACAAGTACTCGGCTGCTGTGACTGCTGACCCTGGAACTAACCCCGTCGACCTAAATAATCACTATGATATCTCTGGATCAGAGGTGCACTAATAGGAGCTGAAGGTGTGGTGTAGGCTAGCTGTGCAAGATGAGATCCATAAGAACCACGACTATCTGAAGCACCGTGGGATGGCTGAAGCATTGACTGAATCAACATGGAAGGATGTCCTCTACCAAATGAACCCCTACCTCCACACGAGGCACCATCAGAACCACTAAAGTGACGAGGCCTCTTCTCAGATACTGCCTTCCTATCTTGACCAAGAATCATTTTGATCCATCTAGCAATCTCTACTACCCTCTAGAAAGAAATATCGTCCCCCGTATCCTAGCCATATATAGACTAATACCAAGAGCAAGACCATCAACGAATCCCTCCCTCTCTCCCTCTCAATAGGAAGCAATACGACTGCATGACGAGCTAAATCCATGAATTTGGTGTCGCGCTCCATTTTTCTCGCGAAATCGGGTTTCGACATATGACAACTCTTTTAAGGAAGGTGTTAAAAGAGAGAGTCTCCGCCTAACGGGTTTGTGGTGAGTTAGGGCACCTATTTGCAAATAACTCTGGTTTAACCAGTTTGCGCCACCAAAGATCGGGTAAGGGCTCAAGTTACCTCGAAGAGAAGGTGTTATGCACTCTTCGAGGTCCACAACTATGGGTCCCGGCCGAACTCGAATTATATGAATTAGTCAGACAAACAAAGACAAAGAAAGCAAGAAGTTTGGAAATTTTTATTAAACACAAATAATTGATTTAAAGACAAGATGGGAGGGGGGGGGGTCCTAAATTTTTTAGCCTAAAGGATCACCCCATACAACATAAATAATACTTCATAACTCCTTCAAGATGGGGTGTTACTCGTATTATTCACCGGGCACAGACTATCATCTGCTGCAACTCGATTACTATCTTTAAGTTGTTACCTAAAGCGCACTAGTTGATTCTAAACCGTGCCTTATGCGTGCACTATCCGTCCCATGCCTATGGCCCAGGAGGCGTTTGGACCTTTATTTTTTATAGTTCTAGACTTAACTTAGGCTTCTCAAAAATGATAAAACTAGGCGACATACAAAACACGTTGGACTTCATGTAAAAGCAATTAAAGGCTCAAGTTAGCCTCCACACTTAGACAACAAATGCACGCGAGCAAATTCTCACATTAAGCGTTAGACAGTTTCAGAATTGAGCCAAATTAAAAGCCATTAAGCCCTCTAGACATGGTTTCTATGTGACCTCATGCATGCAGTTTCAGATGCAAGGTGCCATCTTATAGATGAGATTACACAGTTGTTACATGTTGATTATTACGATTACATGTTTTTGGTTACTAAACCATAGGGACGCTGTGTCTAAGTGATTTATGCAGTAGATGGAGCAATGAAATCTATTGGAAAAGCCCAGAATTACTCAAGTTTTCTGACAGTGGCATGAATAAGCAGTAAACATCATTTGAGAAATTCAACATTAACAATTTAGAGCGAGTAGTTATACATAGCCCCCTACAAAACATGTTTTCTAAGTGATCATTATGATACAATAGCAAATGGGATAATTAAAATCCTATAGGCATGGTTACTAGTGCATATGTTTAAGACAATGGTAAATGAAGTGATCAAAATCCAATAGGCATCATTGCTACTAAATGTGTTGAGGCGAATTGAAAGATAATTCATTGACATTTATTCCTATAGGCAGGTTTTCAAGCAACACATAGTAGTAAGAACAGTTGCAGCATTTCAATTCATATTTACTAACAAGAAGTGTACATGTGTGTGCTTCTCCTAATGACATGATTTCTGTAGTGCACATAGAAATTGAATGGCATATATTGCAAAATCATTGAATCCTATAGACATGTTTTCTACCCTTGCACACAAATATCACAATCTACCCATTCCCCCATTTTTACTAACACCCCAATTGTTATTTACAAAGTTATTACATACCCAATGATAAAATAATTACAAACGTGGTATAAATAACGATAGTAGACCCACAACAGTCCCAAAAGAAATACCAGCACTATCTGGGCCTTCATCGACATACCCAGACTTCCAACAAAGAGCCATATTCACGAACACAACCCAGAATCCATAGAAGAACTTAAGCTAGATCACACAACCATAGATTGACCAACCAATTTACATATTCAGTAGACCATAGGAAGAAAGAGTTGAGTGTCAGCAATAGTGTAGGTCTCAGTAGTAGAGGGAATGACTAAAAAACCCCAAATCCTAGTGTGTCAGAGGTCACAAGAGTCTCAAACGGACCCCAAGCAGTGCTCACACTAGGGAAGTCAGTAGCAAGAGCCTTGATAGCCTTGGCTTTCAGCCGTCTAAGAATAAGGAGTTTAGAACAGCATAAGTAACAATGAGGGAGAATGGACAATAGCTGAGGGACAGAAGTGGGGAAGTAGACATAGCCATAGAGGGTAACTAATCAAATAGGCCAGCAGGTTCAGTAGGATTTCATCCATAGCAAAGTACCACACATATTGGGAAGAAGTTGGGGGGAAGAAAGATGGCATCAAATGAACAAAGGGCTGATTGGAAAACATATTAGCATAGAAGCAAGATCATAGTCGATAGAAAATAGTTTTAATACAAATTTCAACACATTGTACATGTAGAACAAACATAGCAAGGACTCGGAACAATTTAAGATAGCAAACTCATACCAAATATCACATATGGGTATTCTGGGATGGTCAATATATAATAAACAACTAGAGAAGATCTAAATCATGTCACAAAATGGTTCAAACAGGGCATGGAAAAGCATATTGAGGTAACTGTTAAGATCTAAATTAATCACCAAAGGGGTCTGGGGATCATACTGAGTGATAAAATAGAAAGTGAACATATCATAAGTAACACAAACATTCTAACCTTCGCTATAGAGGTTAAAGACAAAACAAATAAGCATGAATTAGGGAAACATCTAGACACCCCTGCACTCAGATTACCCAAGTTAGGATTAGGTAAACATAGAACTAGTATCATCAAGAGAAGAGTCAGATGCTAACAAGCTTAGAGCAAGGTGACATTAGCAAAATCGTGCACAAAAGTTATCAAGAAAACATATTTAAGCTAGGAATTTCAGAGGTGAGAACACATGCAAATCAGGGACACATAAGGATGAAATTATGAGAGTCAAGTAGCTTACCAGTTAAACGGACAAAATAAAGAACAGAAGATCCACAAGAACCAAGAACCTCAATGCGTCAAACTTTCCAGGAGCTTCAAAAGAACCCCGGGCAGTGCTTGCACCAAGAGAAAGTTCGAACAGTATTCTCTCAGTGGCCTTGGCTTTCAGCCGGCCAAGGCAAGGTAAAGAACAAGATAATAGAGAAATAACAGAACAGAGCTTCAAATTTATAGTGAGATTATAGCGATTCCGGTCTGTCGAAAAGGGGAATGGGGAAGGGGTTTATATAGTGGTAAAATCAGCACATAAGTGAGGAAATACAATTAATCAAACCATAAAAGGGAAGAAGAACACATAAATCAATTAAAATCATATTAGGTGAAGAAACCGGTAAACCCTAGTTTTTAGGGAAAGTAAATATTGACAAATATATAAATAAAATCTGACAGACAGAAGAATATAAGGCGAATACAAACACAATAACACTCAAAATCAGAGAATCGAACCTATTTTGGTTCGATTTGAAGAGATCTGAAAACCCTAGTTTTAGGGAAAGTGTAAATCAGAAAAATAGAAACAAAATCAGACTCACACAATGTAAATTAAAATGTGTGTAGACGAAATATCGTCCAGATTCAAGAGATGGGAGTCAATCAGGAAGAATCAAAGTGGTAATACATGCCATGTTTAGGCAAGTACTAGGTGATACCATGGAGAATCAACCAAAAGCGGAAACATACTAATATTGTATGTAGATGAGAGGGAAATCCCATTAGAAGAGGGATTAGGGAAAGGGTTTTGAGAGGCGGTGGCTAGGGTTCGTAGGAGAAGAGAGTGGAGAGATTGAGAGCATTTAGGGGTGGCGGGTTATAGGGAAATGGGTTTTTTTTTTTCACTAGGCGAGGTGCCTAGGGCTAGTTTTATTAATAATAAAAGAAAAAAAAAAGAAATCACATAGGAAGAGTACAAATAAGTGGGACAATAGCACCAATATTGTTGCCTCTATGCCTTGGCCATATAATCATTCCTCTGCGCCTCACAATGCCCTTATGACAGCCTCATGTAGAGGAATCATGGTGTAGCTGCCGGCAAAGTCTCACGAGGGCATATAATCTCATAGCCATTTGGATATCTTTCCAAAGGCATAGGGCTAGAGCAACACGAACTGGGCTAAACCTTACCTTACTAATCCTATTGAGGCTAATAAAAAAGCCTCACCTACTAACAAGCATGTAAAAAGAAAGAACTAGCTAGCACTAGATATTCTATGATCATCACAGAGTTTATAACATACTCTGTGATGATATTACATAAAATTATGCTAATGTGATGGTAAAATAAAAAGATGAAGAAAAAACCATGGTTCTCTCTCTTCTCTAATCTTGTGAAGTCTTCAATTTGTAGACCCTAATCTTGGAAAATGGGTTAGGGTTTTAGTTCTAGGGTAATTAAAACGGGGGGAAGGATGTGGGCCGTTGATCTTTAAAGATCAACGGCTGGGATTTAAAAAAAAACGGGGCGTGTTAAAATGGGTACCGACCGGGTATTAGACAAGGTCATTTTGTCTTGGGCCAGGGGTAACTGGGTTAATTTCGGTCCGAATTTTGGTTTTACAAATGGGCTATTATTTAAATACACAAAAATTAATCAATAATTTATAAAAATGCTTAATAAATAAAAAAAAATGTTATTTATGCAATAAAATGATTAACAATAATAATTTAGCATTATAAAATATAGAAGGCTATTTTGACACAATTAATATAGATAAAAAGCAATTATATATGAATATAGGCTATTATTGAAAAAATTAGGTAAATAGCTTAAAAATACAAACATAATTATACGAAATATAGTAAAACTATTATTAAACATATATGAGGATGCAAATAGTAATTTGGATGATTAAGTCATCACAAAATAATTTGAAGGAATAATTAATAATTATTCAAGTAATTTAAATGTAGAAAAAAATCAATTTAAAAGCTCTAAAAATTATGAAAAATTATAGAAAATTCTTGTATATATATGTAAACTAAATAATGATGCGCAAATGATGTTTTGAAAGTGTATATATATTTGAAAAAATATGAGGGCAAAATTGTGTATCAACACTGCCCTTCTTTACTCGGGAATGATGAAAGAATTATCGGGTAAAGAAAATGATGACCAATTTTGGCCGAATTGAATGTGGGATGATGTGATTTAGAAAAAATAGGGGCCGAACCCTGGTTCCTGAGTTGCCTACATATCCATGATGTTATGGGAATCAGGCTGTGTGTAGTTCTGGATCCAACAGTGAACGAAACTGATAGAGTTGTTACAGGAACGGTCATGTATTTTGGAAAGGGTTCTTTGGGATAGGAAATTATCAGATGAATATATATGGAGTTATCAATGTGAATTTGAAACGTTATGGCTATTTCAACGAGCAAATACTTGAACGGTCGTAGAATAAGAAGCGAGAATTCATGACGGTCGGTTACGTTTTGAAATAATTGCAGGATGTGAACGTTATGAACGGAAACCGGAGCGAAGATTGCTCTTATTTAAAGAACGGTTCCTTCCCGGATTACCTGCAAAACTTAAAACACGATGCATGCAAATATATATGGGTTATTGCAAGAATTTAAACATGATGCAAATTCCCTTTGGACCATGAAGATTGTCTTTGGACGGTAAGGATGATGTCCTTAGACCATGATGTCCTGGGCCATGAATCGCATGATAAAGGATTCGCAGGCCAAGAGTTGATGTTCTCGGGCCATAAAAATGGTGCCTCTGAACTATGACACCTTTGAATAATGATGTGCAATATTGAGAGATCCTCAGGCCATGACATGGTGTCTTCACGCTATAGGGATGATGCATTCGGACTATGACGCCTTTGGACAAAGTGGCGATATTTCAGCCCATGAGATGCAAAGACATGATGCATGGTCATATGAGAAACGAAACAAGATAGAGCTTAGTCTTGCATAAGATTGGGGCAGAGCTTAGCCCAAGAAAGCAAAAATAGTGCTAGTTTTCAAGTAGCATAGCAATCAGTATTATGCAAGGAAAGACAGAGCTTAGCCTTATGAAATTGAGGAGGCAGTTCTTAGCCTCATGTAAGAAGACGAGACAATGCTTAGTCTCGATGCAAGGAAAGGCAGTGCTTAGCCTTATGTAGAATGGGAGACAATGCTTAGTCTCATGCAAGGAAAGGCAATGCTTAGCCTTTTGCAATTGAGGAGGCGGGGCTTAACCTCATGAAAAATGGGAGACAATACTTAGTCTCATGCAATTCAAGGAGACATGGCTTAGTCTTATGCAATGGAAGAGAATGCTTAGCCTTATGCAATTGAGGAGGCAGGGCTTAGCCTTATGCAAAAATAGGAGACAATTCTTAGTCTCATGCAAGGAAATGAGACATGGCTTAGTCTCATGCAATGAAAGGCAGTGCTTAGCCTTATGCAATTGATGAGCTAGGGCTTAGCCTCATGCAAACGTAGGAGACAATGCTTAGTCTCATGCAAGGAAAGGAGACAGGGCTCTGTCTCATGCAACTGAAGGCATTGCTTAGCCTTATAAAATTGAGGAGGCAGGGCTTAGCGTCATGTAATGGAAGGCATTGCTTAGCCTTATGTAATTGAGGAGGCAGGGCTTAGCCTCATACAATGGAAGGTAGTGCTTAGCCTTATGCAATTGAGGAGGCAAGGCTTAGCCTCATGAAATGGAAGGCAGTGCTTAGCCTTATGCAATTGAAGATAATGAGTGATAGCAGAGTATTTCTTATCTGGAGACATGTTTGCATTTGGCAGTTTTGTCGTTATGAAGATAGTGATTTTGATATGTGTGTATTTGCGAATACTCCTGCTATGTTCATTGTGCTTGCATCCAAAGAAAAATTGTGAGTTTTGGGAGGGGGGGGGGGAGGTTTCTTTGTGCCTTCGCCTGCTTGCTTTGCTCTGGAGATCTTGTTTGAGTTATCCTGGGTAACATCTGGCTGCCAAAGAAATAAAGTTTTCGAAAAATATGCATGCATTTGATAAATATAGTTATTTAAAAACGTAGTAGTATACAATATCAAGCAAAATTAGATGAACCAATGATTGTGACACTTTTAGAGACATTGCGACTTCTTTGCACTAGAATTTTGAGGGTCCTCCTTAAATTATGCCCCAGTTTAATAAGCGACTCTTCGGCCGTTCCGCATATGATGAAATTGGCTGGACTTGCTCCGGAATTTTGAGGGTCATTCTCAAAATTCTGCCCCAGTTTCTGACCATGGGGAAAATGAAGATTTTACTAAGATGTGTGTTTACCGTGAAAATGGTAATAACAATTAAATTTGATTGTGAGGTTCTAAAAATGCGTGATCTATTTTTATGCTGGTTGTTAAGCAATGGATGCTAAGTAAAAGGTTAGAAATCAGGATTATGGCTTAGAAATGACAAGATAATCAAACCAAACGGTGGCAGATCGGAGGCCTCAAGCTGTCGATTACAGGACCTCAGGGTCGAGCTGGGTGGCCGATTCGGGGCGGTTGAGGGGGAGATAATAGCTATAAGAGCTATGATGATGGCTCTTTTATGATCAATGATAGGCAATAAATGAAGAACAATAAATAGAACACAATGAATGCAAGCAATAAATAAAGTAATGAACTCAAGAGAATATGTTAGAAAGAGAATGTTCGGGTATTTCTTAATATTGAGAAACCGTCCTTACAAAGTGGCAAGGATCCCCTTTATATATGAGGGGAAACCCCAACATAGTACAAATACTTTATTACAAAGATTTGGAGATGGGACAGCTAGCTGACGCTATGATTCAGGTCTAACCTTAGCCCACTAGACTTTGTCAGCTCTACTTATGTGCCTTGGGAACTCCCCACTTTTTCATCACAATCGTTGGTCTGCTTGCCCCGAGGTCGAGTCTCGATAGCCCTCGAGGGTGAACCTCGATCATATTCTCGAACCTGTGAAATGTGCTTATGAGCCGTCGCAACGATAGAAAATTGGACCCCCCGATTTTACTGCATTCAGATATTCCCCGAGTTTCTTAGAGTAAAAATGATAAGAAACGACCTTGGATTCCTGCCCCACTGGCACTTCCATAACGATGGCAGTCATAGGGTACCAAAGATTGCATACACACAACCATTTGAAAGCCTTTACATTGATTACAACGGCTGGCTGTCCTTCGGCCATCTTCAACATGCGTGCAGGGCCTATATAAATACCCATTTTCTCGTTCTTCATAATTCTCTGCACCGCCAAGCTCCCAAAAAGGTTCCTTCTACCTTCACTTTCGTTCATTCTTCGAGACGTAGTTCTCCTTTTTCCTCTGAAATTTTATAGGAATGGCGAAAACTTCCGCCTCTGCTTCTCAGGAGAACACGACCTCCTCCTCCTCGCTACCATCTAAAGGAAAAGCGGTAGTGCCTCCTCGTGTTGAGGAATGCATTTCGGGATTCTTTACAACAGCTTCCGATTTCAAGGTCGAGAAACCGTCTTCGAAGCCGGGGCGTCGCGAGCGTACGTCTCAGTATATTTGCTCAATAACAGACGTCGGAAGGGAGAGGACTGATTGGGAGATCCCTTCTCGAGAGGAGGATATAACGTCATACAAAGCTGATTTTCTCAGTGTGTATACTTATCCATTTACCCTTGGGCCAGCGGGGCCATCCTCGCCCCCGATAGACCCGTGATCCTTGATTTATGCCAACGGTGTCGAGTGACCCTCAGCCAAATTCACCCTTTTTCTGGCGCATTGTCTACATGATCATGCATTATGTGAACATGATTGAGGAGATTCCATTCACCCTCAATCACCTGATTAGGATGTACAACCCGCGCCTCATCCGTGGGGGTCTGATTAAGCTCCACTGCCGAGCTTCGAGGGCCTTCTTTGCTTGTATCGAAGAAGTCGAGATTGGAGGGTGGGTGAGTCGGTTTGTCGGAGTTAGGACCTCTGACCTGATCCCGGTGGGAAGGATGCCGTTCCCCGAAAAGTGGAACACGAGACGTAAGTAGATACTGTCTAGCATTTCCTTGCTTCTTTTTAGGTACATCTTTCTATGTGCTTAATCTCTTCTGCTGATGCAGCCGTAGCAATTTACCCTGGTGCGGTCATGGACCTCTTGGGCTGGGTTGGCCGGCTAGACCCGATTTGCCCATACGCTGAGCGAGTGTGGCGAGATCTGTTCGAAACTCGATGGGAAGCCAAGGACCATGGTGAGCCTTAACTCATACGGCATGTAACGACCCGACTGGTCGTTTTGAGCTCTAGCACGTCGTCCAGCAGTTTGAGGCCATGAGCAGCTTCATTTCGGGTATTATGACTTGTGTGCACAGTCGGAATTGAATTCCGGGAAGTTCGGAGTTGATTTGGAAAGAGAATTCTCATTTCGAAAGCTTTAAGTTGAGAAGATTGACTAAGATTGGATTTTTGAGTAAACGACCTCGGAATCGTGATTCAAAGGTTCTAGCAGGATCGTATGATGATTACAGACTTGGGCGTATGTCCGGATTGGGGTTTGGAAGACCTGGAATGTTTTGGCACATTTTGTGGAAGTTAGCATTTTTGGAAGAATTTCATAAGTTTGGGTTGAAGTGCATTCCAGTGTTATCGTTGTCTGTTTGGGATTCTGAGTCTGGGAATAGCTCTGTATGGTGATTCTGGTGTTGGGAGCGCGACCGGAAGTGAATTCAGAGGTCCGTGGGTCATTTGGCTAAAGATAGAAATTTGAAGGTTTTTGAGAAGTTTGACCGAAAGAGCACTTTTTGATATCGGGGTCGAATTCCGATTCCGTAAGTTGGGGTAGGTCCATAATGTCGAATATGACTTGTGTGCAAAATTTGAGGTCAATCTGATGTGATCCGATAGGTTTCGACATCAAATATTGAAGTTTGAATTTCTCAAGTTCATCAAGTTTGGTTTGGGGTGTGATTCGTGATTTTAGCGTTGTTTGATATGATTTGAGTCCTCGAGCGAGTTCGTAATGTGTTTTGGGACTAGTTGGTATGATTGGTTGGGGTCCCGGTGGCCTCGAGTGGATTCCGGGTGGTTAACGGATCGAACTTTGAATTTGAAGAATAAACTAAGGCAGCTGATATCTGGTGTAACCGCACCTGTAAGGTTGTTGCCGCAGGTGTGGAGCCGCAGAAGCGGCCTGGGAGTCGCAGGTGCAAAATGGGGCAGCCAAGGGAAGGATCGCAGATGTGGGGCATTGGCCGCATCTGCGCAAGCGCAAAAGCGTGGAGGCTGACTGCAGAAGCGGAAGAAGACCGCAGAAGCGGTACTGGAACCGCACCTGCGCAACCGCAGAAGCGGTCAAGTGACCGCAGGTGCGAGAGGTCGGGCTGGGTAGTGTGTTCTTTAAAGAACGAGTTTTGGCTCATTTTCACTTTGGTTGGAAGATTTTGGAGCCATTGAAGTGAGGGATTTCATCATCAATCATGATGTGAGTTAACCCCACCTCTTGTAGTTAAATACATGGTTTTATTGCGGATTAAAGTGTGGAAATTGGTAGAAACTTGGGGCTTTGGTGGAAAGACATAGAACTTGTATTTTCGGATTTTAACCACGATTTGGAGTATGAAATTAAGAGTAAATTATATACTTGAGCTCTTGGGGTTATGGGTAAAGTTTATCTTCGAAAAATTTCGGAATCCGGACACGTGGCCCCGAGGGCGATTTTGTCAACTTTTTGATCGGGGTTAGGAATTGTTATAAATTGAATTATCATGAGTACTTGATCATATATTAATGAAGTTGCATAATTATTGGCTAGTTTTTGGAGCGTTGTTCATCAATTTAAGTCTTCGGAAGGGCGTGGAATGCCGATTATGGAACTTCGGAGTGAGGTGAGTCTCCTTTCTAACCTTGTAAGAGGGAATTGTCCCCATAGGTGAATTAATTGAATATGTGCTGGTAATTGTGGGGGCAACATACGCATGAGGTGATGAGAGTCCGTGCGTAGCTACTATTATGCTTATGTCTGGGTAGTCTAGGCCCCAAAGGCATGCTTACTTGTAATAAATGCAACGTTATTGATAGTTTAAATTGCTTCAATCATATCGAAGTGGCAAATGATTTTCTAAAAGAGTACAACCTCATTTTCATGACTTGTAAAAAGGGAAATTTACACCTCTTTGAATAATTTTCTCCTCGATGAGTGTCTTGAATGACTGTTTGAGTATGTGTTACTATGTGTACCTACGTCGCATGTATGATTCGCGAGCAGGGTGCTTGTTTATTCATGTTTGACCGCGTCACATGTATGATTCCCAAGCGGGGTAATAGATGCATCTATGGTTCACTCCATTCGACCCTCTGGCAGTGCACAATTTAAATATTGTTGGATCGGGCCGTATGTCCTCGGCATGATTTGCGCAATGCTTGAATTGCTTGCCTTGAAATTTATTGAAGTGATATTGTTTCTTCCCGATTTGAGAATAAACGTATAAATGATGAGAAGGGATTTGGGTATTTCCTATAAAAGAAAGAATTGCTTACTTGCTTCACTTTATTGAATTACAATCATGCTTACATAAATCCTCAATTTGTTACATTATCGATTTATCATTATTGGACCACTAGTAAGTGTCGAAGTCGACCTCTCGTCTCTACTTCTTCGAGATTAGGCGGGATACTTACTGTGTACACGTTGTTTTCGTACTTATGCTTCGCTTGCTGTGCATTTTGTTTCACAGGTGCAGGTATTTCTAGCGGCCTACCGGGCATAGCAGCATGGATGATACGGAGACTAGGTGAGCTGCATTTCTCGAGGCGACCCGCAGCCAGTATAGTCTCTTTCAGCGTATTGTATTTACTTCATGTCCAATTTGTATTCCGGACCGTTATTTTATTATACCTTGTTTTACCTAGAAATTGCTCATGCACTTGTGACACCGAGTTCTGGGATGATTATGGGATTATTCAGTATTCAGGAATTGTTAAAGACACCATTATTATTTCAGCAAATTTCATTATTTATTGTTTAATGTATAAAAGCAAAAATGATTTCAATATATATATATACTAAAACGGGAATTTAATTAACTTCTTAGTGTTGGCTTGCCTGACCGTGGTGTCCGGCGCCATCACGACCCTTAGTGAATTTTGGGTCGTGATAATATGGTATCAGAGCACTAGGTTCCCTTAGGTCTCACGAGTCATGAGCAAGTCTAGTAGAGTCTCGCGGATCGGTACGGAGACGTCTGTACTTATCTTCGGGAGGCTATAGGGTTGTTAGGAGTACTTCCCTTCTTGATTCCTCATCGTGCGATTTGATTTCGTTGAGGCTTATGCCTTTATTTCCCTCCTATTCAATCTTATGCGATGTGTAGCGCTTATTATAAATCAGGAATTGAGAAATTTTAAAGGTACTACAGAGGTGGTATGCGATGCTTCTCCCAGCATAGTTGATTTGACTATTGTCGTCGCCTTGTGGAAGAATATTCTGTCATTCCAGCTCAGTAGCTGTACTTCTGAGAGCTCTAAGGCTAGGCACAAGTTGCCATGATGCTTATGAACGAGTGTCGCGCAGTATTGATGTGATGGTAGGATGCTCGCCTACGTGTCGGGGCAGTGAATGAATTGAAGGGAGGTTTACTCAGTGCATGATTTAGAGATTCGGTATTTTATTCCGGGTGGGGGAAAGGCAATTGGGCTAATGATGTTCAGATTTGGGTTGATGGAGTAACGCGGCTTGGTATTTGCGAGCGTGGTGGAATTTTCATCTTTGATGAGTGTCGATGCCCCCTTTTTCCATCATTAAAAAGGCGAAATCGGGTTTACGACATTTGGGCGGACAACTGTTTTCCCTTTTGGGAATTGGGTTTTGGAGTTTGAAGAGTCGCCACCTAATGATTAAGTGCATTAGGACACTAAGAAGGGTTTGAGTTGGAAAAACCAGAGTTCGGGTAAGGGCTATAAATTATCTCGGGGGGAAGGTGTTAGGCACCCCTCAAGATCCACTAGTGTGGTTCCCGGCAATGCTACAATTTTGATTTTAAAAGCAAATAAGCATACAAGACAATTTCACATAAGGACTGCAAGTAGGTATGTTTAATGGTCACTAAACATGCTGAAATTAAGGACTAGGTGATGTCCTAGTTATTTGAAAGAATGTCTGAATGCAGAAAAAAATACCAAATAATGAATATATACAATCAGTTACAAAAGTAGGTGAGCAGAAAATTTTATTTAGAAGAAGAGGATAGTGCAAAAATTAAAGGGGAAATTTTAATGACTGAAACAAAATGCAGAATTTTAATGAACTGAAAATTGTTAATCTAAAAATAATTACATAAAGGAAGGGGGTCCTAGGTTTGTAAAATACATGGATCATCCACACAACACCGGTAGCCAATCGTACGCATGGTGTTATCGCATGATCATCATCTCCATGTCTACCCTTTCCCACCCGGTTAAGGTATTAAAGCGCGGAATGGTATCGTTACTTATTGCATGCTATTACCCATCCCGATCCTATCAGTCCCGGAGGCATTGAGACTACTAATCCTAAAGGGGAGGGAGTTGGGGCTTCAGAAGTTTTAAAAGGATAAAAATCTAGGCGACAAACAAAAACAAATAATAAAATAGGGGAGAAACAAACAGCAGTTAAGGCTCAAATAAGCCTCCTCACTTAAAGGCAAATACATAGCATGACTTCAGACACTGGTTAGGTCTTTAATTAAATTAAGGCGTAGGATAGGCTGATTCATCACATATTTCTCAGATGAGGAGTCCGAATTAGCCTTGTCTAGATGTAGTTATCAAAGACTGGCACAGTTACTTAATTACCTAATAGTTTGCCTAGGTGAGATCTGTAGGCATGACATCTAACAATATAGGAGTATACTGATTTTAAAGAAGAGTTTATGAATTCTAGAAAAGGGATCTGTAGATTTTAAGACTGATGTTAGATTAAAAAACGAGGCTGATTCAGTTAATTTGATCCTATAGGCATGATTTCTAAGTGTCATTGATTTTAACAGTTGCAATAATCCTATGGACATGATCTCTAAATTAATTGGTTATAAAACGGTTGTGTAAATGCAAGAGTCCTACATACATGATATCTAGAATGAATTTGGTTATTATTAAGCCTAAAATTGTTTGCCTAATGGTGTATATATGCAGAAAAAACATAAGGCATGATTTTATATGCAGAACCTATTGGCATGATCTCTAAAATGCGGAAATGCAGAAGTGCAGAAGCATAGAAAAATTATAGGCATGTTCTCTAAATGCAGGAGTACAGAAATTGTGAATGACCTATAGCCAAGTTTTCTACATGCGGAAATGCAGAGATTATAAATAACTTATAGGCAGGTTTTATAAATGCAGAAGTGCAGTAATTATAAAGGACCTATAGGCAGGTTTTCTACCCTTTGCATGCATTCATTCCCCATCCCTTTTCACTATCCATCCCCAATAGTTATTACAAAGTTATTACAACTTGAATGAATCAGAAAAGAAAGGCAAAATTACATCAGAAGTTCCAGCTACATCCAAACAGCCTAATTTAGACTCAGAGTCCAGCAATATGAGATAAACCAACTTCCAGGATCAGACCTCCAAAAGACTTTCTCATAGTTGGGGTGTGTCAAAGTTCCCAAGAGTCTCAAAGGACTCCGGGCAGTGCTCACACCCCAAAACATTGCAGAATTAAGAACATAGTGCAGTGTGGAAATGCCAGCCCTCAGATGTCCAAGTTCAGAAGGAACTCAAGGTCCCAAAGCAAGGCTCGTAAGAGAGGGGCAGAACTTAAGAGTCTAAGAATAAGTGTAAGTGCACAAGGGGAAGGGAATCAAAGAGGGACATGGCAGACTGGTGGTCATGCCCAGCAATTGGGATGCTGGCACACCCCTGACTAGCCTGCTAGTCAAGCATTGAGAGTTAGGATCCATTGTAGATCAAGCTATGGGCTAAGCAGTAATTAGAATACTGTCAGACCAAAAGCTTAACTCAGCACATAGAAAGGAGTAGGGGTAGGGGATTCATAACAGAAACATAAGCAAAAAAGGAAATATTTAACATAAATTGCAGAGCATGAGCAATAAAGTAAACAAGAAGTCTGAAGTTGTAAAGAAAAATCTGTTTAATAAGGCTGGTTAGGGCAAGGAACCCACATAGTGCATAAACAAGACCAAATACATAGTGAGTAATTAAGGAAAGGTTGGAATAGTAGTGTGTTTATTATAGTGTGTTTATAAGGTATCAGTTTGAAAATTAGTCAAAAGGATAAAAAATAAACAGCCCGTAGGGTAAAAAAAAAGGTTCAATCGGAAGAAATCACTGGTGAATCACTGGCATGATTAAAGGGGTTTCAAAAATCAATTCTTGGTGAAATCTTTTGAAAGGGAAGTTTTTCCTTATATATAAAGCATACAACTTAAACAAAGGGATAGTCTAACAATGAAAGTTCCAGAGTCACAAGCAAACAGGATTTCGAGTTTCAAATACAAACTTACACCGAGTCTGGAAATCTAGGGTCCCAAAGCGAAACCCTAGTGCCATCTACCCAAAGAGAAACCCCAAAATTTTAGGGTTTCAAATAGAATCAGAGGTGAGAAGACAAGGACATTGAGAGAGGCTCAGAAAGACAGACAAACATACACAATAGCAAGAACACTTGCTCAAAGTCATGCTTGAGAAAACTTGGAATTTAAGCAAGCTTCAGAAGAAAAGAGATAATACGAACTTAAACAAAGTAGGTAGAACATGCTTAGCAAGAACATAAACAAAACTCATTAAAGTGAATAAAATCAGAGAACACAAACATAAACACACATATGGCAAAGCATGCGAATTAATCATGTGAGCAAAAAATAGAAGAGTCTTGCATGATCGAGAAAAGACAAGAGAGAAAACTCAGGCGTGGTAAAGAAAATAATCGAGCACAAGACACAGATAAAGAAGGAGAATCGGAAAGATATTTGAAGAAATCCTTTTTTTTGAAACCCTAAAAATCGAATTTGAGCGATTTCAAAAGAAAATTTGGGGAAAACCTTTGAAAAGTAAAGCAAGGACCAGGCATGTCACAGATCTTAGAAGAAATAAGAAAGTATAGAACCTCAGATGACTTAGATGCAGAGAAAACCCTAGAACGAGAAAGGTCTTGAGGAAAGTCGGACCCTGAGTCGAAGAGACTCATATTGCCTTGAACATGCCGGAAAATGGCCGTAGCGGCCATAGATCTTGCAGATCTGAGATAGATCTAAAGGAAATCGTGGAAGTCGGGCCTCCAAACTTCGAGTAGCTTAGGTTTAGCAGTGATAGGGAGTGAGCACAGGCCTCCCATGGCTTCGACTGCCATGGATTCCGATGGAAACATGGTAGAAACATGTGGGAGATGATTAGGGTTTCGGGAGAGTTCGAGAGAGTTTGAGAGGAGAGGAATTTTAGAGGCGGCGGGTGAGTGAAAGTGATTTAGGGTTAGGGGTGTTTGTGAGTTAAAAAAGGAAAGGATGAATACGGGCCGTTGATCTCAGAGATCAACGGCCATAATGGAAAGGGGAGCCGGGCGGGTTAAATTAATTGGGTCAAGGGGTCGGGTAAAAAATGAAATTGGGTCGTTTAATTAGGGGTTAAGATTGGGTCAATTGGAGGGTCGATTTTGGCTATAATTGAAACAAATTGGGGCTATGTATTAAATGGCCAGTTTTTTCNGAGTGTAATTTCGTGTCTTTCTGATTACTGGAGAGTTGACTCATTGATAGAAAGAGGGAGGACTAGGTCCTTATATAGTTTTTGAAAACAAGTAAGGCAGGCAAAGAGTGCACAAATATAGAAACCAAGCAATTAGTTTCAATTAAGATAATTGGACTCCTTTAATTGAGGAGTCTAGTTCAAACGGCTAGTCAAGGCAGAATAAGGAAGAAAAATCAGTTTAATAAGGCTGGTTAGGGCAAGGAACCCACATAGTGCATAAACAAGACCAAATACATAGTGAGTAATTAAGGAAAGGTTGGAATAGTAGTGTGTTTACTAAAGTAAAATAAGGTATCAGTTTGAAAATTAGTCAAAAGGATAAAAAATAAACAGCCCGTAGGGTAAAAAGGGTTTAATCGAAAGAAATTAGTGGTGAATCACTGTCATGATTAAAGGGGTTTCAAAATCCATCCTTGGTGAAATCTTTTAGAAAGAGGAGTTTTTTCTCATATAAAAAGCATACAGTTTAAACAAAAGAAGAATCTAACAATGAAAGTTTCAGAACCACAGGGAAGTAGGATTCAAGTTCAGTTACAGACTCACGGTGAGTCTGAAGGCCTAGGGTCCCAAAGTGGAACCCTAGTGCCACTGTCAAAGAAACCCCCAAAACCTAGGGTTTCGAATAGAGTCAGAGGTGAGAAGACAAGGACATTGAGAGAGGCTCGGAAAGACAGACAAACATACACAATTGCAAGAACACTGGCTCAAAGTCATGCTTGAGAAAACATGGAATTTAAGCAAGTTTCAGATGAAAGAGATAATACGAACTTAAACAAAGTAGGTAGAACATGCTTAGCAAGAACATAAACAAAACTCAGTAAAGTGAATAAAATCCGAGAACACAAACATAAACACACACATAGCAAAGCATGCGAATTAATCATGTGAGCAAAAAATAGAAGAGTCTTGCATAATAGAGAAGAGACAAGAGAGCAAACTCAGTGTGGTAAAGAAAATAATCGAGCATAAGACACATATAAAGAAGGAGAATCAGAAAGATATTTGAAGAAATCCTTTTTCAAAAACCCTAAAATCGGATTTGAGCGATTTCAAAAGAAAATTTGGGGAAAACCTTTGAAAAATAAAGCAAGGACCAGGCATGTCACAGATCTTAGAAGAAATAAGAAAGTATAGAACCTTAGATGACTTAGAAGCAGAGAAAACCCTAAAACGAGAAAGGTCTTGAGGAAAGTCGGATCCTGAGTCGAAGAGACTCATATTGCCTTGAACACACCGGAAAATGGTCGTAGAGGCCATAGATCTTGCAGATCTGAGACAGATCTAAAGGAAACCGTGGAATTCGGGCCTCCAAACTTCGAGTAGCTTAGGTTTAACAGTGATAGAGAGTGAGTACAGGCCTCCCATGGCTTGGACTGCCATGGATTCCGGTAGAAACATGGTAGAAACAGGTGGGAGATGATTAGGGTTTCGGGAGAGTTCGAGAGAGTTTGAGAGGAGAGGAATTTTAGAGGCGGCGGGTGAGTGAAAGTGATTTAGGGTTAGGGGTGTTTGTGAGTTAAAAAAGGAAAGGATGAATACGGGCCGTTGATCTCAGAGATCAACGGCCATAATGAAAGGGGAGCCGGGCGGGTTAAATTAATTGGGTCAAGGGGTCGGGTAAAAAATGAAATTGGGTCGTTTAATTAGGGGTTAAGATTGGGTCAATTGGAGGGTCGATTTTGGCTATAATTGAAACAAATTGGGGCTATGTATTAAATGGCCAGTTTTTCCCTTTTTATTTTTTTAAAATAATAAAAAATGATTTTGAAAACAAATTAAACGTATGAGATTAGTTAATAATACATAAATATTAAACAAAAATATCAGAACCAATTTTATAGTTATAAAATACTATTTAATCTTACAATAGGCTAGAATTGCAATTATATGCAATTTAGCTTTAAAATATACCAAATAAATTTATAAAAATATATAAAAATTACCTTAACTATATTTTGGTACAAATATGGGATTAAAATAAATTATTCACCAAAAATTGATGATTTTAGTAATAATTATTGATTTGTACTACTAAAATGGACAATAAATTAATTTTAAAAATCTTTTAAAAAAATTGGAAAAATACTAAAACACTTGGGCATGCTTATATATGCATATATATGTTATTTTGAAAGTATTTTGTATATATGAAAATATACAGGGAAAAATTGGGTATCAACAGCTGCCCCTCTTTACCAGGTAAGGATGAAAGAGTTGTCGGGTAAAGATATGATGACCAATTTTGACCGATTGAAGAATTTTGATTGAGCTCTGGTTCCTGAGCCGCCTACATATCCTTGGTTTTACAAGAATCAGGCCATACATAGTTCAGGGTCCATTGGCGGAATATGCCGATGGAGGTTTTTGAAAAGAACGGACGCGATGTTTAGATTGAGAAAGGTGGTTGAAGCCTGATAGACTGCGGGAACTGGAGCGGGATCGCTCCTGCTGAGACGGTTGTTGATAGCCGGGGTACCTGTAAATGAATAATACCAGCATATATTGTGCATAAATTTAAACGTGATGCAAGTTCCCATTGGACTATGAATGCTGTCTTTGGACGGTTAGGATGACGTCCTCAGACCATGACGTCCTAGGCCATGAAGCGTATAATAAAGGATTCGCAGGCTATGAAATGATGTTCTCGGGCTATGATAATGATGCCTCCGAACCATGATGCCTTTGAATAATGATATGCAAAAGATAAAAATGGGGTCCTCAGGCCATGGCATGGCGTCCTCGGGCTATGCAAATGGTGCCTCCGAACAATGACGCCTTTGGACAATTTTGGCGATCTTTCAGCCCATGAAATGCGAGGGTTTGGCGATCTTTCAGCCGATGCAAGACTCAAATAAAAAATGGCAATATTTCAGCCGATGCTAAGTGTAACATATAAGTGGCGATCTTTCACCCCATGAAAGACTTAAATAAAGATGGCGATATTTCAGCCGATGCAAGACTTAAATAAAGATGGCAATATTTCAGCCGATGCTAATATTTAAATAAAATGGCGATATTTCAGCCGATGATGTAAATAAAAGTGGCGATGTTTCAACCAATGATGTAAATAAAAGTGGCGATGTTTCAGCCATGCAGGTGGAGGTAGAGCTTAACCTCGGAAGGAAGAACGGTAGCCTTATGCAATGTAAGAAATGCAGGATAAAGGTAGAGCTTAACCTCGGAAGGCAGAAAGGCAGCCTTATGCAATGCAAGGAATGCAGATGGAGGTAGAGCATAACCTCGGAAGGCAGAAAAGTAGCCCTATGCAATGCCAGGAATGCAGATGGAGACAGAGCTTAGTCTCGGAAGGCAGAAAGGTAGCCTTGTGCAATGCAAGAAATGCAGATGGAGACAGAGCTTAGTCTCGGAAGGCAGAAAGGTAGCCTTATGCAATGCAAGGAATGTAGATGGAGGTAGAGCTTAACCTCGGAAGGCAGAATTGTAGCCTTATGCAATGCAGAAAAATAAAGGCGAATAATAATGAAATCTCTTAGCTGATAGATGATAGCTGATAGGTGATTGTTGTATTGTGGTTGCTGGGGATGTTTTGTACGGATAGCAATTGTAAATAGGCGATGATTTTGAGGGTTGTATTCCTGAAAAGTATGAGTGTGTAAACGTATCTGATGATTTTATGTCTTGGGTGCCTGCATCCAAAGAAAAATCGTGACTTTTGTAAAGGGGGGAAAGGTTAGTCCGTCTTCCCGTGGACCTCACTTGTCCTGCTCGGCTCTTGTTTTCATTGGGGCAGCGTCGCTAAACAAAGCGATTTTGATGTAGTCATGCATGATTTGGTAAAAACGTAATATAAATTCATAGTTGAAAATAGTTCTCTTTAGGTGAACCGACGACTGCGACGCGGTTCAAGACATTGCAACCTCTCTTGCTCCGAAATTTTGAGGGTCCTCCTCAAAATTCTGCCCCAGTTTACTGGGATGGTGCTTCTGACGGCTGCGTGTGATGACTGGCGAAAAATCAACTTCAGAATTTTGAGGGTCCTCCTCAAAATTTTTCCCCAGTTTCCAATGGCGGGGGGAAATAAAAGTTTTATTGTATTGTGACTGAACCCATAAGGCTGCCTACGTATCCCCTCTTAAACGGGAATCAGGTCAGACGTAGTTCAAATTACATCATATAGGAAAGCATAAAGATTACACATAGTAATGTTTGACTGCATCTGAATTAATTGGTTTTGGCAAAACTTCTCTATCCATTTTTGCAAGTATGAGGGCTCCTCCTGTTAGAACCCGATGAACCATGTACGGGCCCTGCCAGTTAGGAGAGAACTTCCCCTTAGCTTCATCCTGATGCGGGAAAACTTTCTTCAACACCAACTGCCATGGCGTGAATTGTCTCGGCCTGACTCTTTTTGTTGAAGGCTCTGGACATCTTGTTCTGATACAATTGACCATGGCAAACTGCATTCATTCTCTTCCCATCTATTAGAGCTAGTTGTTCGTAGCGGCTTTTTACCCATTCTGCATCGTCAAGTTCTTCTTCCTGTATGATCCTCAAGGAGGGAATCTCCACCTCGGCGGGAATGGCTGCCTCTGTACCATAAACCAACATATATGGAGTTGTTTCGGTTGATGTGCGAACTGTGGTACGGTACCCCAATAGAGCAAATGATAGCTTCTCGTGCCACTGCTTATGTCTTTCTATCATTTTCCTCAGTATCTTCTTGATATTCTTGTTGGCCGCCTCTACAGCTCCATTCATCCGAGGTCTGTAGGCTGTAGAGTTCTTGTGTTTAATCTTGAATGTTTCACACATTGCTTTCATCAGATCACTTTTGATATTGGAACCGTTCTCAGTAATGATCGACTCTGGGATGCCGAATCGACAAACGATACGGTCGCGAACAAAGTCTGCCACGACTTTCTTAGTTACTGCCTTATATGACGGTGCTTCAACCCATTTGGTGAAATAATCAATTGCCACTAGAATGAACCTGTGCCCGTTTGATGCGGCAGGCTCGATAGGTCCGATAAAATCCATTCCCCAAGCGGCGAACGGCCATGGCGAGCTTGTTGCATGAAGCTCATTAGGAGGCACCTTTATCATGTCTGCATGTATCTGACAGTGATGGCACTTTCGGACGTACTGGATGCAGTCCGTTTCCATAGTCATCCAAAAATATCCTGCCCGGAGTATCTTCTTTGCTAAGACAAAACCATTCATATGTGGACCACAGGTCCCTGCATGAACCTCTTCTAACAACCTGGATGCTTCCTTTGCTTCGACACACCTTAGTAATCCCAAATCGGGGGTCCTCCTATACAGGACTCCTCCGCTGTGAAAGAAGTGATTGGATAACCTTCGTGGTGTGTGCTTCTGAGTAGCGTTTGCAAGTTTCGGAAATTCTCCCGTTGCCAAATATTCCTTGATATCATTGAACCACGACTTTCCATCTGCTTCTTCCCCTACATGAGCACAATAAGCTGGCTGATCATGAATCCTCACCGGGATAGGATCAATGAAATTCTTATCTGGATGTTGGATCATAGATGATAAAGTGGCCAATGCATCAGCAAACTCATTCTGTGTTCTGGGGACGTGTTGGAACTCCGTCTTTGTAAACCTTTTCCTCAACTCCTGTACATGATGCAGATAAGGGAGTATCTTGGAGTTCTTGGTTGCCCATTCTTCTCGGACCTAGTGTATGAGCAAATACGAATCTCCGATCACTAGTAACTCCTGAATGTTCATATCAATGGCCAGCTTGAGCCTAAGATGCAGGCTTCGTATTCGGCCATGTTGTTGGTGCACGGGAACCTGAGCTTGGCAGACACCGGATAATGCCGACCTGTTTCTGATACTAGAACTGCTCCTATGCCAACTCCTTTGAAGTTTGCTGCTCCGTCGAAAAACATTCTCCAGCCATCATAGGATTCTGCGATATCTTCTCCAATGAAAGATACCTCTTCGTCAGGAAAATACGTCTTTAGAGGCTCGTATTCTCCGTCCACGGGATTTTCGGCAAGATGATCCGCCAGTTCTTGTCCTTTAATTACCTTCTAAGTCACGTAAACAATGTCAAATTCACTCAGCAGTATTTGCCACTTGGCTAGTTTGCCCGTGGGCATGGGCTTCTGGAAGATTTACTTCAGCGGATCCATTCTCGGTATGAGATAAATGGTATAGGCACAGAAATAATGCCTCAACTTTTGAGCTACCCAAGTCAGAGCACAGCAGGTGCGCTCTAATAGAGAATACCGGGCCTCGTACTGGGTGAACTTCTTGCTGAGATAGTAGATGGCTTGCTCTTTTCTCCCCGTTTTGCCATGTTGTCCCAAAACACAACCGAATGCCCCATACAATACTGCAAGGTAGAGCAATAACGGTCTACCCGATAAGGGCGGAACTAGAACTGGCGGCGTTGATAGGTATTCCTTGATCCTATCGAAGGCTTTCTGACAATCATCAGTCCATTTGGTGGCGGCGTCCTTCTTCAACATCTTAAAGATTGGCTCACAAATGACAGTGGACTGAGCTATGAACCGGCTGATGTAGTTGAGTCTCCCCAAGAAACTCATAACCTCTTTCTTGTTTTTTGGAAGTGGCAATTCTTGAATGGCCTTAACCATTGACGGATCCAATTCTATTCCTCGTCGACTTACGATGAACCCAAGCAGTTTTCCGGCAGGAACCCCGAATGCATATTTGGCGGGATTCAGTTTCAGATTGTACCTTCTCAATCTGTTGAAGAACTTCCTCAGATCTTCCATGTGGTCAGTGACTTTCTTGGATTTGATGATGACGTAGTCTACATATACCTCAATCTCTTTGTGTATCATGTCATGAAAAATAGTAGTCATGACCCTCATGTAGGTGGCCCCAGCATTCTTTAATCCAAACAGCATCATCTTGTAACAATACATTCCCCACGGCGTAATGAAAGCCGTTTTCTCTGCGTCTTCTTCTTCCATCCATATCTGATGATACCCAGCAAAATAATTAACGAATGACTACATCTCGTGCTTGGCGCAGTTGTCAATCAGAATGGGTATATTTGGCAAGGGGAAGTCGTCTTTCGGACTGGCCCGGTTGAGGTTCCGGTAGTCGACATAGACTCTGACCTTCCCGTCATTCTTTGGTACTGGCACGATGTTGGCTAACCATGTTGGGTATTCTACTACCCTGAGAATCTTGGCTTTGACCTGCTTGGTGACTTCTTCCTTGATTTTCAAACTCATGTCAGGTTTGAACTTTATGAGCTTCTGCTTTACCGGCGGACATGTCGGATCTGTTGGCAGTTTTTGAGCTACAATAGATGTACTGAGACCAGTCATATCATCATACGACCAGGCGAATATGTCCTCATATTCCTTTAGAAATTCCGTGTACTCTTTCTTTTCCGACAGCGACAGATGAACACTGATGCGCGTTTCCTTAACATTCTCTGTATCCCCCAAGTTGATAACCTCAGTTTCGTCCAAGTTAGACTTAGGCCTATTCTCAAAGTCCTCAACCTCTTTAACGATCTCTTCCGGTATATCATCCTGTTATGAGTTTATGTCCGTTTGTTGCGTTGTCTCGTTGCATGTCACAATCGTCGGTTCATCAAGATAAGTAATAGTAATGCTGTGTAAATAAAGTAAATGATAGAAAAATAATAAGAGCGAGATTTATAAGAAATTGAAATGCTTCGATAAATTTCATTATTGTTTTGCACATTGGAGCTCTTATTTTCGAAATTAAAAATGCGGAAAGGAAATCAACTAGTAAAAATAAAGATGATGCATGGTGCTTTGTTCAGCCTTGCTACCCTGAAGCTTTCCGGGCTCTGGTGGTTCTGATGGACCAATTATTGAGGCGCGATCCTCGGCTCACAACTTGAATGGAAGGGCCTTCCTCCCCTTCCTCCTCGAAAATGACATAACAGTGCATATTGTCGTCTTCCAAGAACAGATTCTTCATTGCCGCCAACGCTTCCTCTTCTTCTGACCCATATATGACGTCTTCTGGCTGGAAAGTCTGCTCCAGGCGAGGTATCGGATGCTCCAATGGATAGTAAGGGCCGCGCCATGGAGGCGACAAGTCCTTGAGTTCTTCCCAGGTATACTCATACCCCAAACAAAAAGTGGTACCATGCTTCTTGAGCTTAATAGGCTTAGCGATTCCTTGGAGGTTTTTGCAAAGTCCTTTGCCAGGTTCATACCCGCTCCAATTCACTATGCTTTCAATTTTGTTGTCCCACCATTTTTCTTTGTCGACGGTGTTGACTCGCTCAATGTGGTGGTAGGTTTCCCCACCTATCTTCCTTCTTCCTCCGATTGCTGGGATGGTCTGGCGACTGTATATGGGATTACTAACGTCTCCATGAATAATCACCTCTTGGTGATTCCACTTGAACTTCACTGCCTGGTGCAGGGTTGATGCTACAGCTCCAGCGGCGTGAATCCAAGGTCGTCCCAATAGCAAGTTGTAAGATGCTGGGATGTCTATCACTCGAAAATCAACGTCGAACCAAGTCGGTCCCATTTGCAGACACAAACTGATTTCCCCAATGGTGGACCTTTGGGAACCATCAAAAGCTTTGACGTTGATGGCCCCATCCTTGATCTCATGCAGGCTCTTTCCCAACGTTCTGAGAGTCACCAATGGACAGATGTTGAGGCTGGACCCTCCATCAATCAGAATCCTAGTGATGAAATAATCCTCGCATTGCACGGTGATGTGGAATGCCTTGTTGTGGCTCAGCCCTTCTGGTGGAAGCTCATCTTCGTGGAAAGTGATTTTGTGACTCTCCAACACTTGCCCCACCATGTTCGCCATTTCTCCTCCAGTTATGTTGCTGGGCACATATGCCTCGCTCAACACTTTCATTAAGGCATTCTTATGTGCATCAGAGCTTTGCAACAGAGCTAGGATGGAGATCTGCGCCGGTGTTTTATTCAGTTGATCAACGACTGAGTACTCTTTTGCTTGTATCTTCCTCCAGAGATCATCGGGCCCAATTTCAATAGGCCGTCCAAAAGCCTGCTTACTTGATTCAACTAAATGCTCCGGAGTATATACCCTGCCGGTTCTTGTCATACCCTGTGCTGCAATTGCTTCTCCAGACTTGGTTTTCCCTTTCCTTCTCGCCTCGGCAGTGTAATCCCAAGGAATGTCCTTCGTATGGAATGGTGCTATGGCTTGTTACAAGAATAGGTACCCTTGTTTTGGGAGGTAACACGGCAACTTCAAATGGCACAGGTGCTTTCGGGGATCCAAACTCAACATCAAATGGTCCTGGCGTCTTTGTAGAAGACGGTGTTTCAAGCGCAAACGGTATGGACATATTCACTTCAGCATCCCTAGAAGGCTGTATCTGGACAATAATCGGATTAAGTGTGACTGTTGGTTTCTTCGGCTCGTCACCTTCGGCAATCAATCCAATCGACCCTTTGGGGTCCCAATCATCTTCTATCTCGATCATGTGAACGCCTCCACCCTTGTGGTCAGGTAGAGGGTTGTTGCGAACATTAGGAGAAGGCTCCTTTGCCACGATGATCTTGTTGTCAATTAAAGCTTGGATTTTATCCTTCAGAGAGCGGCACTCATCAATGGTATGCCCCTTCATGCCGGAATGGTATGCACAGGTTTTGTTCGGGTTGATCCATTGGGAAGGATTTTCTGGAGTTAGGGCAGGGATAGGGGTGAGGTAACCAGCAAGTTTGAGCCTTTCATACAGCTAGTCAATCGGTTCGGCAATGGCGGTATATTGTTTGGGAGGTCTGCGGTCGAAGTTAGGTCGAGGTCTCGGAAAGTTTTGGCGGGGAGGTGATTGATAGTGAGAGGGCTGAGCATTATAGGCTTGGTAGATGGGTGCGGGTTGGGAATATCTTGGTGAGGTAGGTTGATATGTGGGGGGTGGAGATGATTGGTAAGTAGGTGGTGGAGCTTGGTAAGAGGGCGGTGGTGCTTGGTAATTTGGGGTAGGCTGATATGTGAGAGGGGATGTTGGGTAGATTTAGTATTTTATTGGGGATTTTGTTCTCTATGCAACCATCACGACACTCACATCCCTTTTCTTAGACGTGCCACCAGACTGTAGAGCCTTATTGGTGGCCTGCAATGCCTCAAAGTTGGTGACAATACCACTTTTAATGCCTTCCTCGATCCTTTCCCCTAGCTTGATGATGTCCGAAAATTTCTGACCCTCAATCAGCATCAACCTCTCATATTGTGGGTCCTGAGCTCGGATGAAAACCTGTTCATCTGCTCTTCTTCTAGGGCCGGCCTGACCTTAGTGGCCTCTGACCTCCAACGAGAAGCATATTCGCGGAATGTCTCTGTAGGTTTCTTCTTCAAATTCTGGATGTAGAATACATCTGGCGCATTCTCCGTATTGAATCTGAACCTGTCCATGAAATCAGATGCCATACCTACCCAGCTTATCCACTTCTTGGGGTCTTGGCTAATGTACCAAGATAGAGCATCTCCTTTCAGACTTCTTATAAAGAGCTTCATGCGGATCTTTTCGTCCCTTCCGACTCCGACCAACTTGTCGTAGTATGTCCTCAAATGGACTCTGGGGTCTCCTATGCCATCAAACATCTCGAACTTAGGAGGTTTGTACCCCTCGGGTAGTTCGACATCTGGCTGAATACAAAGGTCCTTGTAATTCAGCCCTTCGATACCTTTGTTTCCTTCAACACCCTGGACTCGGCTAGTCAGCTTCTTTAGTTCTGCGGCCAGGTTCCTGATGAGAGAGTCTTTGTCATCAGACTACGGTGTGCTTGAAATAGGTTGAGTATATTGTGGTATGGTTTCCACATAGATGGGGGTGTTGTGGGGATGATCTTTTGTGGAGTTTAGTGGTTCGGGAATGAGTAGTGGGGTGTTGTTCGAAGTGTGACATGTGTTGCAATGGTGATGGGGAGCGGGTTGATTTTGTGGTTTCGGGATGCTTTGTGGAGGTGTAGGATTTTGAGCATTGGGAAAGTTGACATCTGGGGTAGTGAGGAAAATGATAAGTTTGCCAAGTTCCGAACTTGGTCCAGTTCTTCCTGAAATTTCAACAGCTTCTGCTCAAGTTGGGCGGCACTTTCTTTGGAAACCTGAATACCCTGGGTAACCTCTACCCGTTCACCCGAGTTCTCTTTTCTGATGTTTCTCAAGTCTTCCATTTTTTGCTTTGTTCTTGTTTCTGATAGGACTCGGAGGAGGAGGAGGTGGAGGGCCCTTAGATCTTGTGGAGTAGGATGATGATGCCAGAGTGCACGAACTAACCTTTTGGGGGAGGGGAATAAAACAAAAGTAAAAACCATAAAGGTAACAAGTTAGCGAAGGTTATGAGAAGAAAACGTTGCAATATTTAAACACATAGTGCAAGAATATAAATCGTGTCCTAATTTGGGTGCCTCGTTGTGCCCGAGGTAGGCCTAGAGACAAGTTGATTTGGAGAACTTGTAATGCTAAATGCCTCATTATATTGATAAAAATAAGACGAATCCCAAAACGATACTAAGTTGCAGAAAGTAAAATGTCACTAATGGCCATTGGCCTTATTACATTTTAAAGCAAGAGAAAAGAAAAGACTCCTAGCTACTTGGTCCCAGAAGGACCTTCCCCAGACTCGGCATCTTTAGCTCCATCGAACTGCTTCACCAGCTCACGCAATCCCAACAGCAAATAAGCTCTAGCCAAGTGCCCTCCTTCGTTTCCCTCAGCGTTCTGGCAGTTCTCGATCCTCTGGATGAACTTCCTTTCCAACTCTACTAAGCCCCGCTCCAAATACCCCAATCGCTTATTGGCGCTGACAGCCATATCCTTCCATTCTTCAATCAACTTCTGATGTGCTTCTTGAATTTCCTGATGTTCGCTTTCGCACTCCCGAATCCTCTTGCGCAATTGGTTGTACTTAACCTGTACTTCAGCCTTTTTGTTGATGACCCTGTGACCTCGAATGGACCTGGGTTGTCCCAACCAAGCGTGATTGTCTTCCAACCAACTTGGATAGTATGGGGTATAACCAGCATGGTATCGGTCTGGTTCTATGGAATCCTTTCCCAGGATGATTTTGTAGTGCCACATATGTTGAGCTTGACACTGTATGGGCTATCGTCGTCTTGGAAGTCGGCCCTGAAGTGACTCATCTTGTCGACCTTTGGTATGACCTGGTTTCTTCCTGCCTGTCTCATGACTCGGAGAGGGACATAGGGATAAGTTCCTCTCAGACCAATGAGTATAAGAAATGGTGCATCCCGAGATCGGATGATGAATTCTTCAGTAGGAACCATTCGAACATCCACTGCACTTTGTCTTCCTTCAGGTTTTCAAACAACTCTACCCACCCTTTAGCATCTTCTGGTTGAGCAAACATGTTAGGCATATAGTTCATTCGCCTTGGCTGATGGAAGGCGATATGATCATCCCAATCTCTGCGCAAAATCTCCTGCCGATATTCACCCTTTTGGAGGTGCTTCATGAGCCAAAGTTGAAGTAGTAAGTTGAAACCCTCAAAGTGATTGGCCCCTCGTAGACAGTTTTCCAGGGCTCGGTACATCTCAGCAACAATCATAGGTACTATACTAAAAGGCTGCCCACCAATCCCTTCCATTAGAGTCTTGTCGAACATGGCTAGTCTGGTATGGATCCTAGCCTTCTTCGTAGGAAATACTATCATCCCCAAAAAGCAGAACATAAAGACGAAGAACCTTCTGTGGATATGCCCTAATGATGTGAGGGCAAATTCATCCGAGTAAGTGCGGTAGGACTTGCTATGGCCGTACCTCTCGTACAAATAGTCGAAAGGAATGTAAGAGTCCTTCAAACAGGTCATGTCTGGATTTTTCTTTAGTCCTATCATCTTGAGGAAACCCCTACCCTTGCGATTTTCTGGCATAAGCAAACCCGGAGTCACCCAAGGAATACTAGCTAGTCCTCCTATTTCCTCGAGCAAAGGTGTCATTTCAAGGTCCCCGAAGCGAAACACAGATCTGTCGCTATCCCAAAATAAAGTTGCAGCCTCTATGATTTTGTTCTCAGGTTGGATTTCCAAAAGAGAAGGCAAATTTCCCAAATATTTGCGGACGAGAGTCTGATCACTGGAGTAAAGGTCTTCCCACCAGCTTAGCAACCTTGGGTGAATGTTGGTTACCATGCCGAATCTGGGGACTTCGTGCCTCATTTTCTGCAAAACAAAGTGTTAGACCCTAACCCCACCGGACTCGACTATTTAAACCAATAATTAGCATAGACAGCATTTAGTTCTCCAAATAAATGCACAAACGTGGTAATGTCCGTTTGGGTTCCAAGGAAACCCAGTGGACTTTGGACAAGGCTGTCTTAAAGAGTCATTATGTGGACAATATAACTGACTCGGCTAGGTTTGACAGTGATGCATGTACAGTTTAAGCAGAATAAGGTTTCTATGGGGTATTAGACCGGTACCCTTGAGCGGACAACTCAAGAGGGAAAGGCACGGAACCGTCGACTGCACCGCTGATCGACTGGTTTTACCGCAAATACGCCTTTTGCCAAATTTAGGGGGGTGATAATATCGGAAGGGCGCAACCACTCATTATAAGCGTTGCTATGGTATTTGTTTGGCACGAGTGGAATATGATGTTGAAGACGCAATTACAAGAATGAAACAAGTTGTCACGTATTTGCTCGTTCATAAAGTAATGATTACAATAATTGCTCGTAATTACAACAGTATTAAAGGAAAGCAGTAAAAGACTTAAAGAAAAAGAAAATAAAAAGCCAAGTCAGTTTTGAAGTAGAAGAGAAATAAGGACATTAAATAAAAGCAATAAAGAAGCAATAAAGTCACAAATAACAAGAAATGGTAAAAACCTAAAGAATTCCCCAGCAGAGTTGCCATGTTGTCGATGCCCCCTTTTTCCATCTTTAAAAAGGCGAAATCGGGTTTACGATATTTGGGTGGACAACTATTTTCCCTTTTGGGAATTGGGTTTTGGAGTTTGAAGAGTCGCCACCTAATGATTAAGTGCATTAGGACACTAAGAAGGGTTTGAGTTCGAAAAACCAGAGTTCGGGTAAGGGCTAGAAATTATCTCGAGGGGAAGGTGTTAGGCACCCCTCAAGATCCACTAGTGTGGTTCCCGGCCATGCTACAATTGTGACTTTAAAAGCAAATAAGCATACAAGACAATTTCACATAAGGACTGCAAGTAGGTATGTTTAATGGTTACTAAACATGCTGAAATTAGGGACTAGGTGATTTCCTAGTTATTTGAAAGAATGTCTGAATGCAGAAAAAAAAGACCAAATAATGAATATAAACAATCAGTTACAGAAGTAGGTGAGCAGAAAATTTTATTTAGAAGAAGAGGATAGTGCAAAAATTAAAGGCGAAATTTTAATGACTGAAACAAAATACAGAATTTTAAAGAACTGAAAATTGTTAATCTAAAAATAATTACATAAAGGAAGGGGGTCCTAGGTTTGTAAAATACATGGATCATCCACACAACACCGGTAGCCAATCGTACGCATGGTGTTATCGCGTGATCATCATCTCCATGTCTACCCTTTCCCACCCCGTTAAGGTATTAAAGCGCGAAATGGTATCGTTACTTATTGCATGCTATTACCCGTCCCGATCCTATCAGTCCCGGAGGCATTGAGACTACTAATCCTAAAGGGGAGGGCGTTGGGGCTTCAGAAGTTTTAAAAGGATAAAAATCTAGGCGACAAACAAAAACACATAATAAAATAGGGGAGAAACAAACAGCAGTTAAGGCTCAAATAGGCCTCATCTCTTAAAGGCAAATACATAGCATGACTTCAGATACTGGTTAGGTCTTTAATTAAATTAAGGCGTAGGATAGGCTGATTCATCACATATTTCTCAGATGAGGAGTCCGAATTTGCCTTGTCTGGATGTAGTTATTAAAGACTGGCACAGTTACTTAATTACCTAATAGTTTGCCTAGGTGAGATCGGTAGGCATGACATCTAACAATGTAGGAGTATACTGAATTTAAAGAAGAGTGTATGAATTCTTGAAAAGGGATCTGCGGATTTTAAGACTGATATTAGATTAAAAAACGAGGCTGATTCAGTTAATTTGATCCTATAGGCATGATTTCTAAGTGTCATTGATTTTAACAGTTGCAATAATCCTATGGGCATGATCTCTAAATTAATTGGTTATAAAACAATTGTGTAAATGCAAGAGTCCTACAGACATGATATCTAGAATGAATTTGGTTATTATTAAGCCTAAAATTATTTGCATAATGGTGTATATATGCAGAAAAAAACTTAAGGCATGATTTTATATGCAGAACCTATTGGCATGATCTCTAAAATGCGAAAATGCATAAGTGCAGAAGCGTAGAAAAATTATAGGCATGTTCTCTAAATGCAGGAGTACAGAAATTGTGAATGACCTATAGGCAGATTTTCTACATGCGGAAATGCAGAGATTATAAATAACTTATAGGCAGGTTTCCTAAATGCAGAAGTGCAAAAATTATAAAGGACCTATAGGCAGGTTTTCTACCCTTTGCATGCATTCATTCCCCATCCCTTTTCACTATCCATCCCCAATAGTTATTATAACTTGAATGAATCAGAAAAGAAAGGTAAAATTACATCAGAAGTTCCAGCTACATCCAAACAACCTAATTTAGACTCAGAGTCCAGCAATATGAGATAAATAAACTTCCAGGATCAAACTTCCAAAAGACTTTCTCATAGTTGGGGTGTGTCAAAGTTCCCAAGAGTCTCAAAGGACTCCGGGCAGTGCTTACACCCCAAAACATTGCAGAATTAAGAACATAGTGCAGTATGGAAATGCCAGCCCTCAGATGTCCAAGTTCAGAGGGAACTCAAGGTCCCAAAGCAAGGCTCATAAGAG
>NC_031991.1:10838054-10877444 GCF_001879085.1 Nicotiana attenuata
TGTTTGGGAAGGCCTGCCACCTACCTGTAGAACTTGAACATAAAGCGTGGTGGGCACTGAAACAGCTGAACTTAGACTTGGAAGCTGCGGGCACGTCAAGAGTCACTGAATTACACGAGCTAGAGGAGTTCCGGTATCTTGCTTTTGAGAGCACAAGGCTGTATAAAGAGAGAATGAAGAGGCTTCACGATCAGAACATCATTGAGCGAAATTTCAAACCTGGGGACAGGGTATTGCTTTATAACTCAAGACTGCGGTTGTTCCCGGGTAAGCTAAAGTCAAGGTGGTCTGGACCATTTCGCGTGGTTGAAGTGTTTCCATCCGGAGCTGTGGAAGTTGCTACTGAAGATGACTCTCGTACATTTAGAGTCAATGGGCGGTTGAAATTGTATGTGGGTATGAACGAGCCTAAGGAGATGACCGAGCTGCATTTGAATGAACCCCAGAGGTCGAGCGAACCTTAATTGCGCTCACACGAGTCGTGCCGCGACGTTAAATCAGGCGCTACGTGGGAGGCAACCCATGACATTGTTGTAATTGTAACCTTTGTAGTCTATTCAAAAAAAAAAAAAATGGGCGTTAGAATCAGAGAGGGGCCTCGACCGCGGTTCTACCGCGACCGCAGTGAAACCGCGGTCAAATGGCCTCGCGGAACCTCACTGCTCGCGGTTCTACCGCGATCGCGGCAGACCCAGACGCGGCCAGGTACGTAAAATTTTATTTTTTTCTTTCTCAACACCTTTTAACCTCAATAAAAATCAAACCCCCCCCTTCTATTCCCACACCAATAATTCCGCCTCCCCCCCCCCCCTCATCCCATTCCTTTTCTCTCTCTCTTCACACAGTCTCCTTTCTCTTCCTTCTCCTTCACTCCCCTTCCTCCCCAACCTCCATTAACACACCTCCATTTCTCCCTCTCTTCAACTCATGTAAGTTATTCTTCTCTCTCTCTATTTCTTTCTCTTCTAAGTAGTGTATTTTGTTAAATTATTAGTTTCACTTAAACCCTAGTTAGGATTAGTGTAATAATTTGAATTTTTTGCTCTCTTTTATGCTTGCCATTATGTAGTTGATGTTTATGAGGTTGTTTGGTGCCAAATTAACTGGGTCTCCATTATTAAATAATTGTGAAGTTGTTTTGGTAGTTTGGAGGCCTAAACTAGATTTTTATGGTGTAGTATGGTATTGGGTCATGTGTTGGCCGAAAATTTTGGTACTATGTTGTATATTTTTGCGGTGTTTTAAGCCCAACCTAGGTTTGGGATGTTGTAATTGATGGTTGTTGATGTGTAGTTGATTGGTGGTATGGTTGTAGTTGTTATATGGTGGTGTTGTATCTCATGTGTAACATTGAAAGGAGTAAGTGTGGGGTGTATTATGCCGGAAGTGGTAAGAAAATTATGGGGCGATTGTGGAGGTTTATTGAATGAATTAAAGGGAAAGATTTCGTGTCNGAGAGACGATATAGAGAGAGAGATGGGTCTCAAAGGAATGGAGGGGTTTGGGGGGGGGGGGGAGTAATTGATTTTAATTATGGGAATTAAATTTGGGCCGTTGATCTCATTTGATCAACGGCTCAGATTAAAAAAAGATTGGACCGGGTTATTTTGAGGATTGGGCTGGGTTGGTTTAAATAGGGTATTGGGCCATTTAAAAATCTGATAGGGGTGTGGCCAATTTGGCTATAATTGAAATAATAAGGGCTGTTTGTTAAATAGTCAATTTCCCCTTTTGTTATTTTATGAAAATAGTAAAAAATGATTTGAAAATAAATTAAAGGTACTGGGCTAATAACATATAAATATTAATGTAAAAATGCTAAAAGTGATTTTATAATTATAAAATGATGTTAATTATAAAGTAGGCTATAATTGCAATTATATGCAATTTAGCTTAAAAATACCAAATAAATTTGTAAAAATACATAAAAATTACCTTAACTATATTTAGTATAAATATGAGAACAAAAATAAATTACTCATCAAAAATGATAATTTTGGGAATAACTATTGATTTTATACTGTTAAAAATGGACAATAAATTGATTTTAAAAACTTTAAAATTCTGAAAAATGCCAAAAAGCTTAGCTATGCTTATATATGCATATACATGCTATTTCGAAAGTAAATTATACAGGGAAAAATTGGGTATCAACAAACTTTCCAAAGCACTTTTATTACATTACACTTCTAACTTTTAAGCACATCATCTTCATGATCACTCAACACATCGCTATGAAACCATACATAACATAGTCCATTGACTTTAAGCACATCTACACAATCACTAGCACATATCAGTGAATTGGAGGGGTATTTTTTTGTGGCATTCTTGTATCTTTTTTTAGAAAAAATCTTTTCAAGCCCTCTATAAGTTGGTATTTCTGGCTAGTGACCTTGACAATACATACATATACCTTTTGGCTTTTCTATGGTTCCACTCAAAAGCTACCAAATCTCTTCCCTTGCTATTCTATTGGAAGTATAGATTTAACAAGATTTAATAAAGAACAAAGGGGATTGGCTGTAATATGAGTGCCAAAGAAAAGGTCTACAAGCTCAAAGGGTTGACTATGGATAATATTAGCACCGATAAACAAACAGGCTAAATGGTCAATCAAGGAAACACTTGTATCACTTCCTAAAATTACACTTAATCATTTCTCTTCGACTCACATACGGGGAAAGTTCTAGACTATCAAGAGATGGCACAGAGTACAACTAAAATTTCACCTCACACAATATACATAACTCACTCAGGATGGCTCAGACCCGACTTTCAAGTTAAAGCAACTAGCACAGTCATCATATAATCCAAATACATAGGATTTAATAACAGGAGTCAATAGACGAGACTAAGTGTCAAAAGAAAGCCACATATACTCTCAAGGCATGTAATCACAGAAATTATAGAGAAAGTACTCGGTTCAAATGCTCCGGACTTAAGCCCTAATATAAACCATGTTAACAACATAGACACTCAAGTTCTTCCCATTCTATTATCAATTCGAAAAGGAAAAAAATAAAATATTTTTGTATTTTTCTTTAGACTTTATATCTTTAAGAAAACTGTCTAAGAAGTCCATCATCGGGAAGTCCAAAACTTTTTGAAAATTCTACCTAAACAATAACTACTACCGGGTTCAAAGAGTCATCCCTTGAAAAAGAACAGTGGTCATAAGAAAAATCAAGAGGTATTATTTCTACCTAATTATTATTTTTCAAAATTTTCATTTTTAATTAAACTAGCTAAACTAAAAGAGAACAAAATTATTCAGAGAACCTTCCCACCCCACACTTCAAATTATACATTATCCCCAATGTGGCAAGGCAGTCCGGTGCACTAAGATCCCGCTATGCACGGTGTACACTATCCCCAATATACACCATAAATATAAAAGGGTAAAAGAAACTCAAGGCCGGAGCATTAACAACTCATGGAGTACTCAGCCTTCTCTCAGTCTTGGTCCTTTGTGTAGGCACCCCTCACCGAGTTCCAACTACTTAGCTTGCTTTTGCATCCTTCCAATGGCTTTACATCTCATGCTCCTACTCCTACAAAATCAAAACAGTACTACAAAAATAACATAATAAAATAAATAACAAATAAATTACAAATAAATAAAAGCAGTAAGGTTGGGTTGCCTCCCAACAAGCGCTTGATTTAACGTCGTGGCACGAAGTGAATCACTTTTTGCCTCTACCTCGAGCTTATAAATTAAACCCCTAATTTGGCTTTAAGTTTTCGGTTATGCTCCAGGGGGTGGTGAAATAAATCTAACTGGCCAAGCAACCAATGTGGTATTCTACACTTCTTGGCCTTTATATGAGGTATGTACTCCCGTCTTGCTGACACGAAAATTTCATAATGTAGGCACCTTGTTCCTTATTCCTTGACTCTTCTATTGGCTCGGATGACTCTATTTTCATATAATCATCCAAATACATTGTGGAAAAATTCTTGGAGTGAGGAACAGTGCACTCAAATGCATGAACTTCAGGACTTTCAACATCCCCAACACCAATGACACTAGAGTCAACTAAATTTGTATCCTCAATTTCCTTGCCCGACTCTAGTATTACTTCTTTAGCTCCTCCATCAGTGTGTCAATTGTTGATTCTAATCATATTGTTCTCTGCTACTATCCACAATATTAGCTTGTTGAACATTAAAATCTTCCAACAATTGAATCACTTGAGCCTTTAAGTTGTGAATAGTTGCCTCTTGCCTTTGTATCTGTAATTGTGTCTCATTATTTTGTTTCGCAAGGCACATTAGATCTCCTTTAGGTCAGTATCCCCTGGTTCTTTATTCTTACTAACTTCACGAGGAAAAGTATAACCGTCATAATACGAGTTTGGGGGAGGATAAGATATACAAGCACAACCATAAAAGTGACAACCATAAAAGTGACTATCTTGACCACCACATACATCATACACATTTCACGCATAAGATTGAGTTGGTATACATAACTCGTTTCCGGAAATATTTTGATAATTTTGACACGGGTGGTTTCTTTCACAATATAAGAAAGATCAAAAGTAGAACTACCAACATTTGGACCCCCATAATTCCAAAATGCCACATTTCTCAAATCACAAATAAAATAAAATAAATAAAATAAAATAAAACAAAATAAATATTCAAACTTGAACCCTCACAATATTTATAGCAACAACTACATTGTTAGTTCTCCGGTAATGGTGCCAAAATTTGATCATGCCCAACTCTAGTCCTAAAAAGGATAAGCGGCCGCTGCAATATAATTCGGTCTAAGAGTCTGGGTCGAATCCAATAGAGAACTAAGGCTTAGCTACAGTTGTTCAATATCACTAAGAAACACAAGTCTAAATAATTTTCTAATTATAAGATTATAATTTTATTTTAATTAATTAACTAACAAAATACTAGAAAGCAGTAGAAATTTATCAACTAAAGAGACTAAGGGTTGGAGACAAGATTAAGAAGGCCTAGAGTATGATTTCCCCAATTACCGGAATCCTTCTTACTATGTCTCCTATAATTTTGCCTAGATTCTCTACTGATTGTGAGAACTTCATGTGTCTTAATTCTTTCCCGCGCAACTACAATAATTTACTAGATATATTCTTCTGAACTATGCTAGCTGGCACCATCTTACCACTCACCATGATCACATCAAGGCTTTGTTATTCCTAAACCCACCTTTAATCCCACCATATTGATTATTCACATATGTTAGGAGTGATGTTTAACAACCACCTAAATATATACCATTTCCCAAGCAATACATAATAAATAGGCAAAGTCAATTTATGGTCATTCAATCAACAACAATAAACACGTAGTTGAACAAGTAGAGAAATTAAAAGGCTAAATTATATTAAAATGTAATAAGAATTCATCCTCCGAAAGGTTCCATCAAAACTCAAAATAATAAATTAGCTACTCATAATAGTATGTTGAAATACAATACTAAAATCATAACCAATAATGGAAAATAGGAAGAAGAAAGGAATGCTCATAGTGTATTCTTGCCTCCAAAGGTGTAGTCTAACCTTAAAGTAGTGTCCCCCCTTCAAAAGGACGTTTTAGGATGTATTTATCAATTAGGGTTTTTATGAGGTGGAACAAATCAATCCAATCTCGGATAGAAGAGCTGCAATCTGCGTCAACTTTCACGCAGAGCGCGACCATAGACACAGACAGCTTTTAAAAAAATTTCATTTCGCGAAGTGATCCGTGCCTTCGCTTCACTTCACTATTTTGTGCATTCAATTGTCTCATTTTTTGCATCTGTTTTCGTGCCATGCGCGAGAATAGACGAGCTCCCAGTTCTTTTTTCTTTTTGCAATAAATTGATATCTTTTGATTACTTATCATCCAAACTTACTCTTACATGCAAGAAACACGTTTTACCTCAAAACCCATGTAATCTCCCGTAGCTCATACGACAAATGAGATGAAAACACACTAAAGAATATATAATTTTGGCCATTTATCACATGCTTTTTAAATAACCAAATCGAGCATGTCCAAATGCACCAAATTCGCATATCAATACAATTTGCACCAAGTAGCTCCAATTCAAGTACTCTCACATGATCTTAAAAGGGACTATGCATGATAAAGATCCAATTTCTTAAAAAATTCCAAATAACATTTATACGAATCTAACATGAGACTAAGTGTCAGTATATAATAAAGTCTCGACAATTACATCAAATCCGACACTCTCCAAGTGTCCAACCATTAGCTAACAAGCCTCGTGCATATGAAAATACATGACTATACATATGTCAATTATATGTATAGATGTTTCTGCACGAGTCTAGGATATCAATGCATGCTCAAGAATCAATCCTTTTTTTTACAGAATCAACATCCATACATATACATCGCACACACGCTACGCTCTCAGGGCTCAAGGTACAAAGGTGATCACCTGACTCCAAAGGGACGGATTCAAATCCAAGCATTGTACGAACAACTCACATGATGCACGGACAATTCACGTACCAATAATAATATCACTCGCACGGATAACTCACGTCTCGTACGGACAACTCGTGTGATAATAATAATATTTGCTCGCACGGGCAACTCACGTGCCTTAACATATCAATCTGCACGGATAACTCACGTTCCATGCTCACTAATAATATCACAATAAACACACGGCAGAAATTTTGTGCCACAATCATCTAAACTGCACCGGCAACTCATGTGTCATAACCCTAGTCCATATAAGAGAACCATATGTAGAGTTGTATGCATATAAATAAGAGATAAGCACGTATAATGCACATGAGAAGAAAAATAACCATGCAGGGATGTATGCATGAGTACAAGAGATGATTTCTAGGCATGATGTACGCCTAGGTGTAACGTATGACTACGGTCCCAACACCTAATCTATAATCCAAATAATTTTCACGTCTAATTAAGCATCAAAAGACTAAACATGATCTTTAACATGAATAAAGAAGTTCAAGTAGTCATAATATTTTAAGGCATATCACAAGAATAACATGTGCGAATATGTTTATAATATAACATGTGACTATGGTCGAATCAAGTATATCAACAAATCTCAAAAATAGCTCACATGGCCCAAATAAGATGTCATAAGATAAAATATAATCTCTTAGCATGAATAATTGTGCCACAGAGTCATAAATATCAAATAGAGAGTCAAGAAGAACACACATCCAATCAAAGCATAAAGAAGATTAAAATCGAACCCCGACATGATATAATCTCGGTATCCGCATATACACTCGTCACCTCGCACATACATCACTCCTAAAACACATAGCACGTAGCAAATAATTTCATTTTTAGAGAAATATTCCCTCAAGTCGAGGTAAGCGAGATACTTACTTTTGCAAGCCAAAAGAATCTTCCAAAAATATTTTTCCTTTAGAAATCATCTCCAACCGACTCAAATGTGGCCCAATAATACTCAATAAGGTCAAATAAAGCTATAGAAATCAGCTCCAAACAATAAAGTTTTGATCTTTAATCAAATCTCAAAAAGTCAACAAAAGTTAACCTCGGCTCACGGGGTCAAAACCCGAGTCCAAGACCAAAGCCCGCTGACCTATAATCCCATGAGTCCAAATATGTGATTAGATTCTAAATCCGAGGTCAAATTGGTGTTCAAAATCTTAAAATATATTTTCTTAAGTTGTAGATAAAATTCCCAAATTTTACTTTAAAATTCTATGTTTAAGGTGTATAAATCCATGGGGAATCAAGATATATAATCAAATTCAAGTAGAATTACTTATCCTCAAAATATGGGTGAAAGCCATCTCCAAAATCGTCTCTTCACGATCTCCAAAACTCAAAATAGTGAAAATGAGCAATTACTGAAATTCTGGTCATAAAATACCTCTGACAGCATTACCCTTCGCGACTGCGACCTCAGCCTCGCGTTCGCGAACACAAACTTCAGTCGCTTGAAGGCCCTTCTTTGCCAACACAACATGTCCCTTGCGAACGCGAAGGCCACATGCTAATCCTCCTATGCGAACGCGAGAAGCACTTCGCGAACACGAAGCTAAATCTCTTCCGACCACTCCCTACTTCGCGAACACATACCACCTCTTCATGAAAGCGAAGAACAAAATCCTCCCGTCTACTCTCTTCTTCACGAACGTGATAAACACCTGACACCAGCAAGAACTAGCAATCTCAAAGAGACCCAAATGATCCTAAACACACCCAACCCGTCGAGACCCCGTCCAAACATACTAACTAGTACGTATACCTTCCACGAACTTATCCACATCCTCAAAATACGAACAACAACATTAAACCAAGAATCGCATTTCGAACCAAAATCTTCAAATTTTTTAAGTTCAAAATTCCAACTTTCGAATAGAAGCGTCGAATCAACCCGGGCCACCCTAGGTCCGAACTAAACACACGTACAAGACCAAAGTTATACGAGCCTACTAGAATATCTAAATCTCCAGTCCGAACTCGTTTACACAAAAGTCAAACATTGATCCACTCTTCCAACTTAAGGCTTCCAAATTAAGAATTACTCTTCCAAACTTTCATCAAATACATAATATAAGAAGTAAAAGTGAAATTAGGAATATTAAAACAAAAAGATATCGAAGTTCAAAAGTAAAGGAAAGGAAAAGAAAAGTAAAGAAAAACCACACACAAGGGTAGTTGAGAAGTTTGAAACGGGTAAGACTTTGTAGACACTATACATACAGACCATATTAGCATATGCAAAATAATCTGAATCTTACAAGGACAAAAGGGGTCTCCTTAAGGTTACTATAAGCCGTCAATCTGAAATCCAATCTCACAAAAAAAGCATCTCTCCGATTGTTTTGCTTCTGTGTCCGAAAATTCTTATTCTTCCTTTTTCTTTGTCAGCCCTATCTAGGGTTTCTCTCTATTTTCTCCATTCATTCAACCCACCTCTCCTCTTTCTCTCTCTACAAGGTTTGATTTTTTCTTCTCTTTCTCCATATATATGTGGCTCTCTGTGTTTGTTTTGTTTTATTATGTGTGTGTTAATGCTTGATTTGATCTCATTCCTGTATTTTTAGGCGTTACATTTGTAGGTATTTTCATTCTGTTTATGTTTTAGGTATTTTCATTCTGTTTTTGTTCTATTAATGCATTGCTTTTGCTGATGCATTCATGATTTCAGATTTTTTTTGTGTTCATGTGTTAGCTTAATCTGATTTTGCCGCATATAGGTATGTCGAATTTTTGAGTTTCTTTTGCTAGATGATGCCATGTCAAATAGCTGATGTAACATATAAACTAGAGGTTCAGTCGAAACAGTAGCTTTTGCTCATACTCTGTTTAAGTGCTGAAAAATCTACTAAATAGGCACAAGTATTTAATTCAAACCAAGTAACACAAATGGTTGGTGGATTCAGTGGCATCACAAACCCATACAGTTCAAATCCTAGATCCGTCTTTAGAGCTATTCATTTTGGATTGTGTTTGGTTTTGTGGTGTTAATCATAGTGTTAAGTGTTTCTTTTGTTCAGGTTTGGACTGCTGTTACATTCTGAGCAGATTGTTTTTGAGAATAAGTTTTCTGAAATTTTCTGGTTATCAGTGTCAGGGTCAGCTTTAGGTTTGGTGATTAGGATTTTGAGCTGTGTGCATTAGGAGAAAAAAGAAAATTTTGATAATGAGGAACTCGTGGGCAGATTCTGTTGAGAATACAGCTACTGATAATGTTGGGCCTAGCGGTGGGAGTGGAGCTTCTGCTTCTACAAGGAGATCATCTTATGTCCCACCACATCTTCGCAACAAACCAATGGGAGCGGAGCCTCCAGCTCCATCACCGGGTGGTCCACCGTCTGGTAATGACCGTTCAGGATTCAATGGACCAACTAGTGGGTCTCGATGGGGTGGTTCTAGGCCAGATTACGGACGCCAAGGTTATAGTGGTGGCGGCCGCAGCGGAGGTGGTTGGGGTGGCAGAGGCGGTGGTTGGGGTAGAGAGCGGGAAGTGAATCCTTTTGGTAATGATGCAGATGTGGACTTGGAGCAATCATTTGATCAGGAGAATACTGGTATCAATTTTGATGCTTATGAGGATATTCCAGTGGAAACAAGTGGAGAAAATGTGCCACCTCCTGTTAACACATTTGCAGAGATAGATTTAGGGGAGGCCGTCAACTTGAATATTAGGAGGTGCAAATATGTTAAGCCGACTCCTGTCCAGCGTTATGCAATTCCCATCTCCTTAGCAGGGCGAGATCTCATGGCCTGTGCCCAGACTGGATCCGGCAAGACAGCTGCATTTTGTTTCCCTATTATTAGTGGAATCATGAGGGGGGATTTTTCGCAACGGCCTCGTGGGGTGCGGACAGTGTTTCCCCTTGCTCTTATTCTCTCACCAACAAGAGAGCTCTCAATGCAGGTAGGTATGGTACTAGATCAGTTTTGTGAAATGCATTCTTGATCTTTCTATCCCTTTTTTCCTTGAAAACCTTTAGGTTTGTTAATTCCAATTGTATGCTGCATTTACATGTAGATACATGAGGAAGCTAAAAAATTTTCATATCAGACTGGTGTTAGAGTGGTCGTGGCCTACGGTGGAGCCCCAATTAATCAACAGGTACCTTTTTACCCTCTTTCCCTTCTCCATATGTGTGAAGGAAAACAAATACATGTCCATGTGATATACTTGGGTACTTTGCATTTGATGTTGGATGAATAGGTATCTTTTTGTTAAGTAGATGATTCCTGTTAGGTCATTTTCTGGTTTTTTTCTTCTTTTAATAACTGTGATTTTTATTTGACCTAGACACCGTGCATTCTTTAATGTCCACGAAAAGATGCATATAAACTGAATCTAGAAGCATTTTACTCCCATAAACATAAATAGCATAACAGATGACTCCTTAGTGCAGTGTTATTATGGGTTATTGCTTCATGGGCGAAGAGAAGTGTGTGCTTCACAAAGTGATCCCAATGAGGAGATGTCTATTCTTCGAATCTTATCTTTGAGGAGGTGGATTAATATCAATATTATTGTGTAGTGAATGCTGAAATTAGTTATTAGTTGAAATTTGATTAATTTTAATACTATGTCATATGCGTTTGGTATTTTTAAGCTTTCATGAATTGTGCACTACACGTCAAAGATGTGTGCGCTTCACTTCTCTCTCTCTTCACTTCCAGTTCCATGAGCCTTGCCTTTTTTGTGCACATTTCGTTTTTGAAGCACCGCCTTAGTGCATCATTCAATTAAAACTAGTCTAATCAAAATGCACCTAAGGATGTGGCCTAGTGGTCAATAAAGTGGGAAGAGATGGTTGGAGGTTGCCCGGTGGAATAGTTGAGGTGCGTGCAAGTTTGTCCGAACAGCACCGTTATATGAAAAAAATATATATCTAATGAAATGCACAGGTGAAGCATGAGATACATCTACGGACTATGGTTAAACAGAAAATCTTTTAACTTTACAATGTGCAACCTCTTTCATGCTTGCTTCATTTTTGGTGAATTTAATATTTCTCCTATGTGTTCAGGGAGGGAAAGTTGAATATATGTAATGCTTCTTGTTGCTGTCAATTATTTAGATGAGAACCCATTCCTAGTTATATCTTTTTTTACACGTCTTCTCTGTTTTGGTGCATGTTAAACTGTTCAAAATTTAAGGATAATGAGTTATATCTTGCAGATCATTTTGATTGTCTGGTTACTTGTGAATTTTTGTTTGATGACAGTTAAAAAGTATCACTAAGTGGTTCTTAAACAGAGGGCAAACAAACTTTTCTTTTGAAATAGTTGCATTTGTTTGGAGTTTTTAGCCAATATTATCCCTTATCTTTTGGGGTAAGCTTAACTTTGTCCTTTAAATATAATCTTGAGCACTATTTGTCCTTTAAGTTAGCTAAACTTGAGCACATAAAATACCACATAACTAGGATTTGTTCCGCCGCTGCTCCTAATAATCATTGCTAGGATGAACCAAAGTATTAAAGACTTGAATGTAAATCAAGAAGGCTAGGGATTTTTTACTGTTGTAACAGAGATGCAAAGGTTAATTCGAGAAGAAGGGTCCTTTAAAAGGGATGAATATCGACGATTTATGGGTTATTAAGCATCACGTGCAGATCACAGTGTGCTCTGCTGTTAGTTTTCTAACGGAAGTGGATTTTCTTTGTTTGTGAGACTAAATGTGCTCAAGTTTTACAAACTTAAAGGACAAATAGTGCTTAGGGTTATATTTAGAGGACAAAGTTAAGCCTATCCCTAAACATAAGGGACAATTTTGGCTAAAAGTTCCATTTGTTTGTATGATTAGAACACTGTTATTTTTACACCAGTCGATGTTCAATCCAATGGAGGTGTATGTTTCAATGCTGATAAGCCCAAGGTTGAACGATAAATTTTCTCATCTGGTTTGGATAGTGGCACTCTGTATCTAGACAACTAAAAACAGGATTTTGGATAGAGGAGCATGGTTTCTTGTTTTCCTGTAAGTTTTTAAAGCAGAAATTCAAAGATGCACAGAGGTTGTAGATACTTCAGGGAGACTGATTTTTTTTTTCTTTATGAATTTAATTTGTGATTTAGTCCAGCAAGAAAGTATCACTTTATTAGATGCTAGAGGTTGAAAATGTCTTATGGGTTTAATCAGATAGATTTATCTGTTAATAGCAAGTTGGGGTGGGTGATATGATTCCTCGTCCCTTTCATTTAGCTCAACTCATCATCATTATTACCAAAATAAAATAAAAAAAGATAAATATGTATAAATAATAGTAATAATAATAATAATGATAATATAAGCTCTTTGTCAAGTCTAAAACCTATTCCCAACTAGTAGGTATCACCTATATAGATTTTTCTTTTCCTTTGTGCCCTATCTTTAGCTAAGTCAACACCGATTCCAAGGATTTGTAGGTCTTTGGGGACAACTTCCTTCCATATCATTTTACCTCTACCCCATCCTATTTTCACACCTTCCACTACTTCGGTTTCACACCTATGGACCAGGAATTCTGTAGGTCGACACAGGACATGACCAAACCATCTCAAGTGACATTTTCTTATTTTATCCTCAATGTGGGCTAAGAAGGTTACCTTCTGACAAATGTGGTCATTTTAAATCTTATCTAATTTTGTGTGACCACACATCTGTCTTAGCATTCGTATTTCTACAACTGTACAACACTCACCTTGTAGAAATGTTTGAACTTTAGCAGCCCAACATTCACTACCATATAACATAGTAGGTCTAATAGTTGCTTTATAGAACTTACGTTTCACCTTGGTAGGCATCTTTCTATTACATAACACCCCTGTAGCACTTCTCCATTTCAACCATTTGATTGTAATAACATCTTCATCTATTTGTTCCATTCTCTTGAAATAATGAGCCTAGATATCTAAAAAAAATTTGGCACTACAGTTCTATCTAGTCTCACCTCAACTTCGCTCTTTTCATGCTACCTAAAATTACAGTGCATATACTCAGTCTTACATCCGACACGGGTGCGGCAGCATTTTGGAGAGTCCGCGCAACATAGTAATCAGGAAATATGGGAAGAGAAAGTGCATCTCAGTTTCTTCTGAAAATGGTTAAATACCAGTTGTTTTTGAGTCCGGACATGTGGAGAGCACTAGTCATGCAAAATGTGGCTTTGCTAGATGCAACTCATCAACAGCGCATTCAGGGACATTCTATTAGTTTAGGTAAATGTGAAAAAATTGTGTAGATATTGGTACCTTTGGGATGCCATCCTGTATAAAAAGTTGTAAAACAAAATTTATTTGATCAGAATTTAACCAAGAAGCTCTATAGGCACATCAGTCTAGAGAAGAATATAATTTGTAGAGTTTGTTTTATGCTATTTAGCTCAACATTCTGGTCCTGATATGCATTTGATGGTGAAAGAGGGGAACTTGTTCCACAGATGCAGTGTAATCTACGTTAAGGATTTGTCTTTGTTTAAGGAAGGACCCTCTGTTCTATCAATGGGAAAGGTCTTTACGTGTCCCTTGATAAAGAATCTTAGAAAGAGTTGTGAAGACTCTTGACAGTCCCATGAAGATCTCAATGTTATTGTCTAGGGCAAGTGAGATCCTTTGAGTTGCATTGATTGGGGTAAAATGGTAGCTTTGGATATGAACTTCCCTTTCATATTCTTTTTGGTTAGATCCTGAAATCTATGCAAATGCATTTGAAAGTTAAGATTTTTATCTTCTGGTTCTTATTTATTGTTTCAAAATAAACAGAGATCTTTATCTTCTGGTACATATGGGCATAGCGCTGATTCATATGTTGTGGTCAATTTGCAAATTTTCTTTTGTTGCGCTTCTTGTTATCCTGCTATTTTCAGACAGGCCCCCCTTGTTGTTACTTGTTTGAAGGTAAATGGTATAGTATGTTCTTCTACCACCACCTGATGCTCTACCTTGTCCAGTTTCAACTGAAACTCTGCTTTCAAATTTTACAATGTGCAATGTCTTGTAGTTGGACTTTAAAGTCATACACTGAAAAGTAGTTTTGGAGACTTGAAACAATCAAATCTAGTAATATTACTTTTATTTGGTATGCCGGCGAAGTGAAACCCACCCTGGAAAGAGGTCCTAGAATGTCAGTACTCAGTAGAAGTATTAAGAAATATTCAGTTGTTTGACGATGGTGATTTGAAACCCATCCTAGAAAGAGGTCTCAGAATGTCGGTAGAAATGCTGAGATATTTTCAGTTGTCTGACTGTGGTGATTTGCAACCCACCCAGGAAAGAGGTTTCAGAACATCGGTAGAAGTGTTGAGAAATATTCAGTTGTCTGACTACGGTGATTTCATTGTTAGATTTGCTCTCAAAGCCTGAACCTTCGAATATAAAGTGGTGTTTCGTGTCGATTTTCTACTTTTTGATGAAGTTGTGTAAATTCTCTACTTTTTGGTACACCTCTTGTATATGTTGTTTCTCCTACAATGTCAATAAAATAGTACTCTCTTCAACATTAAAATAAAGTTGTATTTTACACTATTGCTCAAACAATTGCTTGTTACATATCTGTAGCTCCGAGAGCTTGAGAGAGGAGTTGATATTCTTGTGGCAACTCCTGGAAGACTGGTTGATTTACTTGAGAGAGCAAAAGTTTCATTACAGATGATTAGATATTTAGCTCTTGATGAGGCAGATCGTATGCTGGACATGGGATTCGAACCTCAAATCAGAAGGATAGTGGAGCAAATGGATATGCCTCGACCTGGTGAAAGGCAGACTATGCTGTTCAGTGCCACATTCCCAAAGGAGATTCAGGTTTTTCTTGTAGTCACTAGGGCTGTTTTCAGTCAACGTTATTATTTGTTACTATAGTGTTTGCTACTTGCATTTTCTTTTGGAATTACGCACATCATCTTAAAGCATGGTTTGGGCTTCTTTGTACTTCTACTAAATTTTCCAACGTTTTCTTTTTCTTTCTCCAACCCGCTCCCCCATCCAATTCCCTGCTTGCTGAATTCTAATATGCCAATTTTTCTTGTTATTGTTTGGTACACTATGCCACCTTTCTTTTTGCAATTGCAGAAAATATGCCTTGCAAAATGTTGAGTTTGCAGTGAGTAAAGTCTTCCGAGCAGTCATAGTCTTGTTTTATATATGACTCTAACCCTCCTTTTTTTTTGTGTGTGGAATGCAGAGACTGGCATCTGATTTTCTTGCAAACTACATATTTTTGGCAGTTGGACGGGTTGGTTCGAGTACCGATTTGATTCTTCAGCGAGTTGAATATGTTCATGATGGTGATAAGAGAAGCCATCTTATGGACCTACTTCATGCACAGATGGCTAATGGGGTTCATAGCAAGGTAGCATGTTACACTAGCTCTCTCTTGCTTTAACAGTTATTTTCATCTACTTTGATCATATTTGAGGCACTTCAAGCAGTTGACTGGATGGAGAAGAAATCAGGACTTCTAGTCCTAGGAACATAGCAGAGAATTGAGAATGTTGGCATTCTGCTTTTCCTGTGTGTACAAGCACTAGCATAAAACCTCTCTGCCTGGTCACTATTTTTTTTTTGTTGTTGATAAAGTTCTCTACCTGGTAACTATTAGCTGCTCATTCTATCCATGATTGGTTTTGTTGGTTTACATACTATAGATGCAAATGCTGAATTTCCTAGATTGGAGTCTTCATAGATTTTCATTCTGCATGAGTTTTCTTTTAATTTGACTGGTTTTGCAATTACTCTTCTCTCTTAAAATGCTTTAGTGTCTTCCACTGACATGATTGCATCCTCTTCCCTATTTGATGCGGCTTCATTGAACATAGATTCTGTTGTATTGTAAGATTTATAGATAATGGAACACAAAGTGGAGTCTTTAAGCTTTAAATTGACTGGCAATTTGACTGTGTTATTGTTTTCTACAGCAAGCTCTAACTTTGGTATTTGTCGAAACAAAGAAGGGTGCTGATGCATTGGAGCATTGGCTGTGTATCAATGGGTTTCCTGCAACTGCCATTCATGGTGATAGGACTCAGCAGGTAGGCGAGGTCTAGGTATTGTTAGGTAGATCAAAACATTTCATCTTCGATCTTCTAATATGACCTTTTACACTGTTTTGCACTTCCAGTACAGTGATTAAATGGTGCCATATCTTGCTATCAGTGCTTGAATTTCAATACTGTCTATTTAACATATAACAAAGATGAGGTGATCCAATATTCTTGTCTGCTTTTACAGATATGTGTATGCATGTGAGTATAAAAAGCATCGAAATGTGTGCGTGAAGCATGTGTAGATATTTTACTTTTAGCTGTAGAAGCATAGTGATTGTATAATATATTGAGAAAAAGGGGCATTCACGCACGTAACACATGTACCTGATACTTCTAATTCAGTTCGTTTTTTGTGGTGCACCAACTATTACTCGCATACACTATTTTGCAGCTTCATAGCCAACATTACCTGTGGGTTTATTTTACAGGAAAGGGAGCAAGCGTTAAGAACATTCAAGAGAGGGGATACCCCAATTTTAGTTGCGACAGATGTGGCTGCCCGAGGCCTTGATATCCCTCATGTTTCTCATGTTATCAACTTTGACCTTCCTAATGACATTGACGATTATGTGCACCGAATAGGCAGGACAGGTCGTGCAGGCAAGTCAGGATTAGCAACTGCTTTCTTTAATGAAGGTAATCTTTCAATGGCTAAGCCCCTAGCTGACCTGATGCAAGAAGCTAATCAGGAGGTACCTGAATGGCTGACTCGTTATGCTAGCCGTTCATACGGAGGAGGTAGAAACAAGCGGTCTGGTGGAGGCCGTTTTGGTGGGCGTGACTTCAGGAGGGATTCCTCTTACAGTAGAAGTGGTGGAGGTGGTGTGAGTTACTATGATGGAGGTAACAGCAGTGGTGGTTATGGCAATTATAGCGGGGGATATGGTCCTGGAGTAACTAGTGCTTGGGACTAGCTTCTCAAACTTATGATACCTATATTTTCCTGCAGTTGTATATTACTCATCAACAAATTTGGACTATGATATTTTTCAGTGCAAAAACGGGGTTGAGTTCTTGTTGTTTTGTGGTCCTATAGGGGACAACTGCAAGATTGTTATGGTAGTTAGATTGGCAATTGGAGACCACTGACAGCTTTGTCCAACAGTTCAATGATGCCTTTGTTTTAATATAATATACTATTTCCCGAATTATTTTCTTGAATGCATATCAAAGGTTTATAGCGACACATGCAATGTGCATCTCATTTAGAGTGGTTTTATTGTATTTTCAACAAAGTGAGATATTAGACACCTCAATCTTTTGAAGGTTTCTTCATTTTAGTTGTATCTTTCTTTCTTAGGGAAGTGGAAATTGGAAAGAAGGCTTATACGGACATTGACTACTATTTGTTTGTAATACTGATTGTTGACAGTGGAAATGGATTGCATGCAGGATGACAAGTGTTGGCATTGAACGAGCCTGTCTTCATTTTGTTTGACAATCTTGTATGAGAAATGCAAATGAAGCAATGCGCTCTTCAGAAATCTTCATGAGTTGAGAGTGGCTGTTCTATGAATGGCCTCTACGTCTGATGACTGGGACAGAAAATTTACAGTTTTACGCGCTTATTATTTTATTTTTGAAAATTAATGACACATGGCATAGTATTATTGGTGCGTGATATTACACACGTTTTGAAAAACTGGTCAAAAAGAAAGTGGTGTGTCTTAGATACACTTTAGAAAGGTTGAGTGTGTAAGCTGATTTTTGTTCGCAAAAAGTGTGTAACAGGAATTTGGTCCATAGTTCAGGGTTAAGTGAGATGAGCCTTAGGATATGACAAATATGATATTAGTGTTAAACTCCCTTAGTACGACAATGGGCCAAAGCTGAGTACAACAGAAGTTAAGCTAACGCGACTAGATCAAGGACTATTAGGTTCCAAAGTTGACAGGTACCTAAAAGTTTGGTGCATGTAACATGTTAGAAGAATCCAATGTTGGAAAGGCAGTGGAAAGTCATTATATGAAAAAGAACATTCACATCGAGCACACGCATTTTGCACTCAATGTAACATAGCCTAGAAGACAAATTAGTAAGGCCTCTCACGCCAAAGTAGATAACGCCGGAAGCGCCACTGTATACACTAGCGATAAAATTTGACATGCAACTCTTTAAAACTTAATGATTATGATGACTTATCATCCAAGTATAAACAAAAAAAAATTCTAAAGAAAAAGAAATTACCGAACATAGAGATATCTTTGAACCCACACTAGTAGCAGAAAAAGAATATTTATGAACGAACCCACACTATCTGGCAAAGGAGGGAATTTAAGCCCCCAACTCAATCACTTCTCCCATCCACCTTTTTGTGTTTGAGGGCACATGTAAAATATTTAAGGGGTCCCATATATATATATATATATATATACAAAGTTTTTGTCGAGGCTAACAAGGTCCCGTGACCTCTCAAACTGCAACCCCTCAAACTGCAACGTAGGTCCGCCCATGTCTGTGACGTAACTATAAGAATTGATCAAGAATGCTAATATCTTGTTAACGATGCAAAAACTATTTACCATTGAGAGTGTTACAAAGTCCGTGTATAGGATCCAAACAACACATACATATATTATATATATGCATAATTGCCTAACCTTGGAGTCCAGGACCAATTTATGCATATCAGAACGAATTGAACCCATGCAATCTCAACACTGTGTCAAAGATTCATTGGCAGTCTTTCTCCCCTCTTCAAACAAGCAAAATTTAGAAAATATCATCATAACAGGATATAATTTCTCTAAAGAGAGACATAGGGGGAGAGCATTCATCAAGAAAATACAAATAAGATATTAGTAATAGTTTTGGGCTAAAGAGTAACTATTGGAGAACTTGTAATTCTTTTCATGAAAATCGGACAAAGATTCTCTAGAAATTGATATAATTTTCTAGGCCCTCCCTGCACATAGAATTAGCCGTCAAAATAGAATATATCTAAAGGAATTGACTGTTTGAACTCTCCGCGCCTTATAAAATTCCACTACCACTTGATTTAAGAGGATCTATAAATGACTTGTGATGATAGGCTATAATTACGTATTTTAGTCGATTATTACACTCAAATTTACTGCACTTTGATTGAGTTTGAGCTTTAATCGCTAGTGTCTTGCACTAACTGTGTGTTTTATGCCTTGTAGGAGTGATTTCGAGCTATATAGATGTCATGGAATGTATTCAAGTGATTTGGAGCTTTGAAGTCTGAGTAAAAGCTCAAGGAATTAAGCCGGAATCGTGTTTGGGGGTCAACGGATGATAGTTAGAGCGAACGAAGAATCGAGTAGGCATATTGCGCACTGTCTAGTAAAATGGATATAACTTTTTGCTCAGAACTCCATTTGGTCTCCATAATATATGGTTGGAAAGCTAACTCAAAGCGTTACAACTTTCATGTTTTACGTTTTACCAAATTCCAAACGGAACGGGGCGAAACGCGCAAGATTTGAGCCAAAACGAATGAAACCGGGAAAAAAGGGCCAGTTGGGCGCCACAGGCAGCGCCTGGCGCCACCTGTGGCGCCAAAAACAGTATGCACATATATTTGGGCGCTATGGAGGGCGCCTGGCGCCAGGCTGGGCGCCGGTGACGTGAAATGTGTCCTATTTCGCCCGGGACAAGGTTATTTCGGCCCTAGACCTACCCAACACGTATAAAAGCAAGACTAAACCTATTTTTGGAGGGGAGGACGCCACTTTAGAGAGATCTAACATACTTTGAAGGAGAATTCACGTGGGGGAACACACACCACGCTTGGAGGAGGCTTCCAACTAGTTTTTCTTCTCTTCCCTTCTTTTAGTTTCATAGTTTATTTGTTCTAGAGTTGTTGGGTGCTAAATGAACGTTGTAGTTTGAAGCTTGAATTGTTCTTATTATTTTATAATATATTGGTTTATTTATTCAATCTTGCGCTTAATTATTTGATTGCTTGATCACCAATTGAATACTATCTACGAATCTAGGATTGAACTCGGGAGAGGGAATTCTAGATTGCATATAAGATTGAGTAGAGCAAGATCTTAACTCTTAGGGGGAGCGGATTTGCGGTCCTAATCGCCTTGCTTGGTTACTATACGGGAATTATAAATGCGTTCTTGTTAATCCTAATTCCATAGGAATATAGGCGTTAGGTTAGCTTGAATAGGCGAGTTGTACTTCGGGAGAAGGCTATGAGCAATATTAACCCCGTCAACTAATAAACCAGATAAATTAATTAGACGATTTAAGTGGAAAACTCAACGGGATTGTTAGCTAACCCATAGCTCTAGAATATTCACTCACATTGAATTCGTCTCTATAATTCACCAACTTGTTTTCTTTAACCTCTTAGTTTACTACTCTAGATTATCTTTAGTTAAATATTCATACTTTAGGATTCGCTTGAATAGATTAATTGTTTGGTTTAATTTAGTTGATAGTTAATCACAAGTCCATGTGGGTACGATATCTGGACTTACAATCCTATATTACTTGTTGACCACGTATACTTGCGTGTGCGTTTGGGAGTAACAAGTTTTTTGGCGCCGTTGCCGGGGACTTAGAAATTAACTATTTTACTAGATTAGATTTTTACTTTTTATCTATTTAAGTTTATAATTTTAGTCTACTGTAGTTAGTATTATATTTTTTTACATGGCATCTTTGAACAAAAAGTGGTGGGATAGTAAGTATTCTTGTTTTTGTGATCCTTGTCCATATTGTAAAGGACCCCACTTGTGGCAATATTGTATAAATATTCCTAGTACCGAGTTGTGTGCACCATCTCCTTCCTGTACTATTTGTGATGGAAATTGAAATAATTGTCCTAAGTGTTGTTATCCTACTCCAGTCCCTTCTTATGTTGATTCTAATAATTCTTGTGAGTTTGACATGAGTAACGAATTGGATGATGTGGAACATGATGTTCGCATTCTTGATATGCACATGAAATTATTAGAGGAATATGGAGGTTTTCGTGAGAAAATTACGAATGAGATGCAACAATTTATAGAAGGAAGAGCTGAACTGGGACAAGATATCGATCAATTTGGAAGTTCTATTCACGACTTAGAGGCAGATTTGAGTACAAAGATCGATGCGTGTAACGCCCAACAATTTAGTGATGAGTTGTGTGAAGCCGAAAAAGATCTTCTAGGCCAAATTGAGGAGCTAAAACGAGAATACCAATCACTAGACCATGTTTTTGTTGATGTTGCCGAGGTTGAAGAGTGCAAAATTGAGGATGTCAAAAGTAATGCAATTTTGGAGTTGGAGCGTATTGGACCTCATTCTAAACACTTTTCAACATAGTGTTTGGTTGGTGACATGGAAATTGATCCATTCGAGCATATGGAGAATTCAATAGATGAGGAACAAAGTGTTTATATTCTGAAATTTGCCACACCAAGGAGATAAAACGACATTCCTCACTTAAAGGCCAAGAAGTGCAAGATGCGATACCTATTGCTTGGTTCATTTATGTTCACACCACCGCCCCAAGAACGTGACACAAAAATTGATGCAAAACTGGGGGCGCAATTCATATCCTCAAAGTGGAAGGAAAAGTGGTGAAAGTGATGGCGTCGTGCCGCGACGTTAAATAAGGCGCTTGTTGGGAGGCAACCCAAATTTTTATTTTATTTTATTGTGATAATATTTTTTTTGTAGTATTATTTTTGTATTTTGTAGGAGTACGAGCATGGAATCAAAGCCAAGAGGCATGTGCAAAAGCGAGCAGGTGGTTGAAACTAAGTGTGAGGTACCCGCACAAGGGATCATACCAGGGAGAAGTCTGAGTATCCCGTGAGCTGCTAATTCTTCGGCCTTTGGCCTACCAGGGAGTTTCTTTTACCCTCTTGTTATTTTTAGTGTGCATTGAGGACATTGCACAATTTTAAGTGTGGGGTGAGGAGATTGTCTGGGTGATTTTCTGTGCTATCTTAGTGTAGTTGTAGTACTCGTTCCTAGTATAGTAGTTTTTGTTAAAAAAAAATTAGAAAAAATTCGGACTTTTCCCGACGATGGATCTTTTGGACAATTTTTTTGAGGAATAAAAGTCTGATTAAAAATACCAAAAAGAATTTTTAGGATAGTTAGGTAGTATCCCTTGGTTTTTCTTTGGGCGCCGGTTCTTTTCCAAGGGTGTAGCTCGAACCGCGTACTTTATTTTTTTTGGAGTAGTTTAGGAAGAAATTGAGTCGCTCTGAGATACTCATTGACATGATTGATGCTGGCACAATAGGCTATGACATACATTCTGTTTTCCCGTATATTTGGTTTGAATTGTGAAGCCTAAGTAAAGTAAATAGCCTATTTTGTGACGCCTTTTCTCAGTTGTTTGACTTGTATGCTACATAGTGCAATATTGCTTAAATTTCTTAATTATGTGTGCTTACTTGACTTGAGAGTTGAATAGAACCGTCTTGATTGAGTCATGTGCAACGTGTGTGTGAGGAATTGTGATTTTCTATGCTATCCTGTGTAGTCTAGAACTTGCCCCGTGTGTTAATTGAAGCGAAATTGTAAGTGTGCTAATCTAGGAGATGACGTGGGCATTTTCTTGCTTGATCATGGATGTGCTTGTCACATAAAAATAAAATTTTCCGTTGCTAGCCCCTTTGAGCCTATAGACCTTTCTTTTGGCACCCACATTACAAGCCATACCCCTATTTTGTTCTTAATTTGATATTGATTGAACCTTTACCTCCTAAGGCACTTAGTCGCTAAAAGAAGTAAGGTTAGAGATTTGGGGAGTAGCTTTTGAGTGGAACCATGAAAGGGCCCGTTAGTGCACTAAAGTTGAAATTAAAGGTCACTAGCCGATGGACTTTATTATATGGAGTGTGTGAAAAAAAAATGATAGTGAAAGTATGTAGAAACATAAAACACCTCCAATTCTTATTGATTTGCGCTAGTGAAAAATAGAGAAGTGCGTAACTGAAAAGAGGGCTATGTTGGATGTGGCAAGTGAATCGGTTGAGAAGAATATGAGCTTGAATTGTAAATGTAGTGTATTAAAGTGCTTAGGAGGGTTAGACACTATTCCAAAATATATCCTACCCGTCCCTTAGCCTACTTTACAACCTTAAAAGTCCTAATTGATCCTAGATTTGGCTAGCTTAAATTAGTAGAGATATACACTACGGGCAAGCTTATGGTACGACCACGGGATGCATATGAATTCTTTGTGAGAGTGAGTGAATTTGGTTCAATTGTGCGATGTCCTTAATCTATATTCAAAAGTATATTTGAATGTATGGACTATCTATAATCACTCTTTTGTTTGTTGGTAAGAGCACATGATCTCATGAATGATTCGTAATGTTGTAAACTTTCTTGTTAGGTAAGTGCATGAATTGAGGGTGCTTAGAGGTTACAAGTCGGCTTTTGAGGTTGGGTGGTGACAAATAGGTTGTTGGTATTGATTGAAGTGAAATATTAATACTTGGGCATGCTTAGACGGGAATAATGTGAATTTTTGTGTGTTCATGCTTGTGTGCCGGTATAGATCATAGTCAAGGGTATAGTGTGTAGTTAAAAGTTAAAGTGCTCCTCTATAATTGATACTTGTACGTAGTTGGGGGGGGGGGGGGTTTATTAGATAGTCCCATTGCTCGAGGACGAGCAACGTTTAAGTGTGGGGTGTTGATTATAGGCTATAATTACGTATTTTAGTCGATTATTACACTCAAATTTACTGCACTTTGATTGAGTTTGAGCTTTAATCGCTAGTGTCTTGCACTAACTGTGTGTTTTATGCCTTGTAGGAGTGATTCCGAGCTATATAGATGTTATAGAATGAATTCAAGTGATTTGGAGCTTTGAAGTCTGAGTAAAAGCTCAAGGAATTAAGCCGGAATCGTGTTTGGGGGTCAACGGATGATAGTTAGAGCGAACGAAAAATCGAGTAGGCATATTGCGCACTGTCTAGTAAAATGGATATAACTTTTTGCTCAGAACCCCATTTGGTCTCCATAATATATGGTTGAAAAACTAACTCAAAGGGCTACAACTTTCATGTTTTACGTTTTTCCAAATTCTAAACGGAACGGGGCGAAACGCGCAAGATTTGAGCCAAAATGAATGAAACCGGGAAAAAAGGGCCAGTTGGGCGCCACGGGCAGCGCCTGACGCCACCTGTGGCGCCAAAAATAGTATGCACAAATATTTGGGCGCTATGGAGGGCGCCTGGCGCCGGGCTGGGCGCCGGTGACGTGAAATGTGTCCTATTTCGCCCGGGACAAGGTTATTTCGGCCCTAGACCTACCCAACACGTATAAAAGCAAGACTAAACCTATTTTGGAGGGGAGGACGCCACTTTAGAGAGATCTAACATGCTTTGAAGGAGAATTTACGTGGGGGAATACACACCACGCTTGGAGGAGGCTTCCAACTAGTTTTTTTTCTCTTCCCTTCTTTTAGTTTCATAGTTTATTTGTTCTAGAGTTGTTGGGTGCCTACATGAACGTTGTAGTTTGAAGCTTGAATTATTCTTATTATTTTATCATATTGGTTTATTTATTCAATCTTGCGCTTAATTATTTGATTGCTTGATCACCAATTGAATACTATCTACGAATCTAGCTAACCCATAGCTCTAGAATATTCACTCACATTGAATTCGTCTCTATAATTCACCAACTTGTTTTCTTTAATCTCTTAGTTTGTTACTCTAGATTATCTTTAGTTAAATATTCATACTTTGGATTCACTTGAATAGATTAGTTGTTTGGTTTAATTTACTTGATAGTTAATCACAAGTCCCTGTGGGTACGATATCTGGACTTACAATCCTATATTACTTGTCGACCACGTATACTTGCGTGTGCGTTGGGAGCAACAACTTGTATTGATTTATCATAGTTTTTACCGACTTCTTCTTTCCTTAGGGTTTAAATTTCCTTTTTTTTAAAGATTTTTCAGCCGATGTCCGATATTCGTATTGGAGTCCGACTATGTTCGGATTCGTGCCGTAAAGCCCCGGTCGGAGGGAGAAGGGGGGAACCGCTCAAGGTTTAAATATTAGCACAAGCCAAAAAATATTAAGTGTTTTTTTTCTTATTTATCTAGTAGACAGGATTATCTGACAATAAAAAAATATCTAGTGATTTCCATTTATTTATCTAAAGTTTTGTAGACAAAGTTGTCTGACACTTATACTAGAACTAGAAAACTAATAAATATCTAGTGGAATAATTCGGATATACAAACTGATCAAACATCATTTTTATCGCCAAAATAAAAAGTGTCCAGAACCAAAGGGTGATCTTTTTGGACTCAAACGATAAAAATACGTAAAAAAAACTACTGACTACCATTTTATATATAGCGCGGTGAATAACCACGCTATATTTGAACTTTCTTGCCCCACCAATAATTCATATGCACTTTATTGACCCACGAATAATTCATATGGGTATAGCGCATGCAGTATACGCGCTACATGTATAACGCCTATTATGCATGCGCTATTACATCAAATAATTGTACCCCCGGACTGATTTTTTTCTTATTTAAGGAGTTTCAGAATTTGGTAAAAATCCATTCAGGATCCTTCAGGTCTTCCAAATTATTTGTTCGTTAAGTTATTTTGCATTTTGTCATAATGTTCGAAGAGCAAAAAATTAGGGCTTCATTATATTGGGGGGTGAGATTGTGGTGGAGAATAACTCAGTGCGCTTATAGTTGTTTTCCACAGTGTCATGTTAAGTTACCACTTACATTGGAGTACAATAGATTGGTATCGTTGTTATGTAAAAAAATGAGTGTGAGCAAACGTCCGGTTAATATTAAAGTAACCAGAAGATATCTATATTTTGTTACTCCGCAAGGGGTTGCTTGTTATGCTAAGTTTAACATCGAAGACGATAAAACTCTGACAGATTTTTTTAGGACTCCGGATGAACACCAGGAACTTCTTGTGATAAAAATGTTGGAAATGTACGTCAAGGCTGAAGACGTTCGCAATATTGAGGTTCAGCAAAATAGGGATATTCTTTAATCATCGGGTGGTTTTTTGGAGCAGTTTTATCCGAATAGGTTTCGGGTGAAAGAGTTTGGCCAGATCTAAACTTATCTCCACGGGCGAATGAGGAGCGAGGACATAATTTCTCCCCAAGTTTACCTAATCCACAAGCCGAGTGGTAAACTTTAATTTTTTTTTGTGTTACGATATTTATTTTTATGTATTGTATTTGTATTAACACTCATATATTTCACAGGGGGTACCGGCCAGATATGAATTTTACAAGTTATGAACAAACTAACAATTGGAATATGCCTAGTTTTAGTGAGTTGGGTCATGGTGGTCCGTCCGGGAGTCATCATCAACAGGATAATATGCATCATGGGATATCAACATATTATGGTTTGTAAGTTAAGTGATAAAGTTTATATGTAATGTTTGGATGAATGTGAGAAACTCATTATTTTATTGGTTGTGCAGTGAAAACGAGCAACTTGAAGGTCCTTTCCTTCCTCAATTGACCGAAGATGACATATTCAATCAATATCTGACAGATGCGCAAAGTCAGAAAGATGATAGTGATTATGACAACAATGCTGATGAGTCTGGAGATGACACACCCTTCCTTGATGAGGGTGATGATGATGAGGAAGAGAATGATGAACCTGATTTTACGAGGGAGCATGATCCACCTCCCATTAGACCAAGAGTGTACGAGTCCCATGTGTCATTTCATTCAAGGGAGATTCCCTACCTTGATCAGTTGCCAAGTATGCCGGGTGTAGATGCCCTCACAAGGGATCTTGACGAAACTCGAACAGCAATGTGGGATGAATCTAGAGTAATGGTGCTGTCAAAGGGCATGCTTTTTGCTGATAAAGCGCGCCTAAGCAGGGTTGTGCGAATGTACAACATAAAGGAGTATCGTGAGATCGTGGTTAAGTATACAAGGTTATTTTTCGTAGATGGTTTCAAGCTTGTAATTGAATGCTTTATGCGAGAAAGTTGAAATCAAATATGTGAATTGTGGGAAAATACATTGGCACTCACACTTGTGAAATGGACACATTCAGTGGGAATCATTTTAACTTGAATGTTGACTTGATTTCTCTTGTCTTGATTCCACACATTGAAGCGTCCATAAGGTACAAGATCAAAGAGTGTATAACATTTGTCCACCAGGTATATGGATGTACCATTAAAAAAAAAGGCATTTCTCGGGCGTAATGTGCGTTAGAAATTGTTTATGGTAACTGGATAAGTCCTTTGCCGCTCTACCCAGGTACATGGCTGCATTGCAACACTTTAACCCCGGGACTATTGTTGAATGGAAGCTTGAGCGGAGTCCGGGAATACTAGATTACATATTCAGATATGTGTTCTAGGCATTTAAACCAGCCATTGATGATTTTGTGCATTGTCGGTCGGTAATATCCATAGGCGGTACTCATGTCTATGGAAAGTATGATATTAAGTTGTTGATCGTCGTTGCAGTAGATGCTAATGGAAGTATATTTCCCCTAGCATTTGCTATTTGTGCCAATGAAAGCCAAGAGACGTGGACATTATTTTTGAACCACTTGAAGGAGCGCATTGTCAGACATCATTTAGGTATTTGTTTAATATCTGATCGGCATGACGGTATTTTAAGCTCTGTACAGAATTTGCGTGCATGGTAGGAACCGTATGTCTACTACTATTACTGTGTTAGGCACTTGAAGGCCAACTTCCAGAGGGCTTATCCGAACAAGGACTTACATGATTTAATATGAATGGTTGCAAGAGATCACCAAGAGTGTAAATTCAGGAGGCGAATGGAATAGATTAGGCAGGAAGACCCAGAAGCCTATCGTTGGTTGATGCGACATGAGCTTGACAAGTGGACTTTGCATAAGGATGGAGGTAGAATATGGGGAATTTTGACTACAAATGTGTCAGAGTCGTTCAATGGGTTATTAAAGTCTGCACGTGGATTGCCTGTCATTGCCATGGTGCGGATGTCATTCAAGCAGATGGCGGAGAGGTTTGTTGAAAGATCTAGAGGTGTATCGTCATTGATGGAAAGGGGTGTTGAATTTATGCCACAACCAATGAAACGATTTGAGAAATATAGGAAGTGAGCACAATGGCACTCATTTTGCAGTATTGCAGCGAGCCAAATATTTTTGAAGTTCGCACTGGTCTGCATCACAAACCGCGTGAATAATACGCACACCGTCAATGAAGCCAGAAGATTATACTCCTGTGGAAAATGGTTAATCTATCACTTTCCATGCTCGCATGCCATGAAGTGCTTTCAACATACAGGTTTCGCGGCAACGAGGTATGTTGATAAAGAATATAGTGTTGCTGCACACTTAAACACCTATAGTGAACAGTTGCAGCCAGTGGGTGTTGAGCATTATTAGCCACCAGAACCATTTAAAATGGTGTGTAACAAGGATTATGTGCATCAATGGCAAGTGCAAAAAAGAACGCGAATACGGAACCAAATGGATGTTTGTGATACCATTTATGTGCGCAAATATGGCATATGTTCCCAAACAGGACACGACCCCCGTAAATGTCCTTCAGCTGCTTTGGGAAGCGGTGATAATTCAGCTCCAGGTGGTATTTCATCAAATGTGCCTAATTATCAAGGATAAACGTAATGTTTTATTGCAGTATTTTTGTTGTACTAAATGTCTGTAAATGTTCGGTTTGAAAAATTTATGAAATAAAATTATGTTTCCAGTGGGGTTAAATCTAATTGATAATTAGCATTAAATATTCAATACAACAATTTAACATACACCCTAAGAAATAAATAATAATTGTCATTCGCTATTATCGTCACCGTCTGGCACTATTTCATTGTCACTGTCTTCATCTTCTTCGTCAAGATCTTGTACGCACCCTTCCGGGCCGAGGACATCGTAATCTAGGCCCCAGTTGACACATATTTCTCGTATTTCATTGCTATCATCAATAAGACCACTTGCTTGATTTCTACAACAATATGGGACGTCTACGTCCAACGTCTATGGTAGAAACATAGATAGTCCCTCTCACTCGACAACTGTTGGGAAAATAGGATAATCATTGTCTGTATGCATTTCATTCTTTAATAAATCCCAATACTGATCCTCTGTTCCTTCCAGGTAGTTAAGATCATCCATTGCATGATGAACAGGTAGTGTCTTTTCCATCTCTAAAATCTCCTTCATCAAATGCCGAATCATTTATGGTTCATCTTTGTGTGTGTTTGTTTGGAAGGTTGCAGACAGTGCTTGTGGTACAACAAGCCCTTGCCAGCGACATAGTACTTCATAATCACATCATTTTGAGAAAAGGGGAACCCATTGTAGTTTTTCTCCCCAAATTCGCATACCTTTAGGTTTTGTAGAATGCGTTTCGTCCTCAATAATGTACCCTGCAACTTTAAGATCAATGTATATATTGATAGGCTTATTTTTCAAGGGACGTAGAACACCATACCACTTGTCATCAACCAAATCAGTATAGCAACCTAGCATATTTTTTCAAGGTAGGGGTCGATTGTGTTATGACGTGTTCCATGTGGATCTTTTGAACTACCTTCACCTTTTTGCCTCTTCTTAAATCACTTATTAAATGTTAGTGGCATTTTTGAAATGGATGCTATAATGGTTCTTCAAATGGTCTTTGAATACTGATCTCTTGGTTCAACTTTAGAAGAGCTAAATTGCACGAGCTTGTATATTAAACGTAGCACATCACCAATATACGTTAAGTGTATTGTCATGTCAACCTGAAAAAGTTGTCGATCTGAAAAAGTTGTCGACCTGAAAAAGTTGTCGATCTGAAAGAGCTGTCGACCTAAAAACGTTGGACCCACTTGTACCCGAAAGAATCATTATCACGCGAAACATAGCGCCGCACCAACATACGTTATGTGTATTGTCATGTCGACCTAACAAAATTGTCGATCTAAAAAGCTGTCGACCTGAAAATGCTGGAACCACTCGTACCCGAAAGAATCATTATCACGCGAAACATAGCGCCTCACCCATATGTGTTATGTAACCTAAAATAACTCTTAGTTTCCTATAAAAACCTCGCGCATTTTAGTTATTATTTGCGTTGTAACGAAACGAATAGAAAAACATTCCATTAATTTTTCATTTTCGAGCATTACGACATATCTGGATGCAATGATGTACCAAGGTGTTACTGTGGCAAACGTGCCATTTTGAAACCATGTTGGTCAAATTGCAATCTGGGGCACAGACGATGGATGTGTAAACAAATTGTAAGTTATTATTCTTGGAAAAAAATATTTTTTAATACTTTTTATATAACTTGTTAATTAATAGTCTTGTGTTATTCTCCCATTGGTAGGACGAAAATCAATGTGGTTTTGAAGAATGGTATGATGAATCCATTAACCAGGAATACTACAAATCATGTTTGCTAAACATTTGGAATCTAATCGGTGAATACGAACTCCAAATCGTGAAACTACAAGAACAACTGGAGGCAGTGAAAGAGAAACTAAAAGAGGCGGAAGAAAAATAGGTTGGAAGAGAAATTTAAGTGGTTGAAGCATAGAATGATGGGCGGTAGTGACTAAACAAACACATGGATGCGTTTAGTGTAGTATTTTATTTTTATATTGTACGTATCATGTATTATCTTTAATTGGTAACAAATTCAAATTTATGTTAAGTTGTCATTTTTTGTGTGTTCTAGTGTTAAACTAATAAATAACCCGAGAAATAAAAATACATGCGCAAATTATATAAAACATAAATAATGTTGCAATTATATATTGAATGTCATATATACAACTAATAATACATATCAATGAGTCCCACAGCCTGTATGCTTTAAAGCATTGGTTGGCCTGAGGTGCATCCCATCCTGTCCGGTTACGTTATTAGGATCATCCTCAACACGTCGCCTCTTTATCGAGGGATGCGTTGCAGCATGATCATCAGTAAGGCTGGCAAACTCGGTAGAAGCGGCCATTGGGCCAGCAGTAACCTACAGAATATTAAGATATTTTAGTATATCAAATATAAAATACTAATGTACGTGTTAGAATTTTTTTTAATGGTCATACCGTGGTCTCAGCGGGCTCCTGAATAAAATTATCAGTCTCTGACAAGTCAGTATCGCACAATGTGGCCTCGGTGACGGGCGATGACGAAATCTTTACAAAAAATAAAAACACTTTAGATATTACTGACTAATCAATGACATAAAAACAAATTGAAATAACAGTAATACAAAGAAACTTGCGCGTGAGTAGCGCCATAATGCTCTGTCGGAACATCAAGGTGCACTGAAGTAGATGAAGTATGTGAAAGATCCTCAGCATCCATCGGTGATGATCCATAACTCAGTCGTCACCCACTATGCACCTCTCGTATCGGACGATCAGCAACAACCGTCGATGGCTCTGAGGGATCAAGAAAACACTGATCCCACTCCTGCCGCGTAATGGTCGTGCCCGTGATCAACAATGGAGCTGACGGGGTCACCTTCGAAGTCCCTGGCGACAGCTAAAGGCTGAATGCCGGCATATCGTGAGGAGCATCGTGTAGCTCAGGGTGTTCACCCGGCTGATAATCTCTAATATCCTCCAGGGGTGCCTCAATGCCCCCTTGCTGGGGACCCCGTCCTTGCCGAACACCGCGACCTCGTGGGCCACCCCTTCCTCTCTGGCCACGCCTGCCACGTCTACCACGTTCAGGCTCCATTGGTGGCCCATGATGGTACTCCTCAGGCGTCACATAAGCAGCCTCGTATCCTAAGTGCTCATCCTCTCGGGCACGTCTCAATGAGTCGGAAGCAAGATCAGTAATCCGAAGGTCAAACACATGCCAAGTTGCCGCTACCTCGCCTGTATGCTGCAGCATCTCCAATCCCAACTGGTAGAACTGATGTAAGCCAATAGCCTGCATAACATGTAAAATATTAATTACGGAAGGATAATGTAACGTCATAAGTAAGTATGACAAATAACATACCAATGCCTCATGCCTCCCGGCGTATGAAATGTACTGACCACCAGTGCAATGAACGGGATTCCCCACGAGAAGTCGGGTAACGCTGCGATACCAACCCATGTACTCATGCTCTCCCTCCATACGGTCAGGTGGAGGGTATGGCGGAATCAGGTCATACCTCTGGTCCCAAACCTCAATCTGCGCCTCTAGCCAGGCCATGTATGTCTGGTCAACCCTGCAACGATCATCCCGCTCGTAATGTGTCCCGTGCCAAGGGGCAGAATATGTACAAGCTGCGGGGGACCAAACTGGCGAAGGACTCGCTCGGTGGCATGATGCTCGACTATATCGAGACATATCAGTGGGACGGAAGAGCTCCACATAGCTCGGCTGCGGGAGCAATAATCGGGCAAACCAACTATGAGCACATCATTGTATGGCCTCCATACGAACTATTTATTAAACACAAGAATCGTGAGTAAACACAACACATATCAAGTCAGGCCAAGTAAACTTAAGTATATATGTACATGCAGGCCTTCAAGTAAATCCAACAAATCCCTGTAATAAGGGAGATGATGTCGAGCCTCGACCTGGCATGCGTAGCCTCACCTATCAACCCACCTCCAAGCTAAAGGGAGAAACGGTGGAGGTGGTGCATCTGGAGCGATCTGGTGGTAGAGGTGGCTGGAACTGTAGGAACCGCTCCCAGGCCCAAACCTAATATAGATTGTGGACGTAAAATTTAAGGTATTTTTTTGCTATGTATGTTATGATCATGAATAGAATCGACTATGTTTTCACATGCAACATCGTTAAAAAACATCTCTCTGGGTGCCCCTGCACTCCTGACATATCTGCCTATACAGGTAACCGAGAATAGCTGCACCCCAGCCATAACCAAATAAATCATCTAGCCGCTCCATATGATGTAGAAATCTCAAGTGACTAGGTTTCCCGAAGTGTCCGGGAACAGTATACCATCAAACATCAACAGCAGGAACAGTCTTGTATGCCGGTCGATATCCTCTGGCGGTGAATCATCCGTAATCTCCACGTCCATCGCCACCAGATACTGCCGAATGGGCTTCAGCTGTAATCGGCTGGCCCCACTCAATGCAGTCGGCTCCGCTGGCTGGAAATAGGTGAGCCGCTGTAACATATGAAGGTAATCCTCTCCCCTATAGTCTCTAAGAGAATGTGGGTAAGCTATAGGTATACCATCAACAGGCAGCCCGAAAAGAACCTCCACGTCCTCAAGCCTCACCGAGGGTAGATGAAACGTGTGTGTCTCCGGTCGCCACCGCTCTATAATAGCAGTGATCAACGCCCAGTTGAACTGCAACCGGCCAATCTCTATGATCCTGTAAAAACCCGTATCCTGAAGGCGTCTAACTATACGAGGATGCAGTGGGTGGCCCCTAATGAACTCCCACATATCATCTATATGTCTAGGGCGGAATATCTGGGACAGACACTGTCCATCCCAGATGTGTGAAGACCTATGGTTGCCCTGTAAGAATAGTAGCTCTCGAGATGCAGGTCCGGGATGCACATAGGGAACCTCCATGATGATGTCTGTAAATTGAACAATATTAATTAAAGTATTTTTCTGTTTAATTGTTTAACATCTTTATATTGCAATATCTTTTATATTAATATTTACTCGATATTTTTTCTATATTATTACTTAGGTTGATACATTTTTTATATTATTATTTTATATGTTAGTTTCTTACATTATTTTGTATGTTAGTTTATTATTTTATAAGTTTGTTTCTTACTCAGCTATTTTTGGGTATAATAGAATTAAATAATTAATTTTCATAACTATACATGATTAATTAATAAGTATTCATATAAAACTACTTAGTTTGATAAATTTTTTATATTATTGTTTTCTATGTTATTTTCTTATATTTGTTGACATAAATTCGAGAGAGTTTGTGTTTGAACTATCTTCTATTTTTATAGATATTTTTGGGGTTGACAAATAATTAAATGATTAATTTCAATAACTACAAAGATAATTTAGTAATTATTCATATAACAAATACTTAGGTTGATAAATTTTCTATATTAATATTTTATATGTTAGTTTCCAACATTTTTCTACTAAAGTAGCACTACTCTAAATGGCCATGAACAAAGTCAACTACCATAAGCTAAAATTTATTATCAGTTTTACTATGCTAAATGCCACTACATTGCAATTAAGGGAACTAAACAACAATAAAGTCACATATTAATATACGTACAACAATAAAATCACATATAACATTAATTATTCATAAAATAATAATTTATCTTTTTTACTAATTTTTTAGCACATAAATAATCTAATCCGGATAAAAAATAATAAATTAGTTAAATCACAAAAAGGATCATAAAAAAATATAGGCCACGGTAAAAAATAACTAATAAGCATTTTATATACATGAGTTTTACCAAAAAGTAAGTCGGAATACCACGATTTTTTTTTTGAAATGTGAAAATTTGATGATTTGGGGGCCGAAACGAGCAATAGACGAGAACCACTACACGACAACGCCTTGGATCCGGTGTTAGCTTACTGCAATACGGAGAAAATACACTTTTTGTGGGACGGGTGGGCTCCAATAGAGTTTTTTTGCTTAAAAAAAGGGGGGGCGCTGGTTTGGGTTTCTGTTGGTTTCTGGTAGTGGAAGGAGATGGCCCGCTTTTTTAAGTAGGTATAGCGCATATAAAGGAGGCACTATATTATAACGCCTCCTATATGTGCGCTATACCTTCCGCCAATTTTGAGTTCAAATATGGCGTGGTTATTCACCGGCCCTATACCTTAACGGACAAGCATGCCATTAAGGTATAGCGCTGTGAATAACCGCGCTATATATAAAATGGTAGTCAGTTTTTTTCCCACCTATTTTTATGTTTGAGTCCAAAAGAATCACATTTTAGTTCGGACTTCCAAAAAAAAAAGGGAGGGTTTGTGGGTGGGGACTAGGGGTGTCAATGGATATTTAAAAACCGACTAAACCGACCGAACCGTACCGTACCGAACCGACTTTTAGGTTTCTTTTAATAAAATCGTAGGTTTTTATATAAATCTATAACCGTACCGATAATTAGGGTAGGCTTTTTATTTTATGAAAGTAAACCGAAAAAATACCGAACCATACCGAATAAATTTCCAATGTGAATAATATATTTATATATTAAGTTTAAAAATAATAAAGCATTAAATTTTTCTTGGGCCTTTGAACTATGAAACAGTTACAAGCCAACACGTAATTAAACTTAAAATCCTCCATACCTATTTTGATACTCCTATTGAAACTAAATTATTTCTAGCATGTTCACTAGCAAGACACAAGGTATTGTAGCGAGTATGAGTAGCAATCTATAATGTATTGAACATGTTTCTTTTCGTATGATTTTGATTTATCTTCTTGAATATTTAATCTTCTATAGACTTTATTCTTGAATCCCAACTTAGTTAATATTTTTTCACTCGTGTGATTTATATTGTTTTTGTATTTGCTTAATTTCTTTTGATGCTGATGTAGAATAGTTGATTGATATATACTCTAGCCATCTTTCATATTTTCTTAATTCATCACCTTTTAAACTGTAACAATATCTAGAGAGTTTTGCTAAGTCCTAAAAAAGTATGTATGTTATTGCATTCTACTTCTACTAGTGACTTTTACAAGAAATTAAAAAAATTAGCGAAAATTTACCGAACCGTACCGATACCGAAGAGAAACCGACATGATTGGGACGGTTTCGAAAAGTCCAATTTTGGTTATACATAAAAGAATAACCGAAATATTGGTATGGTATAAATTTTATAAAATAACCGGCCGAACCGATCCATTGACACCCCTAGTGGGGACTTAAAAAATATTTCGCCTAATACTTTGGCCTGCTATTAACATGTGCAAGTTAGAGTCGATTGGAAGGTCAACTTCGCACAACAGCCTTTAGAGTTGTGACTTCTGACCAAAGACCATATCAGATCTTTGTCAATATACTATACTAGTAATAACGAATTATCAAATACTATGTTTGACTAGTAAAAGGGATTTTTGGTTCTCTGTGTATTTTGTAAGGTAGTGTTTTAGTTCAAATGTAAATTTTAAATATCTTAAACTTAATAAGTACATAGTCATCTAGCATGGTTAGTGGTAATAATTTAGGTAGTGATGTACTCAAAGTTTTGCATATTTTACATAGCCTATTGTTAATTTGTTATATTTCAATTTTTAAGTGATTCTTACATGAGACTTGATAATAGGTGAATTTGACTATAATCACGCCTTAAATAATCACCTTCTTGTATTTTTAATGCTAAAAGTGATAACAAAATGCTCTTATTAGTGCTTTTCATGATTTGCAGGTGATATATGTATAAAGAAGGCTAAGGAGCAGTTTTGGAGTCAAAATTGATGAAAAAGAGGCCAACTGTGAAATTCCCCAAGTAAACCACTCAAAACAGGCCGAAGATTCAGAGCACTGGTTTGACCGCGGTAGAACCGCGGTGGAAGACAGCTGCGGATGAATTCAGAATCAGAGAAGGCTTTTGGCCGCGGTTTGACCGCGACCGCGGCAGAATCGCGGCGGAAGCAGAAAACTTCAGGGACTAAAGTGTAAAACACGGGATTTTTAGACCTAAACCCTATTTAAAACATTAGACTTCGCCCAAGAGAGGGATGTATTGATTTTTAAGGTTTCTTAGCAAGGAAAACCATTGTGAGAGAATACTCCAAACATCTTTCTTCTTTACTTTTGATTTTTATGATGAATTCAATCTTAGTTTATCTTCCCATAGCCATGAGTAGCTAAATTCCTTGTCTAAGGTTTTGATGGAACCTATTGGGTGATGAACTTCTTGTTTATGTGAATACAAATTGCTAGTTTAATCTATATTTGTTCAACTTCGTGTCTGTTGTAGTTAATTGACAGGATCCTCAATTAGTTGTGCCTATTTAGTGTGCATAACTTGGAAAAGAGTGCATATTTAGGGTATTGTTGAACAACACCACTCCTAGATTATTAGAGGAATCTATAATTGCGGGTTTAAAGGCGGGATTAGGGATAACGAAGTCTTGGGTGTAATCTAAAGTGAATCGTGCTAAATAAAGTAAGCTAGTGTATCTCGGGAGAGTGCAATAGTAAATTACTGTGATTACTCGGGAGAGATTTACGGTAAGATTAGCGTTCATGATGGATAGAGATGTGTTGGTAAATTTGTATGAACATAAACAGAAGGGATTCCATCAATAGAGGAAATCATTGCCTTAGCATTTTTCTCATAATTGTTTACAACCTTATTAGTTTAGTTTACCGCTATTTAGTTACTTGCAAGCTAGTTGTTAAAGAACATTCAACTGAGATTTGAATATTTGGGAAGCTGGTTCTGAAGAATTAGTGGGTCTGAAGATAGTGGTTGATAGGTTAACTCTCTGTGGATTCGACCCTGGGCGTAATACTCGGGTTATATTTGCAACGTCCGCAGAGTCCTTTTTATAAGGCATAGTTGGGCGTGATCAAATTTTGGCGCCGTTTCCGGGGAGTTAACGGAATTATCAATTGCCATTGACAGAAATACAAAGATTCTTATTGTAGTCAGTTTTCTCTCTACCAACTTTTTCATTGAAAATTTGACGGTTGTTGATCTGGGTGCACAGGTGTATGCCTAGAAATTCTACGAGGACTGGAGAACTACTCGAAGGACTCTCAGACCCCGAGAAAACATTACGGGCATTGAATCGTGCCAGCAAAAGACTTCAACAACCCCAACAAACACACAAATTCGAAATTGACATGGGCGACATAAACGACCCCAACGAAAACGTCAGGAATGAGCAATTGGCACCTCCCGTGCCTGAAGGTGCACTATATGACTGGGCACAACCCACAACTGACAATCTGCCCACTGCCATTGTTGTGCCCGCAATACAAGCTGAATCGTTCCAAATCACAAATAACATGCTACACTTGTTGCAGAACAAGGGACTCTTTTCGGGGACACAAACAGAAGATCCTCAGCAGCACTTGAAGAACTTCCTGTCTATATGCAAAACTCAAAGGCAACCCAACGTGACTCCGGAAGCAATCAGGCTATTATTGTTTCCATTCTCGTTGATAGGAGCTGTTCAGGTTTGGCTAAACTCGCTCCCCATAAACTCTATGGAAACTTGGGCTGAGTTGGTCAAGCAATTTCACAACAAGTTCCATCCGCCCAACAAAACTGCTCAACAAATTGATGAGATTGTGAGTTTCAAACAGAAACCAATGGAGACAGTACACGAGACATGGGGCAGGTTTAAAGGAATGTTGGTTATGTGTCCCCACCATGGTGTTCCAGAACAGAAGTTGGGACAACGGTTTTACATGGGACTGTCAGACAGCATGAAGAATATCGTTGATGCCTCTGCTGGTGGGGCATTCTTGAGCAAGACTTGGAGAGAAGGTCAGAATTTGCTCGACAAAATGGCGCAGAATTCAGGTTGGACAACTAGGAACACACCTATCACTCCAGTGGTGCACTCAGTGCCTCTTGATCCTTCTAATACAATGGCTGAAAATATGGCGACTCTCTTGACACAAATGAGCATCCTTACCAAAAAGGTGGAGGAATCAGGGCAGAAGCAGCAGGTTCATATAGTAGATACTACCAATGGGGGCTTGTGCACATCTTGCATTAGCCAGCCAATTGGTAATTCTTGGAATACAGAGCATGATCATCATCATCAGCACCCTGAAGATATGAAATATGTGGCTAACTATGGGGGTCAGAGGCAAGGTAATCAGAACTGGGGTCAGCAGACTCAGCAGCAGTACAGGCCACCTCAGCCACAGTATAACGCCGGAAACATGGGAGGCATGAGACCCCCCAACAACATGGCACCGTATCCTAGACCACAGGGGTACAACAATCAGCAGCAAGGGTACCACCCACCTCAGCAACAGCAGGGTGGAAGAC
>NC_031991.1:10877454-10915283 GCF_001879085.1 Nicotiana attenuata
CAGTTTAGGGCATATTTTGATGGTTCGTTTGCTTATTTGCAGGTCATATGGCTCCCAAAAGGCAAAGGAGATCTGGAGGCACATCCCAGCGACCTACTTATGATGATTCCAGATTCCAATCGGAACTGGCAGAGGACGACTTCAACGCCAAGGCTACAAAGACCTTTATCCATGAGATCCCGATTGATCGGGTAGCCCTCCGAGCCGAAAAGGTGGAGATGTATGAAGAAATACGGAGGCGGGAAATGGAATTCCTATTTAACGACCCTGCACCAGTTAACAAGATGCTGGTTCGAGAATTTTACGCCAACTGCCCATTGAACTTGGGTAGGGAGGTGATTGTTCGGGGTACGGTGGTTAATGCTCAAGTTCCAACAATTCGCCGGGTGTTGCGGCTGCCCCCGTTCACCAGTGACGTCGACTATTACCATGATAGACCAGGGGTGACATGGGAGGTCATGACGGATGTACTTTGCACAGGGGGGCAGCCCATTTGGTTACGTGACCAAATAACCCTCAACTCTAACTCTTTCACCCACTTGGCCAAGTGTTGGTTGACTGTTATCTGCAGCAGGTTCCTGCCATCCAGCAATACAACCGACGTGAACTTCAATCGGGCCCTGTTGACTTGGTGCTTTGTGACAGGGAAGGATTTTGATACGGCCCGGATAATTGGTGATGAAATGGTCTTACGGGGACCGCTGCTGACAAAGGGATTCTATTTCCCTTCCTTGGTAACCACATTGTGCTTGATGAGAAACACCCCCACCAATCCTGTCGATGGAGATTTGCCTCCCAAAGCAGCATTCAAAGCTTCTAGCATCAGAGTGGGCCGGGATACACGCACCACAATTGAGATAGATGATGAGGAGGATGATCCGGTTCCTTTTGCACCGTCCAGGAGGTCTGTTGACAGTGCCGGGCCCTCTCGGCGCCCCCATTCTGGAGCAGGCCTATCACGCTCACAGTCCTCCCGGCCTATGTTGCGCTCCTTGGAGGAAAAGGTCGCGGATCTCCGCACCTCGGTGGATGGCCTACACACGCGGATGGACGCCATATCGCAGAGGCAGGCTAGATCTGAGAGCCGGTTTATGGCCTGGTTACGTGCATTGGGGAGGGCTTGCCATGTAGACCCCAGCACCGTCTCCGACTCGGATTGAGTCTCAGGGAAGTCTTCTAACCCTTCTGCTCTTTACTTTCTTGATATGACATGGGAACATTCCATGATTTTAAGTGTGGGGTGGGAGACTTGCTCTAACTGTGTATTGGAATGTATATAGATGTGTTGTGCTGTAACATTAGAGTGATGTGTTGTATATATTTGAGTGTGTTTATATTAGGAGTAGCTGACTTGGCCCAACGACGGACACTTGTCGACGGGTCTCTTGAGGGTCAAAGTCAGATATATATATAAAAAAAAATATTACAAATAAAAAAATTTGTAGAGGACTCTTCCTAAGGACGGACCACTTGGACAGTACTCTTGAGGGAAGTAGTCCAGGTAGATATTTCTTTATTTTATTTTATTTTTTAGGTAGTGTAGTAATTCTCCCTTGGTTTTTCTTTTGACCACGGTTCTTTTCCAAGGGCTTTTTCTTGAACCGGGTTAGGTAGATTCTTTTCTTTTGTAGTTTTAGGATTAGATGGGTGAAGGTCAGAATGTAACCCCAAATGTGCAAACTTGCAAAAAGAACTTGAGAGTGGACGTCTAAGCTTGTTTGTGGACTCATACTATATGCCTTAATTTTGCACATCTTGTCTTGCTTGAACACTCGTATGATTGTGTTGATGAACTGATTCGGAATGAGTTACATGCTAAGTGTATGTGAGTTGTTACTTGCATCCTATGCTTGCATATGATACCTAGAACTTGCCCTGTGTGTTTGCAAAGCGAAATAGAAGTCGTTTGGTTTTAGAGATGATTGAGGCATTTCTTTGTGCAACTCTCTATACTTGAGAATTCACCTGTGCATATTACCATAGTTAACCCCTTTGAGCCTGAAGCCTGTTCTTTGATAACCCTATAATGATCTAAATCGCTGTGTTTGAATAAGCTTAATTGTTTGAACCTTTACCTCCTAGGAGCACTTGAATCACTAAAGAATATACAAAAGTCAAAGTGTGGGGTGGGAGAGAGTTAGTGAAAAAAGGAAATCAAGAATGAAGGTTTTGATTGGTGAACTGGCAGTGTACAATAAATCTCTAAAAAAAAAAAAAGAAGAAGAAGAAGAAGCCAGTTGTACCTAAAGAAAAGTGAGGGTCACAAGTGAAACAAAATGTGGAATAATGATTGGGTTGAACAAAAAGGTAAAACAAAAGGAAGTGTGTATTAAAAGTGCTTAGGGAGGTTAGTCACTATATCCAAATATATCCTACCCGTCCCTTAGCCTACATTACAACCTATAAAGACCTCTTGATCTTTGACTGAATGGCTCAATTAGTAGAGTATTACACTAGGGGCAAGCTTATGGTGTGTCTGTGTGGCATGTGAATGCTCTTTGCTGAGAGTGAGTGAATTCTTTCTATATATGGTTCCTTGTTGTTGAATTGTATGTGTGGGGAACTTCTCTCAGATTTTGTCTATGTGAGGGCATGTGGCTCGGGAAGAAAAAGTGAGTCTTCACTTCTGTTAGAGTAATTAGAGTGAGCACAAGTGTATCATGGCATGAGAGTCTGCATTTGAGCTATGATTGTGCACTGCTTAGGTCGATCAGTGATAATAACAGGTGTGACATAAATTGGGGCAATCCATTGAGCAATTAGGCCTAGAAGTGTGGCTTAGTTTGCTCGAGGACGAGCAAAGGCTTAAGTGTGGGGTGTTGATAATAGGTGAATTTGACTATAATCACGCCTTAAATAATCACCTTCTTGTGTAGTTTTAATGCTAAAAGTGATAACAAATGCTCTTATTAATGCTTTTCATGATTTGCAGGTGATATATATAAGGAAGGCTAAGGAGCAGTTTTGGAGTCAAAATTGATGAAAAAGAGGCCAACTGTGAAATTCCCCAAGTAAACCACTCAAAACAGGCCGAAGATTCAGAGCACTGGTTTGACCGCGGTTCCACCGCGACCGCGGTAGAACCGCGGTGGAAGATAGCTGCGGATGAATTCAGAATCAGAGAAGGCTTTTGGCCGCGGTTTGACCGCGACCGCGGCAGAACCGCGGCGGAAGCAGAAAACTTCAGGGACTAAAGTGTAAAACACGGGATTTTTAGACCTAAACCCTATTTAAAACATTGACTTCGCCCAAGAGAGGAATGTATTGATTTTTAAGGTTTCTTAGCAAGGAAAACCATTGTGAGAGAATACTCCAAACATCTTTCTTCTTTACTTTTGATTTTTATGATGAATTCAATCTTAGTTTATCTTCCCATAGCCATGAGTAGCTAAATTCCTTGTCTAAGATTTTGATGGAACCTATTGGGTGATGAACTTCTTGTTTATGTGAATACAAATTGCTAGTTTAATGTGTTGTAGTTAATTGATAGGATCCTCAATTAGCTGTGCCTATTTAGTGTGCATAACTTGGAAAAGAGTGCATATTTAGGGTATTGTTGAACAACACCACTCCTAGATTATTAGAGGAATCTATAATTGCGGGTTTAAAGGCGGGATTAGGGATAACGAAGCCTTGAGTGTAATCTAAAGTGAATCGTGCTAAATAAAGTAAGCTAGTGTATCTCGGGAGAGTGCAATAGTAAATTACTGTGATTACTCGGGAGAGATTTACGGTAAGATTAGCGTTCATGATGGATAGAGATGTGTTGGTAAATTTGTATGAACATAAACAGAAGGGATTCCATCAATAGAGGAAATCATTGCCTTAGCATTTTTCTCATAATTGTTTACAACCTTATTAGTTTAGTTTACCGCTATTTAGTTACTTGCAAGCTAGTTGTTAAAGAATATTCAACTGAGATTTGAATATTTGGGAAGCTGGTTCTGAAGAATTAGTGGGTCTGAAGATAGTGGTTGATAGGTTAACTCTCTGTGGATTCGACCCTGGGCGTAATACTCGGGTTATATTTGCAACGTCCGCAGAGTCCTTTTTATAAGGCATAGTTGGGCGTGATCAAATTTTGGCGCCGTTGCCGGGGAGTTACCGGAATTATCAATTGCCATGACAGAAATACAAAGATTCTTATTGTAGTCAGTTTTCTCTCTACCAACTTTTTCATTGAAAATTTGATGGTTGTTGATCTGGGTGCACAGTTGTATGCCTAGAAATTCTACGAGGACTGGAGAACTACTTGAAGGACTTTCAGACCCCGAGAAAACATTCCGAGCATTGAATCGTGCTAACAAAAGACTTCAACAACCCCAACAAACACACAAATTCGAAATTGACATGGGCGACATAAACGACCCCAACGGAAACGTCAGGAATGAGCAATTGGCACCTCCCGTGCCTGAGGGTGCACTATATGACTGGGCACAACCCACAGCTGACAATCTGGCCACTGCCATTGTTGTGCCCGCAATACAAGCTAAATCGTTCCAGATCACAAATAACATGCTACACTTGTTGCAGAACAAAGGACTCTTTTCTGGGCACAGAAGATCCTCAGCAGCACTTGAAGAACTTCCTGTCTATATGCAAAACTCAAAGGCAACCCAACGTGACTCCGGAAGCAATCAGGCTATTATTGTTTCNAAAAAGAGGCCAACTGTGAAATTCCCCAAGTAAACCACGCAAAACAGGCCGAAGATTCAGAGCACTGGTTTGACCGCGGTTCCACCGCGACCGCGGTAGAACCGCGGTGGAAGACAGCTGCGGATGAATTCAGAATCAGAGAAGGCTTTTGGCCGCGGTTTGACCGCGACCGCGGCAGAACCGCGGCAGAAGCAGAAAACTTCAGGGACTAAAGTGTAAAACACGGGATTTTTAGACCTAAACCCTATTTAAAACATTAGACTTCGCCCAAGAGAGGCATGTATTGATTTTTAAGGTTTCTTAGCAAGGAAAACCATTGTGAGAGAATACTCCAAACATCTTTCTTCTTTACTTTTGATTTTTATGATGAATTCAATCTTAGTTTATCTTCCCATAGCCATGAGTAGCTAAATTCCTTGTCTAAGATTTTGATGGAACCTATTGGGTGATGAACTTCTTGTTTATGTGAATACAAATTGCTAGTTTAATCTCTATTTGTTCAACTTCGTGTTTGTTGTAGTTAATTGACAGGATCCTCAATTAGTTGTGCCTATTTAGTGTGCATAACTTGGAAAAGAGTGCATATTTAGGGTATTGTTGAACAACACCACTCCTAGATTATTAGAGGAATCTATAATTGCGGGTTTAAAGGCGGGATTAGGGATAACGAAGCCTTGAGTGTAATCTAAAGTGAATCGTGCTAAATAAAGTAAGCTAGTGTATCTCGGGAGAGTGCAATAGTAAATTACTGTGATTACTCGGGAGAGATTTACGGTAAGATTAGCGTTCATGATGGATAGAGATGTGTTGGTAAATTTGTATGAACATAAACAGAAGGGATTCCATCAACAGGGGAAATCATTGCCTTAGCATTTTTCTCATAATTGTTTACAACCTTATTAGTTTAGTTTACCGCTATTTAGTTACTTGCAAGCTAGTTGTTAAAGAACATTCAACTGAGATTTGAATATTTGGGAAGCTGGTTCTGAAGAATTAGTGGGTCTGAAGATAGTGGTTGATAGGTTAACTCTCTGTGGATTCGACCCTGGGCATAATACTCGGGTTATATTTGCAACGTCCGCAAAATCCTTTTTATAAGGCATAGTTGGGCATGATCAAGACTCAAAACGAATTTAAGGTCTTATTTCATGTCTTAAATTAATACTTATTTTGTATTATTTGTCAAGAATGTCATGTAGTGCATATAAACATATTTCTTTTCCAAAAAAAATAACCTCTAGAAAAGTTAGGATTAGTTTTCGAGCAGAAATTTAATTCTACATGTACTTTTGTGACCTTATCATCCCAATCAAGTCTTAAGGGTTGGGAATTAATTTATCAACACAAAGGTATAAAATTAAAATTAAAAAGAAAAAAAGTGACAACCAAGGCTAGTGGTGGCAAAATGGTTTTAAAAAATAGTTATCTATCCATAATATCCATAAAAAATGGGGTGGATAACGAACTTTTAAAAAGTAGGTTAAAATGGATAAGAACCATATTATCCCTTTAGAAAATGGATAATGAGTTTAACTTTTATGTTTGTAAAGCCTCAAATTGAGGGTTCCTTAAGTTTAGAAAACTAGAAAATCTCCAAAAGTGATCATATTTAAGAAGCCATGGATAATATGAATATCCATATTATCCGCCATCTACCGGTTAACCTTTTTTTTTATTTGTATTAAATATAGAATGGGTCAGATAATTTATCCGTTTTTTCGTTATTCGTTTTCGACCCGCTCATATCCCGATCTGACCCGCCCGTTTATCACTCCCAATCAGGGCTAATGCAGGAGCAAAGGCCAAGTGCATCTTAATTTTTATAATTTCAATTAATTAGTTGTCCTTGTTTGCTATTTAACCACAAGAAGAAGAAGAGAGACAAAAGAAACAAAAAACAGAAGGTATGGGATAAACCTTAATGAAATAGTTATTTTTTTCTTGTTTGAAAAAACAAAGTGTTTTAACGAAAAAATCACGGGAAAAAATATGAATCGTGACAAAAGGTAAGGCCGGATAAAAAACAAAAGAATAGCGAAAAAAAAAAAAGAAGAAGAAAATACTCTCAAAAATTTTATAGCCAAACACTAATTTTAAAAAAAATAAAAAATTTCAAAAATAAAAATAAAAAAATTCTTATGTACAAACGGGCTCTTAAACAAATAACTCATCATCACTGCTGATGACAATTGGAATTTTTCATAATTTGTGTTGAAAATAAAAAATTGCCTTAGAAATCTTTTTATAGTCAAGTCAAACTGACTCTTTCTCTGCCAGCCAAATCCAACAATGAAATTAGTTGTTTCCTAGAAAAATACTGTTACCATTTTTCTAAAATTTAAAACTAATAAAAGGAAAACAAGAAACCAGAGAATCACAGTCTTCTTGTTTCTCTCTCATCCCCTTATAGTTTCAAATTCAATCTCTTTTCCCTTTAGCTGTCTCTGAAGAAAATAAGGAGGAAAAACCTCTGTGGTTTCTTCAATCCCTCTTTCTAAATTCTTGAGAGAAAGGGGTAGAAGAAAATAAAAATAAAAAGAGAAAAAAATATAGTGATGGAGAGCATCCCAGGGTGGGAGGTGGTGTTTTTGTGTGGAATTGCTACATGGGTTGTTTTGTCTTCAATTTTTAATTTGACCCAAAAGATTAGATCTTTAACTCAATATTGGGTTTCTAGTTATGTTGTTTCTGGCACCCCCATTACTTTAAGGATCCAGGTTTGCTTCACAATATGCAAAATTCTGTAGATTTTATGATAAAGTTTATGTCTTTTCTGAATTCTGTTTGATGGGTTTTTCTCTTTTTTCCTTGTAGAAATATCAGCACAAATATTTGGATGCCTTGTTTTCTGGTCTTTCTTGTGTTGTTTCTGTGCCTTTCTACACTGCTTTCCTTCCCTTGCTATTCTGGGTATGTTTTTCAGATTTACATTTGGTGCTCAATAGTTTAAAGCTTTCTGTTGTAAGTTTTAGACTTTTTTTTTTTTAATGTTGCAGAGTGGACATTGCAAATTGGCTAGACAAATGACCCTTTTGATGGCCTTCTGTGATTATGTTGGTAACTGCATAAAGGTACTCTCTTTTCTCTTAACTTTACTTATCTAGTCAGTTCTAATTTTGTTAGGTCATGGTTGGTTTTATAATGAGCTAAATGTGCCATTTCCATAATAAATACTATGCTAAATGTGTTTGCAGGATGTGGTATGTGCTCCTAGACCCAGTTCACCACCTGTTAGGAGAATAACGGTGACCGAAGATGAGAAAGAAAATGCTCTGGAATATGGACTTCCTTCTTCACACACCCTCAACACTCTCTGCTTGTCAGGGTACACCTCTTATTTTTGTTGTGCCGCTTGATATCTGCATTGATGCTGAAGATTCCTATAGATTGGTGTATGCACATTATATCCATCATATGTGCTGAGAACTTAACGATATTGTGATCCAAGAAGAATCAATAATGGTTCACGTCAAAGAGAGAGTTACTGTTTCGACAGGCATAGATCTATATTTCTCTTCCTAAGGTGAAAAACTTAATGCTTTCACATTCTTGATAAAAACGTATGTTTACTAATTCTGAGGGAGAATAGTCCGGCAGTACTTTGATCATATTCCTTTTTGTGGTTAGCCAAAATGGTTATCAAGTGTTCGAATATGCCCATTCCTCCAAAATATTCTTTTCTGTGAATTTGTGGCCAGAAGGGGCAGTGTTCAACCACCTCTTGGGTTGTAACCTATACTATAGAGAAGGAAAATACCCAACGTGCTGCATTTTTTGGTAGGAAAATGCTTTACTCATGCCTATCTAATCAGCATAGTCTTACTACTCTTGTTGTCTTTTATGGATAAATCAGGTTCCTTCTTCAGTACATCTTATCCTACACACAAAATGAAGATGCCATTATTGGATTAGCTGGATTTGCATTCGTTTGTTTGTTTGTTTTCTTGATTGCAGTAGGTAAGTCTTACTTCCTGCGCAAGGCTCCTATCTATCTTCTTTAAAACGTTCAGGACTGAATTTCTGCTTATTTGTCAGGAAGAATATACCTGGGAATGCACAGCTTGATTGATATTATTGGAGGTCTAGCTTTCGGATTGGCAATCCTTGCATTCTGGCTCTCTGTTCACAAATACATTGATGATTTCGTAGTCTCGGGGCAAAATGGTATGAGTGCTGCTAGCTGTTTTGAATTTACTTTGGTCATAAATGTATGTGGAATCAGGTCCTTAATGTATTGGCGAAAAGTTCTTAATGTATTGGCATCTGTCAGAAAATCCTCTTGTTCCTCATATATTGGGTGTTATAACCTCAGAACTGGATGAGAGAAGACATAGCTCTTTGAGTTCTTTCATGATAAAAGAGGATAAATCAGTCATTACAGGCAGATATAATCGCTTTAAGTTCCATCTTGAGCATGAAGATACCCTGTACTCTGCTTCTATATCATTTTCCCCTGAATCCTAATGAGGGGCTTTGTCAGTATTTGGTTCTTATCAAGGATTTGAGTGAAAGTTTGATATGGGTAGACTGAACCTAAACTTTTCATAATACCCATATTCAGCAGCAATTTCTATCGAAGAGCAAATATTTTCTGCTTACAATCTGATGCTATATATCAAATATACGTTTGCAAAAACTAACGTAAAGTTTAATGCGGATGCAATTAGCTGACTCAATAAATTCAGTTATTGGAGCAACGGTAAGTTGTCTCCATGTGACCTATAGGTTACGTTCTAACCATGGAAGCAGCCACTAATGCTTGCATTAGGGTAGGCTGTCTATATCACACCCCTTAGGGTGCGGCCCTTCCACGAACCCTATTTGAACATGAGATGTTTTGTGCACCGGGCTGCCCCTTTTAATAAATTTCAGAGGCAACTCCTGCAGTCATATTAAGATAGCTTAATTGTGTGTGCAACTTTTGTCTCATAATAATGCTTGTTTTATCCCTATCAGACAATTTCAAAGAATTGTGTTTTTCGTGTAACCCCCAAAAACTCTGTGCTGGGCAAGTTAGATGCTTCACCTCGGTTAACCGCAGTGCTTCAGTGCGGGCTGAATGTCTTAAGGAGGACAACACTAAACAAGAAAATAGATATAACGAGGATATCCTAACTGATAAGGAAATTTTATTGTGTTAATGATAAGATAGGAAGATTTGAAGTTTAGTAAAAGAAATTAGTCATTAATTTGAATTAGAAACTTGCATCTAATTTAAAATGATCTTCGAATTTAATTAACATGGTTTGTATTCTTTGGTCCATATAAGAATTGAATATAATTAGATTTAATCTATTTCTTTTATTTGCGCTTTTTTTCCCACTAAATCTCGTGCTTTAATTGCTCTCCTAATAAATGCTTGGCGCGTTTCTATGCTTTTTGCCTTTGATAACACTGGAAAGAACATCGGTATTATGAGAAAATTCTATCTTTTGATTATTTAAGAAAGAAGAAAGTCGATTCTTTGACAAATGGGATTTTTCCAGTTTTTTATATGTCATCTTTATTGCATATTTGCATGATTATAAACCTTGTCTGTAGTTCTGAGATTTGGCATCTTTTGCAGTTTCCTCCTTCTGGGCTGTGCTTAGCTTCTTATTGCTCTTTGCTTACCCAACACCGGAGATGACAACTCCAAGTTTTGAGTTCCATACAGCCTTCAATGGTGTGGCATTGGGAATTGTAAGCACACAACTGTATTTCCCTGACTTTATCTTGTGAAGTTCATTTTTCTTTTTCCACCTATTCCTTTGTTGAGACCTCCCACTGAGATTTACGTTCATTGACCAGATTGTTTCAGTATGTTTGCTTAATTTGTAGAACTGAAAAATGGCTGTATAGCGAAAACAACCCAGTGCTTAGCATATGATTGTACTATTTTGCTCCTCCTGATTCATTGTTCATGTGAATCAGTTATGTACAAAAACAACCCAGTGAATCAGTGTAGATATATAAAAAAGGTGGTATTATTTTGCGAAGTTATTTCTCTGTGCTGCTTTTCTCCTTGATGAGTTAGTCAGAATGTAGTCGTCTATTTACAAAGTGATTGTCTTTGGACAATTTGTTGGAGAAGGTGGACTTTCGACTGTTCAACACAACATTTTCTTATACTCTTAGTAAACTTGTTATTTGTCGCACTTTGACTTGTATGATTAACATGGTTCTGTTGGCAGTCATCAAACTCCATTTAATTTGAATGACTAATAGTGCAAAGGCATCTTAGGGTTTAATATTGGTGCAGGTAGGCTGTCCTGAATTAGAAGCCATTTCCGTGTTGCTACCTTGGTCTTGGTAGCCAAAATATAAGAGTATGCATGCTATTTATTGGCTATCAATGAAACAACTAGATATGTCTAGGAGTAGCATAAGTGTCCAATTCCTCCTCTCATATTTCATTCGCATAGCTATTATTTAAGCAAAAAATGGAATAAGTAGAATTGCTGGAGAGAGAAAGAGAGAGGTGTCTGCTCTTTTCCTTGTTGGTCCAAGTCAATCTTAAACTGTGTCTTTTGCTCAAGCATCCTTTTTGATTCCTTCTCCTGTTTTTCCTGCTCAAGACCTCACTCTCTCTGGGGATGAGAGCTAATAATCCTGTAGACCTTAGTTATTGTGGATTCAAATGTTTAAGAGTGAGGAAGAACTACTTTGGTATTGGTTTTTCTCTATGAGAGTTTACGTAATGAATTTCATTCCTTTTGTTCTAACTTTTGGCAATTTTACTGGCAGTAATTTTCTTTAGTATGATGCATGTCCTTGTGCTATGCCTTTTTTGTTTTCTGGATGTAACAGGGTGATTGCAAGTATCTCTAATTTCATGAAAAAAATTCTTCTGTCCAGGTAATTGGCGTCCAGCAGACATATCATCAGTTCCATCATGAGAGTGTTCCTCGTGTCTTCACTCCCCATCTTTCCGTTCCTGCATTTTTGGGAAGAATGCTAGTAGGATATCCAACGATACTCCTTGTGAAGTTCTGTAGCAAGGCTCTTGCCAAATGGATGCTTCCCATACTTGCCAGTGCGTTGGGTATCCCAGTGAGATCAACCAGCTACGTCCCATCACTAAGCTTTTCACCTTCCGCTAAAAAGTCAGATGAAATAAAGCAAGCAGGTTATATTCAAAAGCTATTCTTTTTCTCCCGTCAGGACTCGTTTGACGTGGATACTGGTATAAGGCTCCTTCAGTACACTGGTCTTGCATGGTCTGTGGTGGATCTTGTGCCTTCTCTATTCTCTCACCTAAGCCTATGATGCTTGGTATATCATGTATAATAGAACATATTGTTTCTGTTGATATGTAGGAATACGTTCTTAGCTCACCATATTGAACTCTTGTATGACAATTTTGAACCTGTGTAATATATCATTACTAATGAAAATGAGGTATATTCTGCGGGTTCTGAAAGCAATACTAGCTGCTTTGCTTGTCTCATCTCAATGTCTAGTCTCAATTCAAAGAGGATTGTTTGATCTGTAGAGAGATAATTTGAAAAAAATTATCCCCTATTTAGTTCAAGGATCAGGTATGGGATAATTGTTGGAATTAGATTTTCTTATGTGATTTACAAATCTATTATTATTAGCAGCTTAATAACATTTAATTCGGACAACAAAAAACATATAAAAATAGATGATGTGGTTTAGTTGTGCTGATTTAGCGATGCTCTTTTCCTTTCTCTTTACTCTAAAGTAAATAGAATATTGAAAATCATTGAATTTGTTTGTTCTGATACAAGAGATTGGCCCGAAAACAAGATATGGTAGGTCTTGAAGATCACGGTGGTGAATTGTGTGATGGGAAACCTTCCCGCATAATTTTAAGAGTACTGAATTAGAATGGGAGATTTACCACCTTATCATTGCATGCAAGTGTTTTCCATAGTTCAATAAGGAAAAGAGAGAAGAGCAGCCGATTTAATATATTAAATCCTGATTCGATCTTCATACTTTCCCGGTGTCATAGGTTACCTTTATATCTTCCTCTGCCATGACATGCCTAAGTAGGCTGTCCACTTTTTTGTGATTCATGAAAGCAAAAGGATACCCAAGGCTGTCACACTCTTGGGTATCCGGCCATATATTAAAGGGTATCCTTAAGCTACTTCTATCCCGATCTTTGAACTTTTCTAGTGTCATTAGGTTACCTTTCCATCTTCCTCTCCGGTGGCATACCTAAGTCGGTTGTCAGCTATCACATTTACTGGGATCCAGGCATGGTAGGGTCTTTATCCTGAAGCTAATCCAGGATAAAAGAGGTAGAAGTGGAGGTAGGGTTGGAGGTAATATTTTTGAAATTCTCTAAGTTCTAACCCAGCTTCAAAAATGTACTTCTCGGCACATCATCGGTAGGGGAAAGTGGAACTGCTTGACGCTGTATACTAAATACAACAAGCCCGATTCACATCATTATGTTCAATAAAAGGAACAACTCTTCAGTAATCCAGGGTGATCCGACCCCTTCGACGCTTTTTTCGCTGTATACCCCTCCATCCTTCAGAAGTGGAAGAAAGGGTACTCTAATTTGAATACATAGTAGGGCCCCAAAACGCTAATGTTTTTCCTTTTTAATACAAAGAACTAGAAAAGTGTATAACCTAGGCTGCACATATATTTGTAATCCATGTAGAAGCTGAAGAACCCTAAACATTTTTCATGGTAGACTTACATTGAAGTGATATTACATCAGCGATTTGATTTATTAATTGAAATGATATTACATCAGTGATTATCAGGAAGTTCTTTTTAAGTATGATTTTGTCCGGAAATCACAAGTCTATACTTCTATTACAGTAAGATGCAGAAACTTAAAGGAGCACACTGGGATTAACTGCATGATCCTCTTCCTTTCATCACATGCTTCCTTAGCCCTGGAATGTGGACGTTAGAGATGTAATCTTTCCAATCTATGCTCTCTACATCAAATCCAAATTGCCATCTTTCTTCTTTAGACATGCATTCCATCAACCTTTGAGTATTGCTGTTGTCAAATCTGGAAATTTTGGAATTTTCGTTTAGTTTCATGACAAACTTTATATATGCATAGGGTTATGTTTTTAAACTCTTACCTTCCTCCATAGAAAGTGTACGGTTCATAGATATTAGCCAAGTATTTTGCTTGCTCCACTGACTTTCTACAGATATTCTCAAGTTTCTTGGACAAGTTGCCGTTTGGATCAGCCAAATCTGTTAGGCCACTCCTGTTAATGGCGTCTTGCCAAAGGTGGGATGACAAGTCCTCCATGGATCTCAGCAGCGTCATCTTTGGAACATGAATTGGTCTTCCTTTGGAGTCGATGTATGGTGAACGATTGAAGTGATCAAATAGCATTCTTGCCAAGTCCTTGAAGACTAATGGATTTACAGCAGATGAAGCAACCTGGTAAACACTACTTCCTGGTTTTCCTTCTGTCCCATGTTTTGCCATGGCTGCCAACGTTGCATTCACAACCATGTCAGCTGGAACCTATAAGAGACATAGAAATAATGTTGATTACACACTACCCTTTATATTAGGATTAAAATTGAATCAGTGGATTGAAGAACTTGCCACATCAAGAACCCCATTAGGGTCTACAAGAAATCCTGTGAGCTGCCCTTTACCATAGTACAAAATGATTGGATCCATCATCCTGCATAAGATTTCAAGGTTAATATTATTCGGAAATTATATTAGCTTAAGGCGAATGGAAGTCTTTTAGGTTAAGTAGAATACCTGCTCCCTTCCATCCATCCTGGAAATGGTTCCTTGTAGGTGCTTTCAATGACACTTGGTCGAATAATAACTACCGGAATATCACCTCTCATGCTGTCTATCATCATCTCTCCCATTGCCTTTGTGAATACATAAGTGTCTTGCCAACCAAATTTGTTTGCTCTGATCAGTTCAAAACTCTTTGTTAAGCAAATAAGTTGTGTTTAAATATTTCTTAAAGTTATAATGAAGCAAATGCCTAGTGTTACATATACCTCTCTAAACCAATTTCTTTCATTTTCTGAGACACTGAGTTATTGTCTAGAGCTTGTTTAGACTCCAAAACTAACTTTATCTCATCTTCAACATTCAAAAAGGGGAAGGAGTTGTGATTGACTCCAGAGAGAAGATTCTCCCTTGCTATACTATCTCCAACGCAGAATGGCTTTTCCATAATTCTACCTTGTCGCTGTCCATTTACATAGGCTGTTTCCAACATGAAACAATCCAGTAAATGATCTCTTAACACATCATTTTAGTTAAATAAGATCAACAGTGTAACTTGCCTGTAGATACTTGTAGAAAGAGTTTAAGGTTGTGGCATTGTTTTGCAAAGTTCATAAGGCGGCTTGGTCCTCCAGTGTTTATATCAAGTGCAATATCGTACCTGACTTGCATCACATATATTTGTTAGATATACTTGAGAAAACATGAACATACACAATTCCAAATGTAAAATTTCCAACAACCTTTCATCAAAAGTTGTATTAGCAGCTGAATTCACAATTATGTCAACCTCTTTGGCTATCATTTTGGATGTATCTTCATCAATTCCTAGATTAGACTCACAAACATTTCCTACCACAGGTACCAACTTGTTTAACATGAAAGTCTGATAAGATTTCCCATGGACTTGTTTGAGGGACTTGAATATATCAGCATTGAGGATCTAACAGTCCAAACATGTGAAAAACTATGTTAAAGTTGGAAATGGACCAAACAGAAAAGCCAAAAAAGGATCAACAAAAAATATGACTAAATAAGATTAATGCATACTTCATTCTTCAATCTCTTCATAGCATGTTCTTTGTTCTTTGCCTTGATCAAGATGAATATTTTGTTCACATCAGGTGCTGTCCTTAACATCTTCTCAATTAGAACTGAATTTCCAGCAGAGCGAAAAGGGTGTTAGGAAAAATCAATAGCATAGAAAGAAAAAATGAACAACAACAACAACTATGTTTCAATCCCAAACCAGTTGAGGTCGGCTATATGAATCGTCACTGTCCATATTGCCTTATTTAAGAAAAAAAAGTTATGCATTGCAAAAACTTGTCAAGCTTATGGAAATAACCTTTTCCCAGAAAACCAGTAGCACCAGTAATGAGAAATGCTTTGCCTCTCAGAAACTTGGTAATGCCTATACCATCATCATGCCTTTCATAAGGCACCAAATCTTTCACCTTAGTTTCAGCTTGGCTGTTACCATTTGGACTCAAAACCAAACTTCCTGCAGCCTCCATAAAAGCTGTGCTATGATCTGAGCTAATCACCGATGAAGACGATTTTATAGCATTTGTACCAGTACTTTGGCAATATATCATGTTGTCAACTTTCTTGGGAGGGCATCTTCTGGAATTATTAGACAATTTGAGAGCAGTTCTTGATATAACAGAGCAAGAACTTAGAGTGCTCAAAGCCTCCATTGATGCAAAGGGAAAGAAGAAAAAAAAAGTTTAAAGGAAAATGGCAGGAAAGGTTATAGCTATGAGGTGCAAAGATAGCCTGCAACCTCTACTAGCTAGCTAATCACTGTTTTCTTGATTTTTTTTTTTTTTACTTTTTCTTTTTTTAAAGAAAAGAAAGTGAGAAACAAGTTAACTAACAAGTTTCTATATTATAAGTGAGTTTGGTTTGATCTAAGAGGGAGAGAAAGATTGAGGGAATGTGTAGAAAAAGAAGGTTTGGTTTAGGGATATTTAAAAGGAAGAGGAGATGAAAGTTAGGAGAATGAAAAAAAAGGCACTCTTTTTGCCTCTTTCTTCACACTAATTACCAATGGCTAAGTTGGCGGGAGTAATTTATATACTTGTTCTCATTTTGATTATTCAACTTTGGTGTATAAAAAAGTCAAGAAAGTATATAAGAATAAAGAGTGTGATAATTGTGGGAAGAAAATTGTGCTAGAAAGTGGAGTCAAAATAGGAAATGGCACCATTGGTCAGCTATTTTAGTGTGGAGAAAATTTTAGTATTACTTTCCATTCTTATTGACCAAACATTATTAATTTTTTCATTCTTATAACTTGTGACTTAATATGTGGAAACACAGGGCGGAGTGTTGTATGTATCATGGACATGGGGTAGGACGTTCGCCATATAAATTTGTGGAAGCAGAGGGTGGAGTATTTTACCTATCATAGGCAGGGGGGGGGGGGTAGAGAGCGAGTTACGGGTTCGGCCGAACTCAGTAGCTTTGGTTTAAAATCTATATTTGTTTGATGAAATTCATTAAACATGTAGAAATTATTAATTTAGAACCAGGGGCGAAGCTACATATCCCTAAGGGTGGTCAACTGACCACCCTTGATCGAAAAATTACATGTATATATAGGTAAAATATTAGATTTTAATGGTATATAACATAAATTGAACACCCGTTATCGGAGATTTTTTTACTTATTTCAAGTTTGAACACCCTAAATGAAATTCCTGGCTCCGCATTGTTAGAATCCAGTAACTTAAAAATGATTGGAATCTCGAACTGATAAGCTTCAAATGCTGGCTCCGCCTCTTATCATAGGGGAGGACGTTAGCCCTAACCCACAAAAATTAAAATATACAAATGATTGAAAATGCATCGAAATTGCATGAAATTCAAAATTAAAAGATGTACAAAAATTGATTCAACTTTCTCGGTAATATTAAATAACAACATTGTTTTAAGTCATAAATATAATTATATAAGTTATATTCAAAATACTAAAAAAGGATCCAACAAGGTAACGTCTTTAGCCATGCAGAGCAGACAATTTAATGACAAAGGGTACAAAAAGTAATTTGTGACGCTTTCGCTCTAGATTACTTTAGAATTAATAGTCTTTTAGAGGAGCTACTATAGTGTTTAATAGCTGAATAAGATTGACTTCCACCTTGACATGATTAAACTTGAGTTGCAAAAGAAAAAGCGCACGGTCTATTTCACTAGTCTTGTCCATTTCCTCATCATAGGAGGAGCGGCGGAGACAGGATTATCGTCAAGGGGTTGAAAAAAAGAAAAATTATAGCTAGTGGGAATAGAACCAATGATCTTACAAAGGTTTTGAACTCCCTTGACCACTAAGCTATGCTTTTGGGTTATGTCAAGGGAATTCAAAACATAATATATAGAGGTCAAAAACAGATTTTGCCTTGCATATACAATGTAATATTTCGGCGTAGGAGGTTCGGCTCTAAATCCGTCCCTGCATAGGAGGAGTGGATTGCAATTGCTGCCTCAACGGCCAGATCTTCCATATGTGATTGAAGAGCTCCAAGTGGAAAATGCATTGATTTAGAGAAGTCGCCATCCATATTTTTGGCCAACCCAATAAACAACATAGGTATGCTGCAGTGTAAGCTACATCCTCAGCAATAATAGCTACGTCCTCAGCTACAGAGGCGAAGCTAGAAATTTCTCTAAAGGTGTTCAAATTTAAAAGAAGTGAAAAAAGTTTCCGACAATGGGTGTTTCAATATGTATTATATACCTCTAAAACGTAATATTTTAGCTATGTACACAGTATAATTTTTCGACGAAGGGTTGTCAGTTGACCATCGTTATGACCATGTGGCTTCGCCACTGCTCCACTAGGCATTAACGTCTTTACTCCTCCTATGATCGTATCGAGATTTTTAAAGACACTTTCGCTCTAGGTTAGTTCAGAATTAATAGTCTTTTAAAACAACTTGTGACAACCCCTTTCTTGTACACTAGTAAGATGTTAAAGGACATATTTTTTTTATTAGTCTGTTTAAAAAAGAATGACAGAATTTTATATTCGGAAACAATTTAACTTTAAACAATTTTACTGGTTATGAAAAGTTTTGCTAGTCACACAAATATTATGGCCCAACAAAAATTTTGCCCTTAAGCTTTTAGGATCATATATTTCAAAAGTTCATCTAAATTAAAGCGGATAAAGTATATTTCAGGCCAAATACGACTTCTTGTTCGTCCCTTCTTTGGGACAATTATTTTAGAAGAAGGTATTCTAGAGTTGCCCCTCCCTTTCTTGTTGACTTAAGTCAAAATAGTCATCATCTTCTTGTCCTTCTCTTTTGTCCAATTATACTACTCCGTATATACATTTATTTGGTGAAAGTAGAATGTCAATGTGCATATTATACCTTCTTGACTGCAAGTTTACTTTGAAATTTGACTATTTCTGTCCTTTGAGTCTTAGATGATAATAATATTTGACGACTTTAGAGTTATCACGACTCATGTAGCAAAAGTTTTACATCGTTTTAGTTGAACGCAACAATTTAAGTGAAGGAATTTCCGCTGTTTTTGTTCCAGAAAGTGACACCCAAAAGGCCAAATTCTATATTTGTCTTGTAAAAGACACAGTCAATGAGGACTAGATTAACGTCCCACGTCCCCTGCTGATGCTATTTCGTTCTCTTTTCCTCTTCTTCTTCTTGAATAGTCGACGACTTTGATCAACACTTAGAAACAAAAGTAATCAAAATTGATATATCATATCTGAGAAACTTCATACATTTCATAATTTGAGTATCACTAACACTACTAAAAAACTGCTTAAAATTCGTCCAAGAAAACCGACCGAAATCGGTCGGAAATTGTAAAAAAACGATCGATTTCCGACCGCTTTTAATTAGTTGAAAAATGATGGTCGCTAACGTGTTGCGACCGAAATCGGTCGAAATTTTTCGACCCAAAATCGGTCGGTTTATTCAAAGCGTTGACTGATTGTCAAACTTCATTTACCGACCGAAATCAGTCAGTATTAATTAATTTTTTTATTTAATTTTTAAATACTGACCGAAATCGGTCGGAATTTTAAATAAATAATAATTTTATTTAAATATGTAATTATTTGTAAATTATAATAAATTATTAATTATTTAAATTCATAATTTTTGACCGAATTCGGTCGGAAATTTCAAGAATCTAGAGATTTCGTTTGATATTTCCGACCGATTTCGGTCGGTTTTCTGGGTAAAAACTGGGCAGTAAATGCCTGCTTTTAAGCTACACCACCTGCCAATTACAACCAATATCCATTCTATAATGGCAGCATTACATTGCTGTCATTCAACCAGAATTATAAGAAAATACACATGACTTCACACCATAACAAAAATGGCCCATGTTTTTAGGTTTTACCCTACCTAGCAAATATTGTACATATTTTGAAAACACTAACTCTTGCAAATTTAAAATTTGTGTTCTTACGACCATTGCTTCTAAAAGCTATGGAGTTAAATCTTTGTTCTCACAACCATTGCTTTCACTCTCTCTTCTTCTCACATCTTCTACATATGATTCAAGTTGACGTTCGCCATTACTGCTTCTTTCTCTATATCATCTGGTTGCAATGTAAAAAAATTGAAGAGTACGTAAAAGTCCACCATTGAAGGTCATTCAAAGCTTTGCTTTCAAAAATAGAATTTTTTTAGTTTGTTAGTTATTTGGATTGGGTGTTGTTCCAATTCATTGAAAATATCAAAAGGTGTTCAAAGTTTAAATTTGAAGTGATTTGGAGTAGATTTAAGCAAGATTTGAGTTAAATTTCAAAAAAGACGCAAGGAAGAAGACGACGTCAGTTTTTTGTATAATTATGTATAATCTTGTATAATAGTGTATATGAGTGTATAAACACAACTTATACACTATTATACACTTTTATACACCTTTATACAAGCATCTGTAGACGAACTTCTTCCACGATTTTCAGTTGTAATTCTTGTTCAAAACCAGTCCAAATCTCCATTAAATGACTTCAAATTTTATATACAACCTCCTTATACAATTTCTAACAAGTTTAAATAATACCCACTCCAAATTTCTCACAAAATCAAATTCAAAATTTAAACCCACATATTTAAGCTTGTAAAAATCTAATTTTCACCACCCAAATGGATTTGGTTTGTTGAACTAATATTTGAGTCACAGTTACTGATTCGAAATTTAACTTAAAAGCTTGAGCAATCTTTTTTAAAAATTAAATAGTAATTTTGAGAACCTATTGGAGTTGGATGTTGAATCTTAGCCTATAATTTTTTGGCTAGTTGGTTGTAAATTGAAATATGGGCTATAAAATTGACCAACAACAATTATCTAACAGCAACAACATCAATTAACCAACAACGCTAATAAAAACCACAACAAAAATACCAACAACAACAATTAACCAACAACGCTAATAACAACCACAACAACAACGCTAATAACAACCACAACAACAACGCTAATAACAACCACAACAAAAACACCAAGAACAACAATTAACCAACAACGCTAATAAGAACCACAACAACAACGCTAATAACAACAACAACAACGCCAACCACAACAACAACGATACAAATATTCAATAACAAAATAATATCAACAATACAATCATCATTCAAAACTAATCTCAACAATAATTATAATTATGAAGGACTACCTATAACCGCTTTTTAAGTCAGTTGATTGTATAAATAATTTTTATATAATATTCATTGAGTTATCTAGGACTAGTAATGAAGGTACACATTTGAACTAGGCTTTTTAAAAAATGGCTCGCTACACTAACAAATACCACAAAATTATGCCCGTTTTACACCGATTGTCCCCCTAAGGAACTGTTCTTTAAATATAGTACCCGTTTTATATTTTATTACAAAAATAAACTTTTTCTTTACCAAAAACATCATAGTTCTTTAATATTTGAGCTTTAAATTATTGTGTAGACAATAAATTGCGGACGAGAAAATAAAATCAAGACCGAAAAATATCGCAACAATCGTAGTATTTTATTTCAAATATTTGAGTGTTACAATCTCTATGATTCCTCCGATTCTTCTTTCCAATAGTAAATAAATTCAAGGGCCTTGGAGCTTGATCTTGAATCTATATTTGTTTCCACGAACGATGATCTTGTTATTGAGCTTGAGCTTGATTGCTTGAACTTGACCTTGATTTGTTCTTCGTTCTTGAACTTGAACTTGATTTCTTTTTCGTTCTTGAACTTGAACTTGATTTCTTCTTCGTTCTTGAGCTTGAATTTGATTTCTTGAATTGAAGCTTGAAACTTGTGGAGGAATTTGCAGCGTTTGATCCACGAGCTCTTTCTTGCTTCTTGTTATAACTTCTGGTCCCTTTTCCGAGTTATGAAGACCCCTATTTATAGTTGTGGAAGGGAAGAGTTGTGATAAGAACAAACTCTTTCTGACCAATCAAATTGAAGTGTGACATGCTCGCATTTGATTGGCCAGAACATGTTACTTGCACACGTGGCGCGATTTCATTGGCCTTTTAGTGTAACTTGGCATGCCTTGTCATTTTGACACGTGGCATGATCCTATTGGCTCTTCCGTTTGACTTGGTGTGCCACGTCATTTGACACATGGCACCAAACCGGGCCTCTAGGAAGATGACATCTTGGGCTTAATGAAGTGGGCTCATCACTTTAGCCTAATTAAATGGGCTGGCCCAATGGATTAAGACTTTAATTCAATTATATTAGCCCATATGTATTTGGACCAATATATCTTGAATTTAAAATATAGTCCAAATTATTTCATAGATTTAATTTTAATAAAATTTATATGCCTACAAATGCCCCTACTTCAAGACTTGTCAAGGTATATAAATTTTGAAGACCAGACTTGAAGTACGAATTTATTTGGATGTAATTCATCTCAGAACTTATGGACTTCTAATCACACAATTCATTGAGCATAGCTTTTTGACTCATGAACATACTAGCTTAAATCACATGTCTCCTTCTACTCATTACAGTCACGCCAGTATCTTTGGCATTTAAAATTCTTTCACCAGTTGCATGGAATATTATTTTTTTATACTGAACTTTCCAATACCAGTATGTATCTTCCATTTTATCATATATTTTGCCTTAATTTGTTCCATGTTAAAGGGACACATATGCAATACTCTTCATGGTAAAATACATAGATAAAAGTTCACTTTTCAAGGCAAAATAATGTCATAGTTCCAACGCATCATCAAGTTCGATTAGGAATCAAATTCCTCCACCAATTTCAATTCGGACACGACAGTGTTATCTCACGCCATCCAACTAGTAGTACTTAGAATTCATCCAGGATTCAACTTCCTTCACCAACTTCAACTTGGGAACAAAAGAATTAGATCACGCCACTGCAGCTGATCCCACATCAGCAATTACTCTTTTAAGTCGTCTCTTCCATGCCTATATAAACTCATGTGCTCGTATTTGTAAGCATCAATTCGTAGTATTTGCAAGTCACTTGAGTCTATTTTTGTGGACTTTGAAGCATTAACGCGAAGGTAATTTCTTCTTCTCTTGTGCTTTTCTTGTTTTGTTGTCCTTTTTTTTTTAGGTCAAGCGAGAAAGATATGTTCTTGTTCAACAAGATGATCCATGCATGAAGAAGACAATCTTGGGGTGTGAGGGGATGAGTAGTCATTAACCGTTAACCGTCTAAGCCAAAGATTTATTTTATCTTAGGCAAAGAACATCACACCGTTTATGCCAAAGATTTATTATCTGAAGCGAAGACCATTACACCGTCTGAGCTAATGACTTATCTTGTTTAACTTCATTTTATCTGAGGCATAGACCTTTACACCGTCCGGGATAAATTTATTTTGTCTGAAGCGAAGACCATTACACCGTCTAAGCTAATGACTTCATCTTGTTTGAAGAATTAACTTCATTTTATCTAAGGCATAGGCCATCTGGGCCAAAGATTTATTTTGTCTGAAGCGAAGACCATTACACCGTCTAAGCTAACGACTTCATCTTGTTTGAAGATTTAACTTCATTTTGTCTAAGGCATAGACCATTACGCCGTCTGGGCCAAAGATATATTTCGTCTGAAGCGAAGACCATTACACCGTCTAAGCTAATGACTTCATCTTGTTTGAAGATTTAACTTCATTTTATCTAAGCCCCATTTTCGGTTACGACAAATCTACACTCCGACAAGACTTGAAGTATTGGCTGACTATTAAATTTGTCGCATGCCAGATTAGAATGCAAGTATCACCTATGCAATTTGTTACATGTATACCCATTCAATTATTTGAACAACGTAATAACTGAGCAAGGACAAAGGCACAACCATGCAAACTATCATTTTAATATACATTGCAACTGCCAATGACATTTATATTTCCTAGTAAGAAACGAATTCTCTCTTATGGTAATGATTAGATACATTTCACGTGATAGATCCTTAATCCCAATAACAATCTGAGTTGCTTTAGCATTCCTGTATTGCCGCCGAGATTAGACTCCTTCTTCGAAGAAACATTGCAGTAGCTGAATCCTATGCGGAAAACAATTGTAAAACATATGATCCCACATCGGACTTTACTCTTTTAAGTCATCTCTTCCATGCTATATAAGGCTGCATGCACTCCCTACGTTGTACATCGATTTACATTGTTCTTAAATCAGAAGAAGTACGACAGTGCCGAGGTAACTTCTTTTTCTTTCTTTTGCGTCTTTTTTTTTCATCCTTTTTTGTAGGTCAAACAAGGAGGGTCGTCAAGTGCTAAGTTGACGAGCAACTCCATGACGTCCCATCGAAGGATAAATCCTTAACAACTTAAAGACGGTTAAATCCACAACAATTTATAGACGGGCGGATCTTGCAACAACTTATAGACAGATCAGTTTGCAACAACTTATAGATGGATAAATCTATAACAACTTATAGACGGACACATCCACTTCAATATATAGACGGACAAATCCGCATCAACATATAGATGGACAAATCCACAAAGAGGCCAACTTAAGGTGCAAAGGGACTTATATGTCCACCTTAAGATTGGAACGTTATAGTTCCTTTTAAGGACAAACCCACGAAGAGGCCAACTTAAGGTGCAAAGGGACTTATATGTCCACCTTAAGATTGGAAAGTTATAAAGCTTCAACTTGAAGACGACATTGACTTGAACACTTGGAAAACTTTGCAGATTTGGCGGACTTTGCAGACTTCAACTCGAAGATTCAGAGGGCTTAAATATTTCAACTTGAAGATCGGCGAATTTGAATACTTCAACTTGAAGACTGACGGAGTTGAAGACTTCAACTTTGAGACTTGGAGGGCCTAAATATTTCAACTTGAAGATCGGCGAATTTGAAGACTTCAACAAATGAAATAAGCAACATACAATGCTGACACTTCACNCCCCTTTTAAATCAAATGAGATCAAAGTTCCACAAGAGGATGGCATTTCTAGCTTGATTTGTCATTCCTCCATACTTCACTCGGACAACAATTGGGGCAATATGTATCTTTTGAACTTATGCGACTGAACTTAGAATGAAACTCTAAGCTGCCTGCGTACCTCGGTGAAGAGGATCAAGTCATACCGTAGTTCAGACTGAGTAGATTTTTTTTTACGCCTAACTTTTGCCTAGGCCGCCTCTTTCGAGATTTTCAACCTAGCGGACTTTTGTTTTGGGCCGTACACGGTTTATACTCTTGCGGGCCAGGAGTGTAGCAACATGCAGTTTAGGCTCGTGCGTCAAGGAGCGTTACGACTTGCAGTTTAGGCTCATGCGTCAAAGAGCATAGCAACTTGCAACTTAAGCTCGTATTTTAAGGAGCTTTGCAACTTGAAGATTTTGCTCAAATTTGAAGAGCTTCATGACATGCAGTTTAGGCTCATGCGTCCAGGAGTGTTGCAACTTGAAGGTTTAGCTTACAATTTGAAGCTCCGCTCGAATTTGAAGATCTTCATAACTTGAAGATTTAGCTTTGAAGAGCTTTGCAACTTGAACACTTTGCTCGAATTTGAAGAACTTTACAACTTGAAGACTTTGCCAAATTTGAAGAGGTTTACGTCTTGAATATTGACTCGAAATTTGGAAACTTTGCGATTTGAAGTCCTTGCTCGACTTTGAAGAGCTTTCGACTTGAGTCTTTGCTCGTATTTGAAAAGCTTTGCGACTTAAACACTTTGCCCAAATTGAAGAGCTTTACAACTTGAAGACTTTGCTCGAATTTGAAGAGCTTTACGCCTTAAAGGTTTAGTTCAAAGTTGGGGAGCTTCGTGACATACAATATATACTCATGTACTACGAAGCATTATAACTTGCAGTTTATGCTCGTGCGTTGAGGAGCATTATAACTTGCAGTTTAGGCTCGTGCGTTGAGGAGCATTACGACTTGCAGTTTAGGCTCATGCGTCAAGGAGCGTTATAACTTGCAGTTTAGGCTCATGCGTTAAGGAGCATAGCAACATGCATGGACTCTTCAGTTTCATCTTCGGATGAATATTTGCCCCCATTTTGAGCATCGTCTGCTTCTATTTCATCATGAGGCTCAAAGTCAGGAAACCTTTGATCTCCACTTGTAGCCATACTCAATTCCATATAATGTGCACGAGTTGCTACTTCTTCAAATGTTTTGGGTTTTATGCCTTGTAAGATATAGCAAAGACTCCAATGCATGCCTTGAATGCACATTTCAATGCCAGAAGTTTCGCTAAGGCGATCTTTACAGTTGAGGCTTGCATTCCTCCAACGATTGATAAAGTCGATAACTGGTTCACTCTTTCGTTGACGAGTATTTGTAAGTTCTACCATACTCACAGTACATCTCGTACTATAAAAGCGATTGAGGAACTCTTGCTCTAGTTGATCCCAGCTATCGATAGATCCAGCCTCGAGGTCCGTGTATCAGTCAAAAGCATTTCCTTTTAGCGAGCGGACTAAATGCTTGATGAGGTAATCTCCATAAGTCCCAGCATTGTTGCACGTCTCCACGAAGTGAGCCACATGTTGCTTTGGGTTACCTTTACCATCAAACTGTTGAAACTTTGGAGGTTGATAGCCAGAAGGCATCTTCAACATATCGACCCTTGAAGTGTACGGCTTTGCATACGTAAGGGAGGATTTGGTAGCAACTTCATATTTGTTCTTAATAGTTCCTTCAATGAACTCCTTCAGTTGATCGATTGGAATCATTCCTTCAGATGAAACAGGGATAGCCTTAGTGGATGCTGCCTGTCTTGGAGGAGAGTCACTCTCTAGAACTTCTGGGAGCTTGCCGGGTGCATGGGTGGATTCTTCTTCCATCAAGATTCCCACCCTGTCTGTTAGCTTATTTCTAGCCTCTTGATTTTGCATGCATTTGGTCAAGCCAGCGATTGCTTCCGTCAAGTTTGCCAACTGCTCCTCTACGAATGAAGTATTTGTCACCATAGCTTGTATGATTGTCATGGACGACGGAGAGTAGCATGGATTCTCACACAGATTGATCCTTGATCGGCTCACGCTATGTGGTGTAAGTGGGGAGGATCCATCACTTGAAGCATCATCATATTCCTTCATAGAAGAGTGCTTGGATCCGGAGAGGTCAAGCAGAGCAAGAGTTTTCTTGATCTTTTCAGCAACATCGCTTCCTCCTTCAGATGCGTTTGTGGAAGATCTTATTCCTTTTGAGGATGAAGATCCGAAAACAGGGGTTGACGCGGACGACAGTTAGGGTGCTTGTTGTCCTAAAGAGATTGCTTTGCTCCTCGTAACTGGTCCTAAGCTTCCAAAGGTAACATCGAGGATGCTTTCCACATCAGCGTATAACCTGGAGTTAGCAGCTTTGGTGGAAGTTGAAACGGAGTTGATTTTCTTTGAAGCCATTTCAATGTTCTTGAACTTTGGTGATTGAAAAGTTGAGATGAGAGGTAGAGATTGTCCCACTGGGCGTGCCAGAATTTGTAGACAATAAATTGCGGACGAGAAAATAAAATCAAGACCGAAAAATATCGTAACAATCGTAGTATTTTATTTCAAATATTTGAGTGTTACAATCTCTATGATTCCTCTGATTCTTCTTTCCAATAGTAAATAAATTCAAGGGCCTTGGAGCTTGAACTTGAATCTATATTTGTTTCCACGAACGATGATCTTGTTCTTGAGCTTGAGCTTGATTGCTTGAACTTGACCTTGATTTGTTCTTCGTTCTGGAACTTGAACTTGATTTCTTCTTCGTTCTTGAACTTGAACTTGATTTCTTCTTCGTTCTTGAGCTTGAATTTGATTTCTTGAAATTGAAGCTTGAAACTTGTGGAGGAATTTGCAGCGTTTGATCCACGAGCTCTTTCTTGCTTCTTGTTATAACTTCTGGTCCCTTTTCCGAGTTATGAAGACCCCTATTTATAGTTGTGGAAGGGAAGAGTTGTGATAAAAACAAACTCTTTCTGACCAATCAAATTGAAGTGTGACATGCTCGCATTTGATTGGCCAGAACATGTTACTTGCACACGTGGCGCGATTTCATTGGCCTTTTAGTGTAACTTGGCATGCCTTGTCATTTTGACACGTGGCATGATCCTATTGGCTCTTCCGTTTGACTTGGCGTGCCACGTCATTTGACACATGGCACCAAATCGGGCCTCTAGGAAGATGACATCTTGGGCTTAATGAAGTGGGCTCATCACTTTAGCCCAATTAAATGGGCTGGCCCAATGGATTAAGACTTATTTATTTAATCCATTTATATTGGACTTATATAATTAATTCAATTATATTAACCCATATGTATTTGGACCAATATATCTTGAATTTAAAATATAGTCCAAATTATTTCATGGATTTAATTTTAATAAAATTTATATGCCTACATATTGTTTGGGGGGAAACTGAAAGTTAATGATCAATTATTATTAAAATTAAAATAGACTGATAAGTTATGCTTAAATTATTAGGTCGACACTCATTTAATAATTTATTTAAAAATCTCAAACCTTCATTGTTGATCTTTAGAAAGTGTTGATTTGGTATTATTTTCGACGATGAAGGGTTTTGAAGGCAAATGCATGTAACTGTTTTTCTTTGTTTTTTGGTTGAATTTATTTTGATTTTGGGTTGTTGGTTGTTTGAGCGACAATGGCGAATAGGATCTGTGTGTGTATACTGCCCCATGATTTCAGTCACTAGTAATTCTTTCCTCATTCTCACAGGACTAGTCAATAATTAGGAATGAATGGAAGAACAGTGTAAAGGATAAGATCCAATGGAGTCGCGTAGTTAGAGAATCACATATAGCTTCGTGCTTTTAACAAATGACGAAAAATCAAAGAAACATATAACAAATATAAGAAAACCAGAGAAGAAAATTTCCATGGAGCCTCAAGTTATAATAATAGGAAATTGTAATACGCATCACATCTATTGCAGTGAAAAAAGTTCTTACCGCCAACTCTGCGCAAAAGATAATATTCTAATTAGCAAACTTCCATGCAGCAAAGTATTAGTATCAGATAAAGCTACCAATGCATGAAGATATATTGTAGTATTTATCTACAACTTTCACACATTATTTTTACCTAGTTAAATACAACTACAATAACATACAACTTCAATACGAATTTTAATTTTATACAAAATTTATACACTATGACTTTTGTATATTTTGTATCTGATTTATACATAGTAAAAATAAATTTCATACAACTAATTATATTATACAACTTTTCTACAACTTATTTATAACTTATCTACAATTTTCATACATTATTTCTACCCAGTTATATACAACTACAATATCATACAACTTAAATATAATTTTTGTTAATATTGTTCAACTTTCATACAATAGTTAAATTAAAAAAATATATATAAACAACACAATTTTTCTACAATTTTACTACAATTTCGTAAGTATAATGTATGTCATGTCTTCTTCTTCTTCTTCTTCTTCTTCGAGTTTCAATCTGAAATTCAGCCAAAATCAAGTCTAATCTTCACCAAAATACCCTCAAAATTGAGATATAAACTCCAAACCATATTCCCAATTGTTTGCAATAACACCCAATCCAAACAAATAATGTATTTTGAAAATCCAAATTCGAATTCAAAGCTTCAAAACTTTTTAATGGCTGGCAATGGCGGAATTGCTGCTCTCTTTTCCTTTGCTTTACATTACTAGAATTAGGGATTGAGAGATAGAGAGAGACGTAGAGAGAATTCCCAATTGTTTGCAACAACACCCAATTCAAATTACAAATATTATTTTTTGAAAACCCAGATTCGAATTCAAAGCTTCAAAACTTTTTAATGGCTGTCAATGGTGGAATTGCTGCTCTCTTTTTCTTTGCTCTACATTACTGAAATTAGGGATTGAGAGATAGAGAGAGACGTAGAGAGAGAGAGAGAGAGAGAGAGAGTGCAGTAGAGAGAGAGAGACGAAGAAAGAGAGAGCACATGAGGGAGAGAGAATAAGGATGGAAAATAATTGATTCCTAATATAAAGGGATATTCATTTAATTCCTAAAGTGTATATAATTGGTAAATTTGTATATAGGAGGTAATTAAATTGAAACTTGAGTAGAAAAGGTAATAAAATTTTCAATAGCGTATAGGTATGTAAAAATCCCTTCTAAATACTTTAAAAAATAGAGACAATATTTAAAGACCACAACCCTTGTAAGGTCATTCATATCAATCACCCAATTATTACTGCCTAAAAAGTCCATATTATGCTTTCCAAACAATCGTTTTATATTAGAAACTTTTTAATATGGAACACTTGGTTAAGTTCAAGTCCCATGAAGACTATGCTTACGCTGATGGATTATTTCCCATGATTTGTGTTTCTTTTTTTTTTTTTTTGGTTTGAATCTCTATCCATATTTTAATACAATAATATATTGAAGGTTAATTTAACAGGATAAATTGACTTTAAGGTCAAGAGTGAAACAAGTGATGCAAATTCAATTGTTAAGAAACCGCGTTTGCTCCTCTTTATTTGACTCCTTCTATTTTGTGTATGTAAAAACTCTCCAAATTCAGAAAATAATTCCATAGAATTACTTTAGTTTTACTTTTTTGGCCATTACTCTCCTCCTTTTAACCTAGCTGGAGGCCAGTTCAAATTTACTAGTTGATTGGCTTTATCCGAACATCCGCTACTGATGAAGAAATTTGTTCGAAAATAAATATTTATTAGTAAATAATAACAGCGATAATATCCCTAGTTAAACTTCAGAGCACAATCGCACATAATATTATGCTAACCATGTCTTAAAGAATTAATGCAGTACTTTAATCAGTAGCGTCTGTAGTCCAACGGTTAGGATAATTGCCTTCCAAGCAATAGACCCGGGTTCGACTCCCGGCAGACGCAAATTTTTGTACCTTTTACTTAATTTATTTACCAATTCTGTGCATTTATTTGTTATTTATTTATTTCTTTTTTAATGAAAATCTGCATATATCGTTTCGGTCTATAAAGTATGGTATGTTTATTTTGTAAGATGACAAATTGCAGGTCTAGAGTGTTCCTTTTCTATGCATTTATTATTGCAGGTCTAGAGTGATTCCTTTTCTGTTCATTTATTTATATTTATTTTCCTATTTTGAAAATATGCATTTATGCTTTCGGTATATTTTAAAGAAGTTTGGTAGGTTTATCTAGTAACCTAAAGAATTGCAGGTCTAGAGTGTTTCCTTTTCCCTGCATTTATTTGTTTATTTATTTCCTTATTTTGAAAAAACGTATGTATATTATTTCCACATTTCGTTGAGAAGTCTGCTAGGTTTATCTTGTTAAGAATCTCTCTCCGATCCACAATAAGTGACCAATTTGCTTTGGGCACACCCACAAGGAAATACTAAATTCTAGACGAAAATAGTTAGTGTGACTAAACTACCCTTAATTAAATGTTGCAGCATAGTTATAGTAGCACTTATTTTTCTTCTCAAATGTGAGGAGTAAATGACTTTTTAGTGATACGTACATAAGGCTAATTTTGAAAAATTAAATTGAATATTTTCTTGATTATATAAAGAACACTTATTTTGAACCAAAATAAAAAAGTTAATTGGTCAGTTATTGTGGATCGAAGGGAGTAAGAATTTAACTTGAAAATTTTGCAATGAACACGTTACAGCTTCACCTCCACGCAGTACGATCGGATTATAACATTTACAGCTTGTGAGTTAATTGACTTCAATACCTAGAACAATGAAGAATATAAATAAATGCTCTGACACCACTAGGTTTTTCAAAATAAGAAAATAAATAAAAAAATTAATGCAGAGAAAAGAAAACACTCTAGTTATGTGTGAAATTAGGCGCATGTCAATGGTGCGAATCTTGCCACAAAGTCTGATATTTAAGTGGGTAATGTGGGCCCATTATCCAACAATGCGTCACTAGGTTTTGGTCTAGTAGTAAGAACGCATCATGTTATGTGTAAAACAGACACACATCAATGGTTCGAACCTTGCCACAAAGCGGGGGAAGTGCTCAATTAGCCACTAATTAGAAATGTTTTTACTCTTTAGTCACTATTTAAAATGTATTTTTACTCTTTAGTCAGTGCTTAATAAATTTTTACCCGTCCGGACAAAAATACCGCTATGCTAGACATGGGTGCTGTCAGCTGTGTAAATATTAAGGACATGGTGTCCTTAACTTCATGAGTACTGTGTAAATATTAAGGACAAAGTGTCCTATATTTGCACCTTATGTTGTTAAACTTTAGGACATTATGCCCTTAACTTCATATGTGCAGTGTAACGGTGTCCTTAACTTCATGTGTGCAGTGTAAATGTTAAGGACATGTGTCCTTAACTTTATGAGTATTGTGTAAATATTAAGGACATGGTGTCCTCAACTTCATGAGTGTTGTGTAAATATTAAGGACAAAGTGTCATGTATTTGCACCTTCTGTTGTCAAACTTTAGGATATGGTGTCCTTTAACTTTATGAGTGTTGTGTAAAGTTAAGGACACTATGTCCTTAATATCTACACAACACTCATGAAGAAAGGGTAAAAACATCTTTTAGTATTAATTTTAATAGAGTAGTGACTATTTTTGCTAAGCTTTAAAAATACTGGATAAAAACTAAATACCACATGAAAAAAGTGGCTATCCCACGCCATTTCTACCCACAAAGCCTGATATTTAAGTGGACAATGCTGGCTCATTATCCATGAAAAATGCGAAAAATCCAAAAATGGCCAGTTTTTCGCCTGGTCAATCAAATGTAGCCACATAATCACCGGTCAACGAAATTTAGCCACTAATTTAGTGCGGTAACATTTTATTGACTAAAATACCCCTGCTTTTTTTATTAATTTACGCGACTTCACCTTAAATTCTTCTTTTAACAAAACTTAACAAAATCTTCCGGCATTAATCTTCAAATCGAGTTATTAGGAAAATTTTCGCCGTCAATCTGTAAATCGAAATATTAGCAAAATATTTCGGCGTTAATCGAGGTATTCGCAAAATCTTCCGGCGTTAATTTGCAAATCAAAGTGTTAGCAAAATCGTTCTGCGTCAATCTGCAAATCGAAGTTTTAGCAAAATTTCCGTCGTCAATCTGCAAATCGAAGTAAGTTCTATCTAAAATTTGTCTAATTATTTAAATTTCTTCTACGATCAAGAATTCAAACCATAAAATTCAAAGTATCAGTAAAAAAATTTAATTTTTCGAATTTTTGATTTGTTTTTAATGCTTTAATCTGTGTTATTGTCTAATTTTCTCAATGTAGAACATAGCGCCAGTATAATTTGTTGCACGTTTCTAAATTAATATCTAAAGCGAAGATTTTTCCACCTTATTATACTTGAAATCTCATAAAAAAAGCATTATAATTCACTTGAAGTATGTTTCGTTAATGTAGATATTATGTTATAATATAATTGAGTTTTGTTTGAATCCAGTATATTTTACGGGACATCACGTGTGTGTAAGCTTTTCCTCCAATATGTTATACTGGATAAGTTCTAACACTAGAATATGATTGAGTTTTGTTTGAATCCAGAATATTTTACGGGACGTCACCTGTGTGTAAGCCTATTCTCCAGTATGTTAAACTGAATAAGTTCTAAGACAAGAATATAATTGAGTTTTGTTTTAATCCAGTATATTTTACGGGACATCTCATGTGTGTAAGCTTATTCTCCAGTATGTTATACTGGATAATTTCTAAGACTAGAATATAATTGAGTTTTGATAGAATCCAGTATATTTTACGAGACATCACCTGTGTATAAGCTTATTCTCCAATAAGTTATACTGGATAAGTTATAAGACTAGAATATAATTGAATTTTGTTTGAATCCAGAATATTTTACGGGACGTCACCTGTGTGTAATATTTTTTATGTTATACTGGATAAGTTCTAAGACTAGAATATAATTGAGTTTTGTTTGAATCCAGTATATTTTACGGGACATTACCTGTGTGTTAGCTTATTCTCCAGTATGTTATACTGGGTAAGTTCTGCATAAACTAGAATATAATTGAGTTTTATATCAATCCAGTATATTTTACAGGAAATCACCTGTGTTTAAAATTTTCTCCAGTATGTTATACTGGACGAGTTCTATTTAGAGTAGAATATAGTTGAGTTCTATTTAGACTAGAATATAATTTACTGGACGTTTCCAGCTTATTATATTGGAAATCTCATAAAAAATGTATTGTAATTCACTTGAAGTATGTTTCGTTAATGTAGATATTATGTTATAATATAGTTGAGTTTTATTTCAATCCAGAATAATTTAAAGTACGTCACCTGTGTGTAATGTTTTTCTCCAGTATGTTATACTGGACGAATTCTGTTTTCAGACTAGATTATAATTGAGTTTTGTTTTAATCCTGTATATTTTACGGGACATCGCCTGTGTCTAAGCTTTTTCTCCAGTATGTTATACTGGATAAGTTCTAAGACTAGAATATAATTGAGTTTTGTTTTAATCCAGTATATTTTACGGGACATCACCTGTATGTAAGCTTATTCTCCAGTATATTATACTGGATGAATATTATATTTTTAAACAGTATAATTTCTAGATATCTAATTATTTGGGTTCATTAAATACAGGATGCATACAAATTTCTTGATTATTGCGTTCGATGGCAAATGGACAGCAGATTACAAGTACTGGGATCATAAAACGAAGCTCCTCCTGATAAATGATGGGACTTCATTTGAAGAATTCCTTAGAAAATTTTTTGAAGTTATAGAGCTTGACAACAAAAAGTTTCAAGCAAATGTATGGCTTAATATCAACCTAGGTACTTCTAAGGGAATATAAGTGACAAAAGATGAAGATCTTATTATGTGTATGATTCTTTTAAAAAATGATCCATACTATAAAGATTCGAAATTTGTTGTTGAAATATCAGAAAAACCAGATCAACAACTAGAAGGTAATGCAATAATGGAAATTGATAATCAACAGTTATTGCACAGAAACACATATGGTCCGGAAGAGCAAGTGTTGCTGATATCTCAAGTTGAAGAAGAGCAGGAGAATCCAATTTATGATATTACAATGGAAAAAGAAATTGTAATTCCTGTGGAAGATCAGCACATTGAATCACTACAAAGTATTGAAGGAAGAAAAAGGAAAGGAAAAGGAAAGGCAAAAGAATCTCCATCAATAATATTGAAGGAAAATGCATCACTGGATGATGTAAAACTTGGTTTTGTTTTTCAAGATAAAAATGCCATGATTAGATGTTTTTGCTTAGCAGCTATAACGGAGAATTTTGAGTTCTATGTTAACAGGTCAAGTAACACGAGATACTCTTTGGTATGTACTGATGAAAAGTGTACTTGGACTGTTCGAGGTTCAAGAATTAAGGAATCAACACTTTTTAAAATAGTTAAATTTCAGAGAACACATGAGTGCTCAGTTGATATTCGAAAATCAGATCAAAGGCAAGCAACTTCAAATGTGATTAGAGATTACGTGATTGACAACTTAAGAGACATAGCTACTGAGGTAAAACCTAAGTTTATCATTTCAGAGATGAAAAGAGCACATGAAATTGATGTTGGTTATGGAAAAGCATGGCATGCTATTCAAAAGGGGTTATCTTTGTTAAGAGGAACAACTGAACACAATTATGAGCAGCTGCCGTCATATTTGTATATGATGGAACAAAAAAATCCAGGATCATATACAAATATTGTGAAAGATGAAGAAAACAGGTAAATTTCTTATTTATGATAAGCTTTATTTCCTGTAAATTATACTGGGTGAGTTCTGTTCAATCTATTGTATTTTATTTTGTCTAGTATATTATACAGGATGTTAGTGGTTGCGTCCAGTATATTTTACAGGATGTGTGTATTGTATAAGCTTTCTTTCCTGTAAATTATACTGGATGAGTTCTTTTTATTTATTACTTCTTTTGAGTAATTTTTTATGTCCACTATTAAATACGGGACATAGTGGTTTAACAGTATATAACTCCAGTTTAATATACAGGAAACAAAATATTAAGTTATGTATTTCAATTTTATTTCATTTTGTGCAGTATATTAAACAGGAAGTTAGTGTTTGTCTTCCCGTATATTTTACAGGACGTGTGTATTGTAAAAGCTTTCTTTCCTGTAAATTATACTGGGTGACTTCTCTTCAATCTATTGTATTTGATTTTGTACAGTATATTATACAGGATGTTAGTGGTTGTCATCCAGTATATTTTACAGGATATCTGTATTTTATAAGCTTTCTGTCCTGTATAATATACTGGGTGAGTTCTGTTCAACCTAAAATTTTGTATTTTTAGTTTATTTTATCTAGTATATTATACTGGATGTTAATGGAACTCCAGTATGTTATACTGGAAGAATATTATAAAATAGTTAATTTTTGTTTGATGCCCGTAAATTTTACAGGACGTGTGGCATGAGCTTTATCTCCAGTATATTATACTGTGTAAGTTAACTGAATTTTATTTACTTTTCTTTTTACAGGTTTGTTTACATGTTTTTTATGTATGGGGCATCAATTTCTGGGTGGAAGTATTGTAGACCACTAATTGCTGTTGATGGAACATTTCTAAAAAATAAATATAGAGGTGTTCTATTAGTGGGTGTTACCAAAGATGCAAATAACCAGATTTTTCCTATAGCTTTTGGAGTAGTGGATAAAGAGAATAATGAATCATATGAATGGTATTTCAGGGAATTAAGAAAAGCAATTGGGATTCGTAATGATTTGATGTTCTTGTCAGATCGACACAAGGCTATTGCAAATGGAATTGCAAAGGTTTTCCCTGAGTGCTACCATGGAATTTGCATCTATCATTTAGAAAAGAATCTGAAGCAAAGAAGAGTGAGAAACACTGTGATAAATCTCTTTCAAAGTGCTGCAAGAGTATACCTTCAATCAGAATTTGATGACTTCATGTCCCAAATAGCTGCTGTTGATAAGAAAACTTTCAATTATTTGATGGAGGAACCGCCAGGAAGGTGGGCTCGTTCACATTGTCCCAGAAGAAGATATGATATGTTAACAACAATATTGTTGAGTCAATGAATAATGTTTTAAGACGTTCAAGAGAATTGCCAATTTTAACAATGATGGATTTCATACAAGAAAAATTGCAAAGCTGGTTCTATGAAAGAAGGACACTTGCAGAAGGAATATTCCGTGATATATCAAATTGGGCAGAAGCAACATTGGAAGCAAAAATTCAACGAGCTTTTACATTTAGAGTATTGCCCATTGATAGACTCAAATTCAATGTCATAGAAGGTGGTATGGAATTTATTGTTGATCTAGACAAAAGAACATGTGATTGTTCTGAATTTCAGCTAGATGAGATGCCATGTGAACATGCAATTGCTGCAATTGAGAGTATACATCAAAAGAAATCGGCCTTTTGCTCAGCCTATTTTTCAAGGAACTTTTGGTTGAAAACGTATGAAGGGCAAGTAAATTCTGTAGGTGATGCAACAACATGGGTTATACCAGACACTATTAAATCAGAAATCACTAAGCCTCCAGATGCCAAAGTACTGCTAGGAAGAAGACAGAAGAATCGATATGTTTCCGGTACAGAATTCAAGAAGGAACCAAGATGTAGTCGTTGCAAAAAATATGGGCATACCAGAACAAATTGCACAAATTCTGCTGTAGTTCATCCTTATGCAAGAAAATATAGGAAAAAAAATGATTGAATATATACAATAAACTTGCATTGGCTGATGTAATCCCAAATAATATATATTCAATATTCTTGTTTTTCAAAATATTAATACTGTGTATTTTTTTTTGCTTCTTGATTTGATTACAAAAAAACCACTATGTCGTAATTACAGGATATAGTGGTTTTACAATATAACACTCCAGCAAATTATACAGGAAACTAAAAATTAGATTATTTAATTCCAGCAAATGGTTCTAATTACCAAATTTCAACTATTTTCCACTTCTCCATTATAATATAATGGTTTGTATCCCTTCATAAAAAAAATTTCAAAAATATTATAG
>NC_031991.1:10915383-11022647 GCF_001879085.1 Nicotiana attenuata
ATTACCTTTCCTTCATGAATCAAGTGCCCTCACACAACAAAAGAGAGTAGTTCCACACAATAAAATTTAAGAACACTTAGGAACTCAAGATAGAAAGAATTCACTCACTCTCAGTAATAACATTCATATGCCACAAAAGATGCACCATAAGCTTGCCCGTAGTGTACTACTCCACTAATCGAGCTCATTCAATCTAGGATCAATTAGGACTTTATTTGGTTGTAATGTAGGCTACGGAACGGGTAGGATATATTTAGATATAAGAGTGACTACACCTCCCTATGCACTTTAATACATATACTTTAACATTCAAACCCCATACTTATGTCAAACCAAACTCCACCTTCACATCAATGTATATTGCCCCATACTTCTTTAAGCACATTTACAGCAAGAGTCACCACTTATTAAAGAAATACTTTTTTTTATAGTAATACAACTATATTTTTTTCCAATTCAAGTGGCTCTTACTTGTTCAAAACAGTGCACCTTTCTCCTGATTTCATTAGTTCCACTCAAAAGCCAAACCAACCACCCCACACTTTAACTCTTACATAAATCATCACAATTCAAGTTCTTATGAGAGGTTAAAAGGTTCAAATAGATAGTCCATTCAAACAATTGGGTAAGACTTGTAATGTGATTGCCAAAGAAATAGGATTAGAGGCTCAAATGGGTTAACTACGATACATAACAATTAGTCGGGTAAAATATACATATCTGGGTCAACAAAGAAATGCCTATATCACTTCCTAGACTGAATAAAACTACTATTTCGCTTTGCAAACATACGGGGCAAATTCTAGGCATCAAAATGCAATGCACAGAATATAACAAATCCTTACACATACATGGCACATAACTCACTCAGGATTGGTTTTATCAAGACACTCTAGTCAAAGCAGTTAAGCAAAGTTAAGATCATACAATTTAAAGTACTTACACAAGAGTCAAAAACTGAGCCTAAGCGTCACAGCCAAAGTACTTACTATTCTCAAGGCATAACCAAGTCAAGAGATATTGCTTCAATTCAAAACACAACACAATGGCTCCTACTCCCAAAAAAAAACTAACTACACCTGGTTCAAATAAAACCCTTGGAAAAGAATCGCGGCCCAAAGAAAAACCAAGGGGGAATTATTACACTACCTACAAAGAAAATCTTTTTTTGTTTTTTTTCTTTAGACTTAAATCCCTCAAGAAAATTGTCTAATAGATCCATCGTCGGGAAAAGTCCAATCTTAAAAAAAATACTATTTAATTAAACTAATACAGCTAAAGTAGCATGAAAAGTCACCCAGACAATCTCATCACGCCACACTTAAAATTATGCATTGTCCCCAATGCACACCATAACTAATAAAAAGGGTAAAAGAGACTCCCTGGTAGGCTGAAGGCCGAAGCACTACAGCTCATGGGGTACTCAGACTTCTCCCCCAGCTTGGTCCTTCGTGCGGGTACCTCACACTTAGTTCCAACCATTTGGTTTGCTGTTGCATCCTTCCAATACCTTTGCTTTTCATTCTCCTAAAAAATAAAAAATTGACACTACAAAAATAATACAATTACAAAAAATAAAAAAATAAAAGAAATCAATAAAGCTGGGTTGCCTCCCGACAAGCGCTTCATTTAACGTCGCTACACGACGCGAATCACTTTTTGCCTCCACCTCGAGCTTATGAATTGAACCCCCAATTTTGATTCGAGCTTATGATTATGGTCATGGGGCGGTGGAACGAATCTACCTGGCCCAAGGAAATAATGTAGTATTCTGCATTCCTTGGCCTTTGTATGAGGTATGTAATCCTGACTTTCTGACAGGAAGAATTCCAGAATATATGCACCTTGTTCCTCATTCTTTGACTCTTCGATTGGTTCAGATGACTCTATTTCCATATCATCATCCAAACATAATATGGAAAAATACTTGGAGTGTGGACCAATGCGCTCAAACATATGAACTTCAGGACTCTCAACATCCTCAACATCAGTAATACTAGAGTCAACAAAATTGATATCCTCAAAGTCCTTGGCTGGCTCTATCTCACTTCTTCAACATTGACATCTTCAATTTGTGGTTGGCTAGGTTGTTGATGTTCTACTCTGACCTCCCCAATTAACACCTCAAATTCATGCTCTTCTTGGCTACTATCCTCAATATTGGCTTGTTGAGCATTAAAAGCTCCAACCACTTGACTCAATTGAGCCTCCAACTTGCGAATAGTTGCCTCTTGCCTTTCTCTGTGCAATTGTTTCTCATTGTTTTGTTCCAGAAGGCACTTTAGCATATCCTTGATCTCCTTCAAGTCCGCATTCCCAGGTTCTTTGTTCCTATTAACTTCACAAGAAAAGGTAGAACCATCATAGTAAGGGGTTGGGGGAAAATAAGAAATATAAGCACAACCATGAAGGTGACCATTTTTACCACCACACACATCACACACATTCCACAAATAAGATTGAGTTGGTGCACATAACTCGCTCTTAGGAACGTTTTGAAAATTTTGATACGGGTGGTTTCCTTCACAATATGTATGAGGATCAATAGTAGAATTATCTACACCTAAATTCCCATAATTCCAAGATGTCATGTTTCTCAAATCAACAGTTATAAAAAAAAATATAAAAAAATAAAACAAACTAAAAGTTCAAACTTGAACCCTAGCAATATATACAGCTACAACTACACCGTTAGTTCCCCGGCAACGGCGCCAAAATTTGATCACGCCCAACTCTAGTCCTAAAAAGGATAAGCGGTCGCTGCAAATATAATCCGGTCTAAAAGTCCGGAGTCGAATCCCACAGAGAATTAAGGTTTCACTATATCTGTTTAATATCGCTAAGAATACAAGTTTGAACAATTTCCTAAATTATAAAGATTGAGATTTATATTTCTAACTAATTAACTAGCAAATACTATAAAACGGTAAAATTATCAACTAACGAGACAAAGGGTTGGAGACTAAATTAAGGAGGTCTAGAGTTATGATTTCCTCAATTGTTGATTTCATTAATTGTATGTTTCTTATAGCTTTGACTTAGTTGCCTCTATCAATCATGAACTCTCCAACTATCATAAATCTCTCTCAAGCAATTATGATAATTTACTAGACGCACTCTCTCAAGCTACGCTAGCTAGATTCACAATATGGTTCACTTAGATTGCACCCGAGGTATCGTTATCTCTAATCCAACCTCTAAACCCTCGGTTATGACTCTCGCCTATACTCCGGGAGTGATGTTGTTCATACAACTACCTAAATATGCACTCTCTCTCAAGCAGATACATAATAAATAGGAACGGCTAATTGAGGATCCTTTCAATTAACCACAATCAAAACGTAGTTGAACAAATAGAGATAAACAACCAATTCAAAACTATATTAATATAACAACCAAATCATCCCCAACGGGTTCCATCAAAACCCTAGAAAACGAATTAGCTATTCATAATAGTATGTAAAACTACAATACTAAAAATCATAACCAACAATGAAAAATAGGAAGAAGAAGGAAAAACTCGTTGAAGAATTCTGCGCCTTGCTCCTATTGTGTTCTTGACTCCTTAGGTCGAATCTCCGGTCTCCTTAGCCTCCTTAAGTCTCAATTATGTCAAAAGTATGTCCCCCTCTCTTCAAAATAGGTTTAGGACCCCTTTTATACAAGATGAAATAGTGTAGGGCCAAAATAACCTTGTCCCGGACGAAATAGGACTTCTTTTTGACGCCTGAAGCGGCGCGGCCGCGGCCAAAACGCGGTAGGACCGCGGCCAGACAAGCTCTCTGATTTTCTGCCGCGGTCAGTTCTGTGGTCGCGGTTTCGACCGCGTTTTTCACCCTGTTCTGTTCGGAATTTGGAAAAATGTAAAACATGAAAGTTGTAGCCCTTTGAATTAGCTTTCTAACCATATATTATATAGCCCAAATGAAGTTCTGAGTAAAAAGTTATGTGCATTTTACTAGACAGTGCGCAATATGCCTACTCGAGTCTTCGTTTTGTTGTTTTATCATCCGTTGATCCCTGAATACGATCCCGGCTTAATTCCTTGGGCTTTTACTCAGACTTCAAAGCTCCAAATCACTTGAATTCATTTCATAACATCTATATATCTCGGAATCACTCCTACAAGGCATAAAATACAGCGTTAGTGCAAAACACTAGCGATTAAAGCGCAAACTCAATTAAAGTGCAGTAAATTAGAGTGTAATAAGCGACTAAAATACGTAATTATAACCTATCATCAACACCCCACACTTAAACCATTGCTCGTCCTTGAAGAATCAAACTACACTTTTTTTATAGACACGACCTTTTTAAACAATTCTCCTAACTCATCACACCAAGAGTAGTTAAAATAGACTAAGCACAAAAGCATAACATCTTCACCTCAAGAATTGACTCATAAGTACCACGCATTATTCACAACTCACCCACTTACTCTAACATAGAGGTCACTGACATTACCTTTCCTTCATGAATCAAGTGCCCTCACACAACAAAAGAGAGTAGTTCCACACAATAAAATTTAAGAACACTTAGGAACTCAAGATAGAAAGAATTCACTCACTCTCAGAAATAACATTCATATGCCACAAAAGATGCACCATAAGTTTGCCCGTAGTGTACTACTCCACTAATCGAGCTCATTCAATCTTGGATCAATTAGGACTTTATTTGGTTGTAATGTAGGCTACGGGACGGGTAGGATATATTTAGATATAAGAGTGACTACACCTCCCTAAGCACTTTAATACATATACTTTAACATTCAAACCCCGTACTTATGTCAAACCAAACTCCACCTTCACATCAATGTATATTACCTCATACTTCTTTAAGCACACTTACGTCAAGAGCCACCACTTATCAAGGAATTTTTTTTTCACAACAATCGAACTATATTTTTTTTTCCAATTCAAGTGGCTCTTACTTGTTCAAAACATTGCACCTTTCTCCTTATTTCATTAGTTCCACTCAAAAGCCAAACCAACCACCCCACATTTTAACTTTTACATAAATCATCACAATTCAAGTGCTTATGAGAGGTTAAAAGGTTCAAATAGATAGTCCATTCGAACAATTGGGTAAGACTTGCAATATGGTTGCCAAAGAAATAGGATTAGAGGCTCAAATGGGTTAACTACGATACATAACCATTAGGCGGGTAAAATATACATATCTGGCTCAACAAAGAAATGCCTATATCACTTCCTAGACTGAATAAAACTACTATTTCGATTTGCAAACACACAGGGCAAGTTCTAGGCATCAAATGCAATGCACTGAATAACGCAAAACCTTACAAACACGTGGCACATAACTCACTCAGGATTGGATTCATAGACACTCTAGTCAAAGCAGTTAAGCAAAGTTAAGATAATACAATTTAAGGTACTTCTACAAGAGTCAAAAACTGAGCATAAGCGTCACAACCAAAGTACTCACTATTCTCAAGGCATAACCAAGTCAAGAGATGTCGCTTTAATTCAAAGCACAACACAATGGCTCCTACTCCCCCCCAAAAAAAACTAACTACACCCGGTTCAAATAAAACCCTTGGAAAAGAACCGTGGCACAAAGAAAAACCAAGGGGGAATTATTACACTACCTACAATTTTTTTTTCTTTAGACTTAAATCCCTCAAGAAAATTGTCTAATAGATCCATCGTCGGGAAAAGTCCAATCTTTTAAAAAAAAAACTATTTAATTAAACTAATACAGCTAAAGTAGCATGAAAAGTCACCCAGACAATCTCACACCCCACACTTAAAATTGTGCATTGTCCCCAATGCACACCATAACTAATAAAAGGGTAAAAGAGACTCCCTGGTAGGCCAAAGGCCGAAGCACTAACAACTCATGGGGTACTCAGACTTCTCCCCAGCTTGGTCCTTCGTGCGGGTACCTCACACTTAGTTCCAGCCATTTGATTTGTTGTTGCATCCTTCCAATACCTTTGATTTCCATGCTCCTAAAAAAATAAAAAGAATTGACACTACAAAAATAATACAATTAAAAATAAATAAATAAAAGAAAGCAATAAAGCTGGGTTGCCTCCCAACAAGCGCTTGATTTAACGTCGCGGCACGACGCGAATCACTTTTTGCCTCCACCTCGAGCTTATGAATTGAACCCCCAATTCTGATTCAAGCTTATGATTATGGTCATGGGGCGGTGGAACGAATTTAACTGGCCCAAGGAAATAATGTAGTATTCTGCATTCCTTGGCCTTTGTATGAGGTATGTAATCCTGACTTTCTGGCAAGAAGAATTCCAGAATATATGCACCTTGTTCCTCATTCCTTGACTCTTCGATTGGTTCAGATGACTTTGTTTCCATATCATCATCCAAACATAATGTGGAAAAATGCTTGGAGTGTGGACCAATGCGCTCAAACACATGAACTTCAGGACTCTCAACATCCTCAACATCAGTGATACTAGAGTCAACAAAATTTATATCCTCAAAGTCTTTGGCTGGCTCTAGTCTCACTTCTCCAACATTGACATCCTCAAATTGTGGTTGGCTAGGTTGTTGATGTTCTACTCTGACCTCCCCAATTAACACCTCAAATTCATGCTCTTCTTGGCTACTATCCTCAATATTGGCTTGTTGAGCATTAAAAGCTCCAACCACTTGACTCAATTGAGCCTCCAACTTGCGAATAGTTACCTCTTGCCTTTCTATGTGCAATTGTTTCTCATTGTTTTGTTCCAGAAGGCACTTTAGCATATCCTTGATCTCCTTCAGGTCCGCATTCCCAGGTTCTTTGTTCCTATTAACTTCACAAGAAAAGGTAGAACTATCATAGTAAGGGGTTGGGGGAAATAAGAAATATAAGCACAACCATGAAGGTGACCATTTTTACCACCACACACATCACACACATTCCACAAATAAGATTGAGTTGGTGCACATAACTCGTTCTCAGGAATGTTTTGAAAATTTTGCCACGGGTGGTTTCCTTTACAATATGTATGGAGATCAATAAGAGAATTATCTACACCTAAATTCCCATAATTCCAAGATGTCATGTTTCTCAAATCAACAGTTATAAAAAAATACCAAGAAAAAACAAAACAAAATAAAAGTTCAAACTTGAACCCTAGCAATATATACAGCTACAACTACACCGTTAGTTCCCCAGCAACAGCGCCAAAATTTGATCACGCCCAACTCTAGTCCTAAAAAGGATAAGCGGTCGCTGCAAATATAATCCGGTCTAAAAGTCCGGAGTCGAATCCCACAGAGAACTAAGGCTTAGCTGTATCTGTTAATATCACCAGAAGACAAGATTGAAAATAAATAAACAGCTGAAAACTAACTATGCTTGAATTGTAAACAATTAGAATAAAGGTCTAAGGTAATGGTTTACCCCCGTTGTTGATTTCCTTGGTTGTATGTTTCTTATAGCGTTGACTTAGTTACCTCTATCAATCATGAACTCTCCAGTTATCATAAATCTCTCTCAAGCAATTATGATAATTTACCTAGACGCNAATTGTAAACAATTAGAATAAAAGTCTAAGGTAATGGTTTCCCCCGTTGTTGATTTTCTTGGTTGTATGTTTCTTATGGCATTGACTTAGTTGCCTCTATCAATCATGAACTCTCCAGCTATCATAAATCTCTCTCAAGCAATTATGATAATTTACTAGACGCATTCTCTCAAGCTACGCTAGCTTGATTCGCATTACAGTTCACTTAGATCGCACCCGAGGTATCGTTATCTCTAATCCAGCCTCTAAACCCTCGGTTATGACTCTCGCCTATACTCTGGGAGTGATGTTGTTCAAACAACTACCTAAATATGCACTCTCTCTCAAGCAGATACATAATAAATAGGAACGGCTAATTGAGGATCCTTTCAATTAACCACAATCAAAACATAGTTGAACAAATAGAGATTAAACTAATTCAAATCTATATTACTTATAACGACCAATTCATCCCCAACGGGTTTCACCAAAACCTTAGATTAGAAAAGTTAGCTACTCATAACAATGGAGGAATAAACTACTAGAAGATTCATAATCGAAAATTGCAAGAAAAATAAAAGAGAATAAGAATAATGATGTTTTGGGTGATCTCTCACACTTGTTTCTCTTGCCAAAGTACTCTCTAAAACAAATCTGACCTGATGTGGCCGAATTCCTACTTTTTATAAGGGTTTTACACCAAGTTTTCCCGACTTGACACTTTCGTCCCTGGCTTTTTCGCGTTCTGCCACGGTCCCACCGCGGTTAAGCCGGGACCGCGGCCAAATAGGTTCTCTGAATCTGTAGCTCTACTCTGCCACGGTCCTACCGCGGTTACGGTCTGACCGCGGCAGGCCAAGTTCAGCACTTCTTTTGACTTTTCACTTGGTGCATTTCTTGGGCATTGTTTGATTGGCCTCCTTTTCTCCGTAATCGATCCCAAACTTGCTCCATCGACTTCTTTCGTTGGATATAGCCTGCAAAGCTTGAAAAGCACTAATCAGAGCATTTGGTTATCACTTTTTACAACAAAGCTATACAAAAATGTGGTTCTTTAGGGTCTAATTATAGTCTAATTCACCTATTATCAATAACATTCTCAACTTGTCGACTTTCGACAAAACTTATTTTCTTCAATTCGTTTAGCTTCTAAGCCTTCCAGCCCTCTTGATACTTGGTATTCGCGATCTTAAATATTTGTAACCTCCACGGTAACATGATTAACTTACTTTATAAACTTTTCAAAGATGATCTAATTTCTGAGCTTACATCAATTGACTTACGACGTACTCATATGTACGAAAACATGGGGTGTAACATATTGCAAGTTTATATTGTTGGTGTGTGACATCATGAACGACGGCAAACGCTACAATCTATCCAAATATTGTATTCATCAAACAATACAATATGATACATTATATAACAACATGTAACAACAATCCAAACAAGCTGTAACGGGGAAAAGGAAGGGCAGGTGAAAAAGTGTACCCAGGTGGCGGCTTAAAAGGAGAGGTGGACATCTATTAGGGTTAGGGGTGAATCTGTCTACTTTGTTGACGGTAAGGTTATATTTGGACCGGAAGATAATGGGGGTACATGTAAAATATTTATCAAGGTATAGGAATAAATCTAGACCTTTTCCCATTAGATAATGGATTTGGGACCGATGGAGGAATATCCATCTTTTGCGTTTGACCAAAAAGACGATGCGAGTATTATGGAAATTTGAATCCTTTTTCATGTCTAAAAGACTAAACGAGACGAGACCTACTTATGCCAAATTCGTAAACATTGAACTTTCAAACCATCGCCAAGTAGTAGTCTACGAGTAGTCAAACATCCATTGCACTTTGGAAATGAGAACATAATATTATTTAATCTTAAAGAAATCAGTTAAGAAAACAACATTCCAAAAGTCCTTTATCAAGATTTTCTTTTTCCTTGGATTGCCAACGGAACCATGACTTGGATCACAGCCTCGTTGGTACTTAAAACTGTCCCTGCAGCTTGTTTCAATTAAGAATAATGTTCCATGCTTGAGGCTCTGATCCTGCTGGTTTAATTTGCATTGAGAAGTGGCGACAATGCCCTGACCATAATTGACATGTTTGGCCTGAAATCTGCCTCATATTGAACACAAAGTTCTACAAGAGCAGCCACCTGAGAATAACCCGATAGCGGTTACGTTATGTCCAAAATAACAACAACAACAACAATAACCCAGTATAATCCCACAAGTGGGGTTTGGGGAGGGTAGTGTGTACGCAGACCTTACCCCTACCCTGGGGGTAGAAAGACTGTTTCCAATAGACCCTCGGCACAAGAAGATGAAATGCGACAATAGAATAGTAACGTTATGCCCAATAAAAATAAAAATAAATATAAGGCCTTGTTTGACAAGAATTTTGTTGAAGAAAACCTTGGCAATTGCCTTTGGAGGGTAGTCATTATTTAGCTTGGGATCAACACAGTCCTTCACTTTATCTTCACTTAATAGCGGAGTTGCCTGCAGAAGATTTGAGGATGAATGAGTGCATAAAGATGAGATGAATTAGCTAGGTAGGGATATATAAGAACCTACCCATGCAACAAGACTCTGTTGCCCTTCGGGCATTGTATAATCTACTGGTTTCCTTCCTGTCAACAGCTCCAAGAGAATAACTCCAAAACTATAAACATCACTTTTCCGTGTTATCGCTTCTTCCATGGCATACCTGCACCATACATGACAAGAATATATATATATATATATATATATATATATATATATATATATATATATATATATATATATATATATATATATATATATACCTCTAATTTCAGTATAAGCTAACTAGGAATATTAGGGTAAGTTTTAACAATGCAAGGCTTACTCTGGACCATGGTAGCCTAAGTCCTCTGAAGATCCAGAGGTTGTCAAGTTGAAATCAGCGATCTTTGCTGTGAAATCATCAAAGAGTAGTACATTGCTAGATCGTACATCGTGATGAATAATTGGCGGTTCAACTTTTTCATGTAGATATTCGAGGCCACTAGCTACACCACACGCAATTTTAACTCTCTGATTCCAGGTAAGAACTAGACCAGGTTTAGCACCTTGTACTCCCTCTCTACCTACATCCAAGAATCACAATTACTTATGATGTAATTGTACAAAGGGTTATTCTGAATGAATTCATACCAAGATTGGAAAGTCTATTACCATGTAATACATCATGCAACGTGCCCATGGTTGCGAATTCATAAACCAAGATTCGATTGTTTGCTTCCAGGCAATAACCCATTAGAGTCACAAAATGCTCATGCTTAAGTCTTGAAACCATTGCTAACTGCATATGTAAAAAGAAAAATATTTTGAGAGATTCTTCTTAAATAATTACTTAATACTAGAGGAGGAAAAATATGAACCTGGTCTGCAAAGTCGGAATCTGATTCTGGTGAAGAACTAGTATCCAATTTCTTTATTGCTACTTGTTGGTCATTGCTTAATTTAGCACCAAAAACACAGCCATAAGATCCCTTTCCAATCAGAGCTTTCTCATCAAAGTTATTAGTCAGTATATTTAGCTCATCCAAGGACATCTCTGCATGTACCTCAATTGGTAAAACTTTCTGAGGAGCTCCACTTGGCTCTCCTCCTTCACTAGCTGCACGATGTTGGAGACATAATTAAGCAAATAAAAGTTGGCCGGAAGAAGGGGTTGTGGTCATAATCTTCCACACTTCACCAATTAGTGATTGAGCACAATAAAGAGGTGTCTGTTGTTCATAAATTTCAATCTAATACTCCCTTCGTTCTAATTATGTGAATCTATTTCCTTTTTAGTCCGTGCAAAAAGAATGACATCTTTCCCTACTTGGAAATAATTTAGCAATGATTTATAGCCACACAAAATATATGTGTTTTATTATACACACAAGTTTAAAAGTTTACTCTTTTCTTAAATTTTGAGTTCAGTCAAATAAGTTCACATCAATTGAAACAAGAGGAATACATGTAAATCAACAGGAAAAGGACATGTCAAACCAAGTCATTTTTAGATAATAAGGACTGAAAACAATTCGATGGTCTATTCATTATCCAAATGAGAACATTACACCATTCATAATAAATAAGTAAAAGGAGAAAAAGGGGTTTGGAGTGGCAAAATGGCAATCAAAGAAAGGAAAGAAAAGAGGGGTTCTTACAAAAAAAGGTTAACGTAACTATGATAAAGAAAAAAGCTACCTTGGTTTTTGAAGTAATGGAGTCTATCCTTGATGATAGTCTTAATTGCATTGATGAGGATGATAGAGACAATGGCACTGATGATAAGGATGCCATAGTTGCCAAAATTTGATTCTGAAAAGGAAGACATTATTATTCTTTTCCAGTTTTGGTGTTAATTTCTTGTTTATATAAGAAGCAGCGGCAAAGGTTTCAGTCAGTCAACACGGCAACTTTTATTCTAAAGTAAACTTGCATTGTACTTGTTTATTCAGATAAAGCCAAACAGTGCTTACATGGGGCTGCAGTCTTAGGCCAAGTTGCTTTATTATTCATTAATTCTTTTAGGCTAGTTGCAAGGCACCTAATCTAATCTGGGTAAAGGATAAGCCCTTTTCTTATTTTATTTTATTTAAAAAATTAAGTCTATTATTGTGCTCTGAATAATTGGCAGGGAACCCAACTACTACTATATCAGACGCTGGATTTGAACCCTTCACATTGCAGTTAATTAAATGGTGGTCTCTAGACAGTTAATTATTAAGTGTACTAGTACATTTTTTTTAACCTGTATAATTACTGGAATGAATTACTACAGCTCATGGACAGTCAAATCAAAACAATAAACAAAAAGGATAAGAAATTGTGAAAAAGAAAAAGGATAAGAAAATGTGAAAGCATTGACTCTTTCAAATAGTTATTGATATGAGACCGACAGGAAGTCTGAATTATCATCATGGAAAATAGAAACTTTTGTTATCCGGTCAGCAAAGGCTATCAATGGTTCAAAGAAAGAGTGTGGTGGGTGAGAAATTTTATGGGTGGATATGGCTGCTACACTTATTAGAATAACAAAGTGTCACTATTATATGAGCTATTCATCTTCAGAAAACACCTCTGGAAAACACAACAATTGGTACTGAAATTATGGAAGGAACCTCCGCACTAGAATCACGGACATAAGCTAAACAAGCTAGACACCCCTTTTCGATCATACGTCGAACCTTCACATAAGAGATAACCCTGCTGGTAGAATTGCTAGGAGTCCCCCTCCACTGTAATCGAGGCAACCCCGGCAAGGCTAAGTCACCTTCTTGGCGTGATAATCCAATATAGCATGATAAGGTGACAGTAAATCCATACCCAAGATGATATCAAAATCTACCATATCAAGAAGTAGGAGATCTACGCTAGTCTCAAGACTCTCCATGGTAACCACACACGAGTGATAGACACGATCTACTATAATAGAATCTCCCACATGTGTGGACACATACACAGGAGCAGTCAAAGAATCACGAGGCACAACCAGACATGAAGCAAAATAGGATGATACGCAGGAATAAATAGAGCCCGGGTCAAATAGGACTGAAGCATCTCTATGGCAAATTGGAACAATACATGTGATAACAGGGTCAGATGACTCAGCCTCGGGCCTAGTTGGGAAAGAATAACATCGGGGCTGGGCCCCACCACTCTGAACCACGTATTTGGGATGGCCTTGAACTGGCTGGCCTCCACCTCTAACGGCCTGGCCTCCACCTCTGGCTGCCTGACCTCTTCCTCTAGCTGGCTGAGCGGGAGGTGAAGTAACAGGTGCCGGAACCATGGCACGAGAACCCTGTTGTTGTGTGCTGCCCGATTCCGTGGGCAAAATCTAGAAATGTTCCTAGGATCACCATGTATAACAGGACTTCGACTGCTGTGACTGCTGACCCTGGAACTGACCTTGTCAACCTGGGTAACCACCCCGAAAACTCTGGAGCGGAGGTGCACTAATAGGAGCTGCTGGTGCACTGTAGGCTAGCTGGTCGGGATGAGACACATAAGGGTCGCGACTACCTAAAGCACTGTGAGATGCCTGGAGCACTGACTGAAACGGCCTGGGAGGATGGCCTCTACCAAAAGTACCCCTACCTCCGGATAAGGCACCACTGAACCCACCGAAATGACGAGGCTTCTTATTAGACCCCTGCCCCCTCTCCTGAACAAAAACCATCTCGATCCACCTAGCAACATTTGCAGCCGTCATAAAGGAAATCTCACCCCCGGTCTCCTTGGCCATCTGTAGCCTAATAGTGTAAGTGAGTCCATCAATAAACCTCCTCACCCTCTCCCTCTCAATAGGAAGCAACGGGTCTCATACTGATTAACAGTCATACTGCCCTGCTGGATACGCTCAAACTGTCTGCGGTAATCCTCTCTCAGTGTGATAGGGAGGAACTTCTCTAGAAATAGCTGAGAGAACTGATCCCAAGTAAGTGTAGGCGACCCAGCTAGTCTCGTCAACAAAAAATCTCTCCAACACCTCTTGGCGAAACCCGTCCTCTAAAATACAGCAAAATCGACCCCATTGGTCTCAACTATACCCATGTCTGCAGCACCTCATGACAACGGTAAAGATAATCATGTGGGTCCTCACAAGGTGCACCACTGAAGTGAACTGGAAAGAGCTTAGTAAACTTGTCCAACCTCAATAAAGCCTCAGAAGACATGGCGGGCCTATCACCGGCCTGTGCTGCAACAACCGGCTGAACTACCCCAACTGGCGGGACTGCTGGAGTCTAATACTGGGAGTCATCTGCTCCGGAGTGTGAGTAATGGGAGTCTGTGCTCCTCCCCCAGCCTGAGAGACGGGGTGCTACCAAAAATGTATCGGCCTAGGCTACACTCTCCATAAGGCCCACCAAACGGACTAGAGCGTCCAGAAGCACTGGAGTGGTGATGAACCCCTCCGGGACCTGAGCTGGACCAACATGTACAGTCTTAGCTGGAACCTCATCATCAAAAGCGACCTTGGCCTCGACCTTTGCCCCTTGTAGGAGCTGCCGCTGGGAGCTCCGGATGTGTCTAGCTGTAGATGTAGTACGTGTTCTCACCATCCGCGACATAACAAGAATAGAAGAGTTCAACAATAAATGATAGAATAAAATCGCACGACAGAAAAGAATAGAAGTGAAATTGTTCCTAAACTCCATTGCCTCTGAAAGACAAGTACAGATGTCTCCGTACGGATCCTCCATACTCTACTAAGCCTGCTCGTGACTCGTGAAACCTAGGCACCTAATGCTCTAATACCAATTTGTCACGACCCGGAATCCCCACCTTCGTGACCGTGATGGCGCATAACATTTCACTCGCTAGGAAAGCCAACATTACTGTAAATCATTTGACATTTTAAACATTCAAGTAATTAAGCCCATTTGAAATGAAATAAAGTTGAAATGATGTGAGAAAAGGTAAAACAGCCAAAAGTGTCTAAGTACATTCCCGGATCCGGAGTCACAAATTCCACAAGAAGTTTTACAAAATAGAGTCTGAAATAAATACAACTGTTTCGAATGAAATTAATAGTAAATAAGGAAAGAGGAAGGAGACTTCAAGGTTTGCGGATGCCAGCAGATCTACCTCTGAGTCTCCAAATATGCCAATTCGAGCTGATGTACCTCACGTACAGCTTGTACCAGAACCAAAATCTGCACAAGAAATACAGAGTGTGGTATGAGTGCAACCGGCCCAATGTACTCCATAAGTGTCGAGCCTAACCTTGACGAGGTATTAACGAGGCTATGATAGGACACTCACGTAATTAAACATGTACAATCGAAGATATATGTGCAGCATAACAACAAATAGAGATTAAATACGTACGATTAGGAGGGGACATGCGAAAAGGGAACAAGATACGATAGCTACAACAGGAATGGAACCTAAGACAGTCAAATAAATCTTCAACCAATGAAAACAGATAAATGAACGAAAACGGCGCGGCATCACCCATCGTGCTTTTACCCTCAACCTCACCCTGAAACAATAATGGTGGCACGACATCACCCTTCATGCTTTTACTATCAATCTCTCCATGAAATGATAAATACGGCACGGCATCATCCTTCGTGCTTTAACTCTCTTCCTCACCGTGTATTAATCAGCAAATGAAGCAATAAACGCCACGGCATCACCCTTCGTGCTTTACCACTCTCCCTTACCATGTAGTAATGAGTATAAGATTAAGCAAGAATAAACCTTACGTCAATAATTGTTCCAAGATACCAATCCCCAATTTCCAGAAATACTCAATCATCACAATTTAATTCATAAATGCGGATAGAACGATCAAATAAAGTAAACTAATCTAAGCATGGATTTCATAAGTAAAGGAGGTGATAAATTAAAAGCAACAAGTCCGCGCATGTTTTAAACCAACAACAACGCATAAGTACTCATCACCTCACATATACGTTGTACCCACACGTAGCAAATAGACAAATAAGTCATAATCCCTCAAGTTAAGGTTAACCACGAAACTTACCTTTCTCCGCAACCAACTCAAAGTCCAACCACGGCCTTGCCTTTCGAACAAGCCTCCGGATCAACCAAATCTAGCAAATTATTAACCAAGAGATTCAAAATAAGCCTTAGGAACTACCCACGAATGAAAGAGGTTCATTTTAGATCATTATTGAAAAAGTCAACCCCGGGGTCGCTTGGTCAACCCGAAATTCGGACCAAAACCCGATTACCCATTCACCCCAAGCCCGGTTATCTAATTTGTTTCGAAATCCAACCTCAATTCGAGGTCTAAATTCCACATTTATAAAAATCTCTAATTCTACCCAAATCCTCAATTTCTACCATGAAAATCCTAGATTTAAGGTTGAAATATTATGAAATATAGTGGGTAATTGAAAGGAAGTAGGTTAGAGTCACTTACCAATGAAATGAGAAAGAAAAGCTCTTGGAAAAATTGCCTCTAAGGTTTTTAGGGTTGAAAATTTGAAAGAATGAGCAAAATCTGTCTAACTCAGTTTTTACCCAGTTGCGGATGTCGCAATTGAGATATTTTATTCGCAATTGTGAACATCGCGATTGCGAGAAAGAGGTCGCAAATGGGAACTCCTCTCAGAAACCCAGTAATCACAAATGCGATGTTTTTGGTCGCAAATGTGGACCCCAAGCCTTCGCAAATGCGGACCATTTCTTTGCAAAAGCGAAGAACGCTAGGAACATGCTGAGTCGCAAATGTGTCTCTGCCTTCGCAACGGAATTAGCAAGTTCGCAAATGCGAACTTTTACCTCGCAAATGCAAGACCTCCCCAGCCAGCGCATTCTCGCAAATGCGAAGCCTTGTTCGCAAAAGCGAGTCTCGCAAATGTGAGACCTGCAACAGAACACCAGAAGCAAAAAGAGCATCAGTTATTCTGCCATGTCCAAAATCAATCTGTGGCCTATCCGAAACTCACCCGTGCCCTCGTGGCTCCAAACCAAACATCCACATAAGTCCAAAAACATGATACGAAATCGCTTGCGCGATCAAAACACCAAATTAACACCTAGGACTACGAATCAGACACCAAAACGAATGAATTTTTCAAAGAAACTTAAGAACTTGTATTTTAACAACCGGACGTTCGAATCACGTCAAATTAACTCCTTTCCGCACCAAATTTTGCAGATAAGTCATAAATACAGTAATGAACATATACCAAGTTCTGGAACCAAAATCCGGACCCATAAGCAACAAAGTCAAACTTCGGTCAAATTTATAAATTCTGTAAAAACCCTTACACTTAAAATTTTTAACAAAATGAGATAACTTAAGCTAGGGACCTCCGAATTCGATTTCGGGCATACGCCCAAATCTCAAATCATAATACGGACCCACCGGGACTGTCAAAATATGGATTCGGGTCCGATTGCTCAAAACATACACTGAAGTCAACTTAAATGAATTTTTAAGGCACGAACTCATGTTTTAATCAATTTTTCACATAAAAGCCTTCCAAAAAAAAACACGAACTGTGCACGCAAATCGAGGAAGGCTAAAAGGAGCTATTTAAGGTTTCAAAACAAATAATTAAGGGTTAAAACTCTAGATGACCTATCGGGTCATCACATTTTTCACCTCTAAAACAAACGTTCATCCTCGAATGGACATAGAAAAGTACTTGGACTGTTGAAAAGGTGTGGATATCTACTCCGCATATCCGACTCGGACTCCCAAGTGGTTGCCTCGATCGGCTGACCTCTCCATTACACTCAAACTAAAGGATAACTCCTTGACCCAACTGTCAGACTTGCCAGGCTAGAATAGCCACCGGTTCCTCCTCATAAGTCAAATCCTTGTCCAACTAGACTGAGTTGAAATCTAACACATAGGACAGATCATCGTGATACTTCCAGAGCATAGACACATGGAACACTAGATGAACTGTTGATAAACTAGGTGGCAATGCGAGCTTGTAGGCCACCTCATCCACTCTCTCAAGGATCTCAAAGGGTCTGATATACCTAGGGTTCAACTTGCACTTCTTTTCGAACCGCATCACACCCTTCGTGGGTGAAACCCGGAGCAATACCCTCTCTCTTACCATGAATGCAACATCACGAACTCGATGGTCGGCATAACTCTTCTGCCTAGACTGAGCTGAGCGAAGTCGATCCTGAATAGTCTTGACCTTATCCAAGGCATCTTGTACCAAATATGTACCCAACAACCGAGCCTCTCCCAGCTCGAACCATACAACTGGCGAACGACACCGCCTCCCGTATAATGCCTTATATGGAGCCATATGACTGCTTGACTGGTAGTTGTTGTTGTAGGATAACTCTGCAAGTGGCAAGAATTGATCCCAAGAACCCCCGAAACATATAATACAAGCACGAAGCATATCCTCTAGTATATGAATAGTGCACTCGGACTGTCCGTCCGCCTGGGATGAAATTGTGTGCTTAACTCAACCTGCGTGTCTAACTCATATTGTACTTCCCTCCAGAAGAGCGAGGTGAACTACGTACCTCAATTAGAAATGATAGACACGGGCTAACCGTGAAGACGAACGATCTCGTGTATGTAGATCTCAATCAACCGCGCTGAAGAATAGGTAACTGCCACAGGAATGAAATGTGCTGAATAGGTCAACTTGTCCACAATGACCCATACCGTATCGAACTTCCTTTGGGTCCGTGGGAGTCCAACAACAAAATCCATAGTGATAGGCTCCCACTTCCACTCAGGAATCTCTAACTTCTAAAGCAATCCACCCGGTCTCTGATGCTCGTACTTTACTTGCTGACAATTTAGACACTGAGCTACATATGCAACTATATCCTTATTCATCTTTCTCCACCAATAATGCTGCCGTAAGTCCTGATACATCTTGGCGACACTCAGATGAATAGAATATCGAGAACTGTGGGCCTCCTTAAGAATCAACTCACAGAGCTCATCCACATTGGGCACACAAATACGACCTGCATCCTCAAAACCCCATCATCCCCAGCAGTAACCTACTTGGAACCACCGTGCCGCACTGTGTCTCTAAGGACAAGCAAATGAGGGTCATCATAATGTCACTCTCTGATGGCCTCATACAAGGAAAACTAAGCGATTGTACAAGTTAGAATATGACTGGGATATGTAATATCTAGCCTCACAAACTGATTGGCCAAAGCATTAACATCTGATGCAAGCGGTCTCTCACTAATTGGAATGTACGCAAGGCTGCTCATACTCACTGCCTTTCTGCTCCAGGCATCGTCCACCACATTGGCCTTCCCGAAATAATACAAAATGGTGATATCATAGTCTTTCAACAACTCTAACCACCTCCTCTACCTCAAGTTGAGATCCATTTGCTTGAACAAATACTGTAGACTCCGATGATCTGTGAACACCTCGCACGACGTGCCGTAGAGAAAGTGCCTCCAAATCTTCAACACATGCACAATGGTTACCAACTCTAAGTCATGAACAGGGTAATTCTTCTCATGAACCTTCAACTGCCGCGATGCATGTGCGATCACCCTACCATCCTACATCAAGACTGCATCGAGACCAATACGAGATGCATCACAATACACCATGTAGGATCCTGAACCTGTGGGCAACACCAACACTGGCGCCGTAGTAAAAGCAGTCTTGAGCTTCTGAAAACTCAACTCACACTCGTTTGACCATCTGAACAGGGCACCCTACTGGGTCAATGGGGCTGCTATAGATGAAAACTCTCCACGAACTGGCGGTAGTAACCCGCCAAACCCAGGAAACTCCGGATCTCTGTAGCTGAAGTAGTTCTAGGACAATTTTGAACTGCCTCAATCTTCTTAGGATCCACCTTTATGCCCTCTGCTGATACGACGTTCCCCAAGAAGGCGACTGAGCCTAACCAAAACTCGCACTTTGAAAACTTGGCATATAGTATAATCCAAAGATGTTGCTCGTGCTCCTCTTGACTGCGGGAGTAGATCAAGATATTATCAATAAATAAAATCACGGAGGAATCCAAGTAGGGCATGAACACCTGGTTCATCAAATCCATAAATGTTACTGGGGCATTTGTCAACCCAAATGACATCACTAGAAACTTATAATGCCCATACCGAGTCCAAAAAGTTGTCTTAGGGACATCGGATGCCCTAATCTTCAACTAATGGTAGCCAGACCTAAAATCAATCTTTGATAACACCTTGGCACCCAAAAGCTGATCAAATAAGACATCAATACTCGGCAATGGATACTTGTTCTCGATGGTGACTTTGTTCAACTGCCGATAATTTATGCACGTCCTCATCAATCAATCTTTCTTTTTCACGAACAACACGGGCGCACCCCAGGGCAAGACACTAGGTCTAATGAATCCCTTATCAAGCAAATCTTGCAACTGCTCCTTCAACTCCTTCAAATCTGACAGAGCCATACGGTTTGGTGGAATAGAAATAGGCTGAGTGCCCGTAGCCAAATCAATACAGAAGTTAATATCTCTGTCGGGTGGCATCCCCGACAGATCTACAAGAAACACCTCTAGAAACTCACGAACAAATGGTACCGAATCCATTGAAGGAACCTCCACACTAAAATCGCGGACATAAGCCAAATAAGCTAGACACCCCTTCTCGACCATACGTCGAGCCATCACATAAGAGATAACCCTGCTGGTAGAATGGAAAAGAGTCCCCCTCCACTCTAATCGATGCAACCCCGGTAAGGCTAAGGTCACCATCTTGGTGTGACAATCCAAGATAGCATGATAAGGTGACAACTAATCCATAACCAAGATGGCATCAAAATCTACCATATCAAGAAGTAGGAGATCTACACTAGTCTTAAGACTCTCAATGGTAACCACACACGAGCGGTAGACACGATCTACTACAATAGAATCTCCCATAGGAGTGGACACACACACTGGAGAACTCAAAGAATCACGAGGCACAACCATACATGAAGCAAATTAGGATGACACATAAGAATAAGTAGATACTGGATCAAATAAGACTCAAGCATCTCTATGGAAAACTGGAACTATACCTGTGATAACAACGTCAAATGACTCAGCCTTGGGCTTAGTTGGGAAAGCATAACATCGGGGCTAGGGCCCACCACTCTGAACCACGTCTCTGGGATGGCCTCAAACTGGCTGGCATCCACCTCTAACTGCCTGACCTCCACCTCTAACGGCCTTACCTCCACCTCTAGCTGCCTGACCTCTGCCTCTAGCTGGCGGAGCAGGCGGTGAAGAAATCGGTGGCGGAACCATGGCAGGAGAACCCTGTTGTTGTGTGATGCCCGGTGTCCGTAGGCAAAATCTAGTAATGTGCCTAGGATCACCACAAGTATAACAGGCCCTCGGCTGCTATGACTGTTGACCCTGGAACTGACCCTATCGGCCTGGGTAACCACCCTGAAAAATCTGGAGCGGAGGTGCACTAATAGGAGCTGGTGGTGTACTGTAGGCTTGTTGGTCCGGATGAGACACATAAGGGCCACGACTACCTAAAGCACTGTGAGATGCCTGGAGATCTAACTGAAACAGCTTAGGAGGACGTCCTCTACCAAAAGTACCCCTGCCCTTAAACGAGGCACCACCGAACCCGCCGAAATGACGAGGCCTCTTATCAGACCCCTGTGGATACCCAATTTTGCCCTCATATTTTTTCATATATATTTTCAAAATGTCATTCTGCATCATTACTCAATTTACAAGATATACAGATATTTTTATAATTTTTTCATAATTTTTAGAGCTTTAAAATTAATTTTCGTGCATTTAAATTACTTAAATACTTATTAGTTATCCCTTTGAATTATTTCTGATGACCTAATCATCCAAATTTATTATTTTACACCCACATACATGTTTTAAAACATTTACATCATTTCAATAATTATGTTCGTATTTTTAGCTATTTACGTAATTTTGCAATAATAGCCTATATTCATGCATAATTACGTTTTATTTACATTATTTGTGCTGAAATAGCATTTTTATATTTTTTATAATGTTAAGTTATTATTTTTAGTCATTTTATTGCCTGAATAATATTTTATTAATTATTTTCATTAAAACAATTTTGTGTATTTAATTCTTAGCCCAATTTTAGGCTAATTTTGGAGCAAACCAGGCCAAAAACAGTTGGCCCATCTCCATTAAACCACTAAGTAGCCCAAACCAAACAACCCCTTTAAAAATCTGGTCACGGCCCGTATTAAAATAACCCGCCCCAATCTTTCTCCTATCTCATTCGTTGATCTCTAAGATCAACGAACCACAGACCATCTCCCATCCTTAATTAACTAAACCCAAACCCTAAAGACCCATTCCCCCATCTCTACCGCCCCTAAATCCTCTCTACACTCTCTTTTCTGAGAAATCCTAGCCGTCGCTGCTTAATTCCTCTCTAATTCCAACCTAGAGATGGAGTATGCCTATGATACACTTACCTTATTAATCTTCTCTCATCATTGGTCGCCCATTTATGGTGTTACTTAGGTACTTGCCTAAGTTTGGAAAGTATCACTTCCGAGATGAGACTGGAATGGCTCGAATCTTTGACTTTGGGCGTGATTCAGTCTATATACGCTCAACGAAGAGCGATTTGCCCTCTTGGATTGATTTTCAGACGATTGAACCCTAATTAGGGTTTGAGACTCTCCATCTCCTTTACTGATTTTTATTTTCATGTGATATTTTCTTTTCTTATTTGCACTTAATTGATTGTTTTCCATGTTTGTTCTTTCAATTTCTGATACTATATAATCCCCTCCCCAATTTCCCCTTTGAACAGACCTTAATCTCTACTATTCTTTCATTCTCACTCGTTATACTCTAAAAATCTAAGACCTTGACCGGCTGAAAGCCAAGGCTATTCGAATTCGAATGTGTTCTTTCTCAGTGCGAGCACTGCCTGGGGTTCATTCGAAACCCTTCGGAACTCTGACGCACAGGGATTTTAAGGTTCTGCTGCTCTTTGTTACTGTTAATCGAATTACCTCTGGAATTGCTCTTCTCATTTGTTTGCCTGTTAACTTGTAACTGGTAAGTATCTTTGGCTCTTGCAATTTCATTTTTTTTGTGCTTATATTCATGCTCCATATATCTATGTTGCTTAAGCTTCAATGAACCAATATGATACTATGTTTATGGTCCTCTTTGCTTTGAAGTTATCCTATAGCCTTATGTTTCCTAGCATCAGAACTTGCCTAAACTCTACGTGTGAGATGTATATATCACATGTGCTTGCATAGATGATTCCTGATTCTCCTAAACTCGTTTAGGTTTGCTGTGTTATGTTGATACATGAGTCTAATCCTAAGTTGCCTCTCCGTCTCAATATGGATTGTTGTGATATCCTGGGAAGCATTCTGATAAGTCACTTATGCCTAACATGTTGCCTTTTAGGGTTTTACTGTCCATTACGACTTGTTCTCATGCAATTTGTGTTTCCCACATTATTCATTTGATCAACTCTGTATTCTTTAGTACTAGTGAACCTTTAGCATAATCTTTACAACTAGTCTTTTCTCTATATGTGGTCTACTATTGTTGGATTTGGTGCGTGTTTGTCCCACTTCTGAAATTGAATTGTGACTAAACTTTAGCATGCTTCCCATGTCAAGTATGTGCATGACCATGAGCTCTAGTATTGTTTTGAACCATCGTGTTAGGACCAGTACTCAATGTGTTAAGTCTCATGTTCAACTATGCGATATGTTGTAAATCGTGCATACTAGCCTGTTGTTATGCTGTTTGTGACCACAACCTCGCGAATCTCTCATGTTAAAATCGTCATGTGAAGACTTCCATCCTCTTGTTCCTATATATTACTCTGATAGATTCTTCTGTTAATTGTCTAAAGTCTTTTAGGCTAACTCTGAACTATGCTTTGCTTAGAAATTCTATTTGAAGTAGTTTGCTTATGATATTCGATCCTGTCACTTTGAACTTACTTCTAAAACATAGTATGAACCGCCTTATTTATGTCTTATGCTCTTGCCAATATTTCATGTGATACAGCCTATATGCCCCGGTTAGATCTGTTGTTAGTTACAGCTTTAAGAACCAAGTGTGTGGACTTTAGAGATTGCTTAACTGATTCGGTGAGTAGTTTGTCATTAAATTGGTTAAGTCTACAACAACTGGGTAAGTGAGTCCTCCGTTTCGGCCTAGTATGGGTCCATGTATGAGTTTGAACCCTTTAATTGACATACTCTGATACTTGGGGTGTACCTGGATCTGCGTCTGCTGTTTGTGTGAAGAGCGAGCCTATTAAAGGCCCAGACAGTCCTAGGTTATCTCCTCTTGGGCCTGCTCTACTTGTGGGGTCTGTAATTATCTCAGTACTGTAATACTGAGGCTTATTTTTATTTCTTCTTGGGCTTGTAATAATTTGTAAACAAACAATTGGGGATTTAGTGAAATTGGGGTAAAAAGGGTATTCTATTACTTGTATGAAAGGGTAGAGAACACGTCTATAGGATTTATGTGCTCTATATTTGTTGTTTTGTTTAGCACGCTCATTTGTGTACAGTGATAGACATCATGCCTATAGGAGTCCCTCGCACACTTCACTTAATTTGTCAAGACATGTTAGTTCCAGTATTTATTATACCTGTTTCCATGTCTAGTATTCAACACTCTTAGATAACATGTCTTAGGGCGCTGCAATACAATGTTTTTACTCATCTAGATATCATGGCTATAGGGTTCTAATATTTTAATCAACTATCCCCATTGTTTTCTATTACACTGTCGCCTGTTTAAGATGCATGCCTATAAAACCAGCATTAGTAATTAAGAACTATGACTGTTTTCACTAACTTTTTGTGCAAAACGATTAGATATCATAGGACTTGCAACATTCAATTTGCCTATGCACTAACCCAGAAATTGCTGCACTGCCCATGTACTATTGGAATCCAGAATCGCTTAGAAATCATGGCTATACGATTTCCAATTCGCTTGAACGCTGGCTATATATAATACTGGAAATCAGAATCACTTAGAAACCATGTCTATAAGACTTATGACGATCTAATTTGCCCGTACGTTAGCCTAGAAGATGCAACATTACCTGTTTGATACTAGAATCATATAGGGATCGTGCCTACGGGACTAAAGGATTTTGATTCTTAATTTTGAGATGTTCTACTGCCTAATCTGAAAATCCGTCTGCATGCTTCTTTGTTTATGTGTGGAAGCTAACATGAGCCACTCTTTGCTATTATGTGCAGTCCTATTTGTTTTGAATGCGCAATTAGTTTTATCATTTTTTAGCAACCTAAATAAGTCTAGAACCACCCAAATAAAGGTCCAAAGCCTCCTAGACCATAGGCAAGGGACGGGTAGTGTACGCATAGGATACGACTTAGAATTGAGTTAGAATGCGTTAGGTAAACAACTTCAACATAGTAATTGGATAGCAGGAGATGATAGTTTGTGCCCGCTGAATAATATGAGCAATCCCCTATCTTGAGGTAGTTTGTGATGTATTATTTATGTTGCACGGGATAATCCTTTAGGCTAAAAAACTTAGGACCCCCCTCCTTTTATATACTTGCTATTTACACTTAGTCATTCAATATAGACCAATGTATCTGACACCCTTGTAATCGTTAAGGACCTGTACCAGTTCCCATGTGTTATAATAAAACTCTTCGACTTTTATATTTTCTTTGTTTATTTGATCACCTAGCCTAATTACATAATCCACAATATTCAAAGTTCGGTTGGGACACACAGTTGTGGACCTTAAAGAGTGCCTAACACCTTCTCTTTGAGGTAATTTGAGCTCTTACCCGATCTTTGGCGATGTTGACTAGACAAACAGAGTTATTTGCAAATAGGTGCCCTAACGCACCTTGAAATCATTAGGTGGCGGCTCTTCTCTTTTATTACCTTCCTTTAAAAGAGTTGTCACACGTCGAAACCTGCTTTCGCAAGAAAACGGGGCGCGACAGCATGGCGACTCTTCTGCGGATTTACACTTAGGTTCTTACCATAATGAACTTGGCTTATGTGGATTACTTTCTTCGTGAAATGCACGTCCCTTCCCCTATTCACCTTTATTTGTTTAAACCCGCTACGACATGCACATCCCTTCCCCTACTCACATTTATTTGTTTAAATCTGCTATAACATGCACATCCTTTCCCCTACTCACCTTTATTTGTTATGACCGCTCTTCATCCTGTCAAAAAATGTTATATCATGACTACTTCCTTACCTATTTTATTACATTCCTGCATATATTCTATGAACTAAACTGACTTCTTCTTTTTGTCTTTCTTCTCTATTCTTTCCATGTTACTTTTGCTATCTTATTTACTGCTTTTACATATTCTATCACGCAAATACTTGGCAACGTGTTTTTAGCTCTACATAAAGCATGCTTCATATCATACTCCACTCGTGCCAATTATCAACATAGCGGTGCTTGATGAGTGTCCGCGCTCATCCAAAAATTACCCTTTTTTAAATCGGAAAGTCTTATTTGGGGTAGACTATATGATCAGCGGTGCAATCGATGGTCCCGTGCCTTTCCCTCTCAAGTTGTCCACTTGGGAGTACCAGCCTAGTCCATTCCAGAACCCCTACTCCAATTTGAAATGTACATGCATCATACTAAACCTAGTACGGGTTAGAGCGTTACTAACATGACAACCCGTTAAGATAAACCTTGTCCAAAGTCCGATGGGATTTCCATAATCCCAATGGACACTATCATATTACGTGCATTACTTGGAGAAAATGTGCCAACGTGTTGATCAAATCTGGAGGGGGAAAGGGCTAACCTTTGTTTGTTTGCAGAAAATGAAGTACGAAGTCCCTAGGTTCGGTATGGTCCAAAACATCCCACCTTTGCTACTTGACTGGTGGAAAGACCTTGCACCTTGCGACAAGAATCATGTGAGAGAGTACTTGGGGACCTGCCATCCTTGCTTAACATTCGACCAAATAGGGCATTGATTGAGGCCGCTACCATGTTTTAGGACGAGAAAAGAGTTGTCTTTCGATTTGGCGACATAGAAATGACTCCTCTCCTATAAGAAATAGGAGGCTTTGCTAAGTTTCCATGGGATAGTCCGGGATTACTAGTACTAGAGAATCGCACCCCGCGCGGTTTTATAAAAATGTTGGGTTTTAAGAAAAATGATGAACTGCTCTGTTCAAAGAAATCATACATCCCTTTTGAATTTCTTTACGAGCATTATGGTCATAGCAAGTCGTATCGTCTTCATCATGATGAACTTTCCATTACTTCCTTGGGTTGGACGCGACACCGAGTTTATGTGTTCGTCGTCTGCTTCTTAGGGTTGTTGATATTTCCAATGAAAGGAGGAAGGATTCATACTCGCTTAGCCATGGTCGCTAGGACCTTGATGGAAGGCATCGAGGGACAAACTTATACCATCATCCCTATGATCTTAGTTAAAATGTACCGTGCTCTAGACCGGTGCAAGCAGGGATTTGGACACTTTGAAGGTTGTAATCTGTTACTACAAGTCTGGCTACTGGAACACTTTCAGAGGGGAGAGTATCGTCAGGAGCTTCTGCGACGACCGTTGAATGACTACAAAGCTTACCATCACCCAAAGAAAATGACGCTTATCCAGACAGGTTTGCACAGCCTGGAAACGCTGTAAGTTGGGTGCGTTTTTTCAGCAATCTAACAGACGAGCAGGTACATTGGATGTTTGAGTGGTTTCCTAGCAGTGAATTCATCATCACGTCAAGAGGGACTACTCATCCGGTTGCGAGGCATCTATCCTTATGCTCGTATAAGGGTAATGAGACAAGTGGCAAGAAAACAGGTCATACCTCAGGTTTCCAACATGGTCCAGTACAAGGAAGATTTCATAGGTGACATCATTCCATCCAAGTTCGAGGCACAACATCTATGGAACCAAAAGATCATTGTGGAAAGAGAAACTATTGAGCCAGACAGGTATAATGCCGGTCATGTGTACTTCAATCCATCGTGATTGGAGGACGATGTAGCAGGAGACGTCAGGCCAGGAGTCAATTTGAAGGAAAGGATCATAGATGACGCTGCTGAGGCATAGGTTAAGTATAGAAAGCTACGCAAGAGGGTTTTTGAGTCTGAAGCTGAACATCTGGAACAGCACAAAGTGAACATGGAAGCAATAAAATAATGGAAAGAGATTGCCACTAAGTCAACAGAGAGATTGGAATACCCGGAACAAGGATTGATGGTGCTCGAGGGAAAGATGAGAAAGAGACTCTCAGATTGTAAAGGCACGGTTGGCAGTGAAGGAGGGCATCTAGCAAAAGCTTACAAACTGTTGGATATGCGTGATCTGGGAAACCTGATTGATAGGGTCAAAAGAGCCAAGCACGGAGAAGGTCCTTCAGGGACCAAGTAGAATAGGAAATGATGTTCTTACTGCTTTGTAGCTTAGCTTTAGATTTCGATTGTAATAAGGCTAAATGCCATTAGTAACTTTATTATTATTATTGTCGATTTAGTAAAGGTTTGACTCATTTTCGCATGAATGAAATGACGCAAATGTTGGCATCAATTTTCTCCAAGTCTATGTGTCGCTTAGGCCAACCTCAGGCACAATGAGGTCCCTAAATTAGGACGCGAATCATTGCATGACTTTGTGTGATATGTTTAAATATTGCAAACACTCTTTTAATACTCCTTACTAACTTGACCTTTTTTATTTTTCTTTCTTTTGATTATTTCCATTCCCCAAGGTTGGTTCGTGCATACTACATCATCAGCATATCACAGTAGATCCAGAGGTCCTCCACCTCCTCTTCCACCAAGAGATCCTAAAAGCAAAAGCAAAGGAAAAAGGGAAAATGGATGATTTGAGTGGTATCAGAAAAGACAATACTAGCATGGTAGAAAACGTTGAAACTTCAGATGGTCGAAGTACTCCGGCGCAGAATGAGTTTGTCTTACGTCTGTAACAGAAAATCCTGGAACTACTAAGCGAGCTTGAGCAGGTCCAAAATTTGGCAAACCTTTCCCTCACTCTTAATGTCCCCGGCATTATCCAGCAAAATTTGACTACCCAGAACCAAACACCGCCATAAAACACAAAAAACCAAAACCCACCACCAAATCCTCCTGTACCACACCAGTATCCCGCACCTCCTCAGCACCTTAACCCGCCGCCAGTACCAACCCCTTAACAACAACACCATCATCCAACTCAATACCCGCAAACCACTAATTATCACACTCCCCAGAATGCACCACAACCTACTCCTGATCCTCAAAACTCAACAATGACCACCCTTATACCCAAATTCCAGGAGTCCATCAAAGCAATCGAATATATGTGGAAACGTTACCCCACACCCCACAACAAACCCTATACATACCCGAATAAACTGAGAAGGACCTATTCATTAAAAACATGGCGGAGGAACTCAAGAAGCTCACTGGTAGAGTTCAGAGTGTTGAAGGTGGTAAAGGCGTTGGAAGTCTAAACTATGAGGACCTGTGTATTCAGCCGGATGTGGAACTTCTGGAGGGTTACAAACCTCCCAAGTTCGAAATATTCGATGGAACTGGTGATCCGAAAGTGCATCTGAGAACGTATTGCGACAAGCTTGTAGGAGTAGGCAAGAATGAACTAATCTACATGAAACTGTTCATGCGAAGCCTCATAGGAGATGCTTTGTCTTGGTATATCAGTCAAAACCCAAAGAAGTGGGTCAGTTGGGTAAGCATGACATCAGACTTCATGGATAGATTCAGGTTCAACACGGAAAACGTGCTAGACATTTTCTATATTCAAAACCTCAAGAAGAAGCCGACAGAAAGCTTTCGCGAGTATGCTACTCGTTGGAGATCAAAAGCCGTGAAAGTAAGGCCAGCACTTGAAGAAGAACAAATGAACAAGTTCTTCATTAGAGCTCAAGACCCGCAGTATTATGAAAGGTTAATGGTTATTGAAAATCACAAATTCTCTGACATCATCAAGCTAGGAGAAAGAATAGAATAAGGAATTAAGAATGGGAATAGTAACCAATTTCGAGGCACTGCAGGCCACGAATAAAGTTTTGCAATCGGGAGGCATTTCGAAGAAGAAAGAAGTAGGTGTCGTGATGGTAGCTCAAGGTCCTAAGTCTCCTCTCACATAACAAACACCTTCACCAACATACCAACCTTCACCCCCCAGATATCAACAGCCTACTACCACCTACCATGCCTATAATATCCAACCTGCATATTACCATTCACCACCACCCGCCCGCCAAAACTACCAAAAACCACGACCAAATTTCAACCGCATAATGCCTAGACAATACACCCCAATTGCTGAACACATAGACCAAATGTACGAGAGACTAAAGGCCACTGGTATGACTAGAACTGGCAGAATCTATACACCCGAGAACCTGGGAGGAACAAGCAAGGAAGACGCATCTAAGCCGCCCGTTGTCGAAATTGGCACTGATGATCTTTGGAGAAAGGTACAAGTGAGAGAGTACTCTGTTGTTGACCACTTGAACAAAACACTCGCTCAGATATTCGACTTGTCACTGCTGCAAAACTCAGATACACACATGAATGCTTTGATGAAGGTGTTGAGTGAAGCTTATGTACCCACCAACATCACTAGTGGGGAGATGGCTAACATGGTCGGACAGGTATTGGAGAGCCGCAAAATCACCTTTCATGAAGATGAATTACCACTAGAAGGACTGAGTCACAACAGGGCACTACACATCACGTTGCAACTTGAGGATAAATCCATCGCCAGGGTCTTGATAGATGGGGGTTCAAGTCTCAACATATGCCCATTGACTACTCTGAAGAGATTGGGTAAAGGTCTGCACGAGATACGGACGGGAAGCATGAATGTGAAGGCATTTGATGGACCTTAGAGAGCCACCATTGGAGAAATCAACCTCAGTCAACAGATGGGCCCGACATGGTTTGTTGTCGAGTTCCAAGTGCTAGATATATCTACTACTTACAACCTGTTGTTGGGGCGACCATGGATACATGCTGCCGGTGCAGTGGCTTTAACCCTGCATCAGGCTGTGAATTTTGAATGGAATCATCAGGAGGTGATCATTCATGGATATGGAAGTAACCCCATCTACACCAATCCGAATATCCTGGTCATCAAAAACAAAAAGAAGCTCGGTAGAGAAATATACCATCGCATTAACGAGTCAACACAATTGAAAAGGACCGATGGTGGACCAACAAGATAGAAAGCATACTGCTATGGACGGGGTATGAGCCTGGCAAGGGTCTCGGCAAAAATCTTCAAGGGATCACCAAACTCATATAACCACAGCATCATGGCACGACTTTTGAACTCGGATATGAATACGCGTGGCAGGAATACCAGAATTGGTCAGCACCATGGCGTGGTCCTTATTATCCACTGGAACAACCGGTACCACCTCTGCACCAGACATTCCATCAAACTGACATGATGTGGGGATCTAAGGAAAATGAAGTTTTAGCTGGCATGAGGAAGCTGTTTCTAGATGAAGAAGATATGGACTGCAGTGCAATAGTTGAGGAGGAGGATGAGGAGGAGGAGGAAGACCTTACCTTTCAGACCGTGGAGAAAGGAGCTATTCTCAAGAACCGCTGCACCATCCCGGGCCCGTCGAGTTCCTGGGTAGCCTGGCAAATTAGCATGAATTACTTTTAAAAATAGTTTTGAGTATTTGAGACACTTTTCGGTACTTTGTTTTGAAATAATTGCTCGAACCATCAGGCCGCACTGGTTGACGTTTTAAAGATTTCATCAATGCATTACTGCTTTTCGTATTTATTATTATTTTTACATTTTCTTTTCAGCATTATTATTACCTATCCCGATGAACCTACGACTGTGACATGTAATGAGACAACGCATCATAAGGATAGTGGTTCAGGGGATCTGGAAGATGACATAATACCTGAGGAAATCGTCAGAGAAGTAGAAAACTTTGAAAACAAGCCAAAGTCTAATTTGGAGGAAACCGAGGCCGTTAACTTAGGGGATTCCGAAACGGTCAAGGAAACACGTATAAGCATCCATCTATCACCGTCAGAGAAGGAAGATTACATCAGATTCCTAAAAGAGTGTGAAGATATCTTTGCATGATCCTACGACGGTATGACTGGTTTGAGCACATCCATAGTGGCTCGCAAGCTACCCACTAATCCCATGTATCCACCGGTAAAGTAGAAGCTCAAAAAGTTCAAGCCGGATATGATTTTGAAGATAAAAGACGAGGCCACCAAGAAAATCAAAGCCAAGGTTCTTCGAGTGGTCGGATACCCGACTTGGTTGACCAAAATTGTGCCAGTTCTGAAAAAAGATGGGAAAGTTAGAGTATGTGTCGATTACCGAGATCTGAACAAAGCGAGTCCCAAAGATGATTTCCTGTTGCCCAATATACACATACTGATTGACAACTATTCCAAGCATGAGCTCCAACCCTTTGTGGATTGCTTTGCAGGATACCATCAGATCTAGATAGATAAAGAGGATGCCGAAAAGACAGCCTTCATCACACTGTGGGGGATATATTGTTACAAAATGATGTCGTTTGGTCTGAAGAACACTAGAGCCACATACATGAGAGGCATGAAAACCATCCTCCATGATATGATACACAAGGAAATAGAGGTGTACGTGGATGATGTTATCATCAAATCTAAAAGGAGTTCGGATCACATAGCAGACTTGAGGAAATTTTTCGGCCGGCTTCGAAAATATAATTTGAAGTTGAATCCTGCAAAATGTGCCTTCGGAGTCCCTGCTAGAAAGCTGTTAGGATTCATCGTCAGTCATCGAGGGATTGAATTAGACCCATCAAAAGTCAAAGCTATCTAGGACTTGCCACCTCCAAAGAATAAGAATGATGTGATGAGTTTTTTAGGGCATCTCAATTACAGCAGCCGCTTCATAGCACAATCAACCGTGATATGTGAGCCAATCTTCAGAATGCTAAGGAAACATGCTGCAACAAGCGGGACTGAAGAATGCTAGAAAGTCTTCGACAAAATCAAGGAGTATTTATCTAAACCGCCCGTTCTGGTCCCACCAGAACCAAGAAGACCTCTGTTCCTTTATTTGTCCATATTGGATGGGGCCTTTGGTTGTATTTTGGGGCAACATAATGGAACTGGAAGAAGGAAGTAGGCGATATATTATTTGAGCAAGAAATTCACGCTTTATGAAGCCCAGTACTCTTTGCTGGAATGCACATGTTGTGCTTTGACAAGGATAGCTCAAAATTTGAGGCATTATTTCTATGCATACACTACATATCTCATATCAAGGATGGATCCGCTAAAATACATCTTTCAAAAACCCATGCCTCCGGGTAAGTTAGCAAAGTGGAAAATATTGTTGAGCGAGTTCGACATCATCTATGTAACTCAGAAGGCGGTCAAAGGGTAAGCATAGGCGGATCATCTGGCAGAAAATCCTGTAGACGGAGAATATGAACCATTGAAAATGTATTTTCCCGATGTGGAGGTGTCATTTGTAGGAGAAGATATCACCGTGGCATATGATGGTTGGAGGATGTTCTTCGACGGAGCAGCAAACTTCAAAGGAAGTATCGGAGCTGTCTTAGTATCAGAAATCGGCCAACACTATCCGGTATCCGCAAAACTCAGGTTTCCATGCACCAACAATATGGCGGAATATGAGACCTGCATCTTGGGACTCAGGTTTTCCATTGACATGAATGTTCAGGAGCTGCTGGTAATTGGAGATTCCGATCTTTTGGTACACCAGGTTCTAGGGGAATGGGCTACGAAGAACACCAAAATATTGCCATATTTGCACTGTGTACAAGAGCTGACCAAGAGGTGAGGTTCGCAAAGATAGAGTTCAAACATGTTCCAAGGATTCAGAATGAGTTTGCAGATGCGTTAGCCACTTTGTCCTCCATGATACAACACCCAAACAAGAATTTCAATGATCTTATCCCAATAGGAATCCATAAGCAGTCGCCTTATTGTTCTCATTTTGAAGAAGAGATTGACGAAAATCCGTGGTTCCACGATATCAAGAAGTACATGGAAAATGGAGAATACCTAGAGACTGCTACACATACTCAGAAGCGCACGCTTCGAAGATTAGCGAACCATTTCTTTCAAAGAGGGGGAATTCTGTATAGAATCCTGAACTGGGATTACTACAGTGTGTTGATACCAAGGAGGCATCCAAATTGCTCGAGGAAATACATGCCGAAACTTGCGGACCGCACATGAATGGTTTCATCTTAGCTAAGAAGATACTAAGAGCAGGGTACTTCTGGATGACTATGGAAACACACTGCATCATGTATGTTCAGAAGTGTCACCAATGCCAGATACATGCCGACATGATACGAGTACCACCCAATGAACTCAATGCAACAAGTTCACCTTGGCCTTTCTCCGCTTGGGCTATGTATGTCATCGGCCCAATCGAACCCGTTGCCTCAAACGGGCATAGGCATTCTAGTGTTCATAGACTACTTCACAAAATGGGTTGAACTGCATCTTATAAAGTTGTAACTAAGAAGGTTGTAGCGGATTTTGTTCGAGACTGCATTGTTTGTCGATTTGGAGTACCGAAGTCAATCATTACTGACAATGCCTCCAATCTCAACAACGATTTGATGAAATCCATGTGTGAAACATTTGATATCAAGCATAGGAACTCCACAGCATACAGGCCACAAATGAACGGAGTTGTAGAAGCCGCCAACAAGAACATCAAGAAGATATTGAGGAAAATGGTGGACAACTACAAATAATGGCACGAGAAGCTGCCATTTGCTTTACTTAGATAACGTACCACAGTCCGCACATCAACTGAGGCAACTCCCTACCTGCTGTTTTATGGTATTGAAGTTGTTATTCCCGCCAAACTGGAAATTCCTTCCTTGAGAATCATACAGGAAGCTGAGCTCAGCAATGCGTAATGGGTAAGAATCCAGTATGAACAACTAGCTCTCATTTATGGGAAAAGAATGAATGCGGTATGTCACGGTCAACCCTACTAGAACAGAATGGCAAGAGCTTTCAACAAAAAGGTCAGGTCAAGGCAATTCACACCGGGGCAATTGGTGCTAAAGTGAATCTTCCCGCACCAGGATGAAGCCAAGGGGAAGTTCTCACCCAACTGGAAAGGTCCTTTCATGGTTCACCGGGTACTAACAGGAGGAGCACTTATACTTGTAGACCTATCAATTCAGACGGAGTCAAGAGATACTATGTTTAAGATTGTTTGCATTTTCTCTTTGATATAATTGAACTACACTTGACCTAATTCCCGTTTAAGAGGAGATACGTAGGCAGCCCTGTGGGTTCGGTCATATCCTAATAAAATCTTCATTTCCCCATGATCAGAAACTAGGGCAAGATCTCGAGTTTGTCCGATTTCATCACGTTTGGAACAGCCAAGGAATGTGTTGTCAGAAAAATGCATTTAAACTAGGGCAGAATTTTGAGGAGGACCCTCAAAATTCTAAAGCAAACAGGTTGCAATGTCTCTAAATGCATCGCAGTCACCGTTTCATCTAAATTTTTGATCTCGCGCATTATCACATATTTCAAACAACTACATCTCTGGAAAAATAATTTGTCAAATATATGCATGTTTTTCAGAAAATTCGTTTCTATAACAGCCAGATGTTACCCATGGTGACCCAGGCAGGAGCTCAAGACAGGAGTAAGGGCAAAGCAGGGAGTCAAGAGCACGAACCAACCGTCCCCCGCAAAACTTACAATTTTTCTTTGAATGCAGGCACGATAAACAAAACAGTAATATTCACAAATACATACGCACAGAAAAATCACCATCTTCGTAATGACAAAGTTGCCAAACGCAAACACATCAAGCTAAGAAATAATTTACTCTCTCGCAGCTATTCATTTCTTTCTTGCGTAGGGCTAAGCACTGCCCTTCTTCGCATGAGACTAAGCATTGTCTCCACTCCTTGCATAGGGCTAGGCACTGCCCTCACCTTGCATAAGGCTAAGCAGTGTCTCTATTACTGCATAAGGCTAAACATTTCCTTTCCTTGCATGAGACTAAGCATTATCTCTATTACTACATAAGACTAAACATTACCTCTCCCTGCATGAGACTAAGCACTGTCTCTACTCTTTGCATAGGGCTAAACACTGCCCTCACTAATGCATAAGACTAAACATTGCCTCTCTTTTCATGAGACTAAGCACTGTCTCTACTCTTTGCATAGGGCTAAACACTGCCCTCACTATTGCATAAGACTAAACATTGCCTCTCCTTGCATGAGACTAAGTACCGTCTCTACTCTTTGCATAGGGCTAAACACTGCCCTCACCATTGCATAAGACTAAACATTTCCTTCCTTTGAGACTAAGCATTGTCTCCATTACTGCATAAGGCTAAACATTTTCCCTCTTTGCATAAGATTAAACAATATCTCCGCTACACTGTTATCACGGCCCAAAATCACGTGACCGGCACCCGGCACACTACCGGACCCGAGCGAACCAAACCATGTGATGCACCCAAATCATATGCATGAAAACCAATTTAACTGCGGAAGCTCCTTGAAAATCTTATACATTTTCAAGTTAAATGATAAAATATTTTTCAATTCAAAATCACACATGACGCCCTTTCATAATAATAACAATGAGACTAAGTAAAATAAATATACTTTCATGAATGTCGTGTACAATCCCGTTACTACAACCTTTCACAACTATCTATGGAGCCTCTATACCAAAGAATAGAACCAACGATTGGAGTAATTCCAACAAAATAAAATAAGGAAGGACATGATAGCTACCACGAAATAAAAGTGGTGCTTCATAATACCTCGGAAAGAGAGTCATCCTGGCCTGGCCGCATGCCACGTATCATACATCATCTTGAAACATGTAAAGTAAGCAGGGCCCTGGAGGGGGCCCCTAAGGGCTGAGTACACCACAGCGGTACTCAATAAATGTCATAGACTCTCTCTAACTTAAGTTCTTGGGACAAACTTATAAAAAAATAATGCACCAATATTTGATATAAAAAAAGATAAGAAATTTTATCAATTCATGACCCTTGTTATTTTAAATAACAAGCAAGTGAAATATAACCCACAATATAAACTTTTAAAATATTTACATCAATCCAAGATTTTGGATAAATCGTACAAAATCATTACATATGCTTTAAGTCATCAAAATTGCTTTCGGCTCCTTAGGCCTAAACATAAGAAAATCATCCTTACCTTTCACTGGGAGTACTATACCATCACCGACATAAGAAAGTCAACTAGGTTATGTACCTAGCGGCAAGTATCATATACCCTATTTGCTCAGGTCGTCTCATCGTAGTGTCGTACGAATCGACTCAGCCATGCTAGTAATAGCACAAAATAGTACTCTCTCAAGGGAGAGCACTCTGTCGTAGCCTATACCACAAAGTGGCCATCTACGCCTACACCGGCACGTGTAGTTTCATGACAATGAACAGAATATATCCGAAGTCAATCTTGGTGAACACAAGTAACTCTCAAAATATTTGATACTTCAAAAATAGATTCATAGCATAGTAGCTTCAAAGGATCTATTTTTACCAAATCATAGCATTTATAGAAAATCTAAATCATTTGAACAAAAATTAAATAAACAACCTTTTTCATGCAAAAGCCTTTAGCAATTTAACATCAATCTTTGAGAAAATACCACAAGAGCTATTTTGCACATCAATTTCCAAAAGAAATACTTTCCATGAAAACTTATCTTTAGCACTCAAATATGTATACTCTTGTCAATACGTAAGTTTTGATAAAAACTTATAACATTTACCTTGAGTGTCATTTTGCCAACAAGATTTAAAATAAAACTTTACAAAACGGCATGACACTACATATGCAATATAATATTTAGTACATGGAGACATCCGTACTTGTTTGTCCCTACAAGCACGAAAGCACATTTTCAAACATCTTAAGTATTAATATGAGACATGCTTTTAGAGAAAGTCCCTCAAGAAGAGTAAGTTTTAATCAACTTACCTCGCTTTCGCTTTATTAACATTCACAAGCTTTCAATCCTCTTCCATCATTCCAATGTTGATTAAAAAGCTCAACATCACCAACAAGTCGATATCTACAATTATATATCCTAATTACATCAAAGTATTACTTAAGATATTAATCAATATCCATATATGGCTCATAAATTGGCTACAAGCCTTCAATAACTCAAATCGCCAAATAGATTTACAAGCTAGACCATTCAACTCCATCCTTATATTTTAATACCCTTTCGAAGTCATTAATGATACTACATCAATTGTCCAATGCCACCAAGTTACTATTCATCATCTTCCATAATAAAAACTTGCATAATATACAATTCGGATGATTACTTAGTTGATCACTTCCATCTTTTGCTAACAAATAATTCCATAGGTTCATTGTATTCAATCAATTTCATCGCCAAGATTCACCATTCAACTTCTCTCTTATTTTCTCAAAAGTACTATTCATGCCATGAACTAGAGTTTTATAATCAAATCTTTCAACCAATGAAACTTGTAACAAATACTTCTAACTACTCATAATAAACGAGTTTGAAGCATTGAAATTACCTCCAGTAGATCAATCTTGAAAAATCACAACTTTGGTGATTTTTGTGTTCTTGAGGATTTGATGATGAAATCTAGAATTTGGATGTCAGAATGATGTTAGAACTCATGTATATTGAGTAAGAATCAACCCAAAACAACATTAACAACTTACCTTGGTCGATTGGACTTGATTTGAGCTTAAAATCGCCCCTTCACCTCAAGAACCCTAACCCCAATACTCAAAATACTCTCTCCCCCGACTTGGTATTTATAGGCCCAGATTTCTGGGCTTCGTACGTGGCCTTGGACGCTATGGCAGCACTTCACTGCCAGTCATTCTTTCGGACACAGCTCCAGATGCTTCGCATCCGCAGGCTCCTCCGCCAGCCTTTAGTAAATTGATCATAACTTCTTGTAGGAATGTCCAAATGATAAACGGTTTGAAGCGTTAGAAACTAGACTCAAAGACCTTTCATTTGACAGGTTGTAATCCACATAACTCCTTATATATATCTAGATATGCTCATCCAAAGTTAGGTCTTGTGCGTACTCATTTGGAACTTTAGTCTATCATGTGATTTCCATCTTGATTTTCCCCAAGGGCTCTCCTAATGACCTATATCACTTCAAATACACCTATTACACTTTATTATCATATCCAATTAATATCCATCATATTAATAGTCCTCGTTTGCACACAAATAATGTAATTAGCACACATCAACTTTTTTAATAGCGCTTAAGTACTTCGAAATTTTTCCGGGGTGCTACAACTGCATAAGGCTAAGAACTATCCCCTTTTTTGTATAGGGCTAAGCACTGCCATCATCTCATACAAGACTAAGCCTTGTCTTGACTCGTCCTCGCATATGACTAAGCATCACCTATCTCCTCTATTGATATCGCCATATCTTTGCATTTCATGGGCTGAAACATCGCCAAATTATCCGAAGGCGTCATAGTCCGAAGGCACCATCCTCGTAGCTGGAAGACACCATTCCATGGCCTGAGGATCTCTCAAAACTGCACATCATTATTCAAAGCCGTCATAGTCCATAGGCACCATCCTCATGGCCCCAGGATACTATTTCATGGCCTGTGAATCCCTTATAATACGCTTCATGGCCCAGGACGTCATGGTCTAAGGACATCGCTCCATCGTCCAAAGACAACCTTCATGGTCCAAAGGGAATTTGCATCATGTTTAAATTTTTGCAATAACCCATATATATTCGCATGCACTGTGTTTTAAGTTTTGCGAGTAATTCGGAAGGTAACCGTTCTACAAACGGGAGCAATCTTCTCTCCAATTTCCGTTTGCAACGTTCACATCCTTTGACTACCTCAAACGTAACCAACTACCAGTAATTGACTTCGTTTTACTCTATGACCATTCGAATATCTGCCTCATACACCGGTAACGTTCATTTCGCATTCATGACTCCACCTAAATTGTCCGTTACTTACAACATTATCCTACCCAAAAAGAACCTTTTTGAAACATACGACCATTCTTATAACAACTACATCGGTTTTGTTCGTCGTTGGATCCAAAACTACACACGGCCTGATTCCCGTAACACCAGGGATATGTAGGCAACTCGGGAACCAGGGTTCAGCCTCCATTTTCCCAAATCACATCATTCCCTACTCAGTTCGGCAAAAATTGGTCATCATTTTCTTTACCCGACAACCTTTTCATCATTCCCAGGTAAAGAAAGGCAGTTGTTGATACCCAATTTTGCCCTCATATTTTTTCAAATAGTATATATATTTTCAAAATGTCATTCTGCATCATTACTCAATTTACAAGATTTATACATATATTTTTATAATTTTTCCATAATTTTTGGAGCTTTAAAATTAATTTTCGTGCATTTAAATTACTTAAATACTTATTAATTATCCCTTTAAATTATTTGTGATGTACTAATCATCCAAATTTTTTATTTTACACCCACATACATGTTGTAAAATATTTTACATTATTTCATATAATTATGTTTATATTTTTAGCTATTGACGTAATTTTTCAGTAATAGCCTATATTCATGCATAATTACGTTTTATTTACATTATTTGTGCTAAAATAGAATTTTTATATTTTTTATAATGTTAAGTTATTATTTTCAGTCATTTATTGCATAAGCAATATTTTATTATTTATTAGTTATTTTTATTTAAACAATTTCGTGTATTTAATTAGCCCAATTTGAGGCTAATTTCGGAGCAAACCAGGCCCAAAACAGCTGGCCCATCTCCATTAAACCCCTCAGTAGCCCAAACCAAACAACCCCTTTAAAAGTCCGGTCACGGCCCGTTTTGAAACAACCCGCCCTACTCTTTCTCCAATCTCAACTGTTGATCTCTAAGATCAACGGCCCACAGACCCCTTCTCATCCTTAATTAACTAAACCCAAACCCTAAAGACCCATTCCCCCATCTCCGCCGCCCAATCCTCTCTACACTCTTTTCTCTGAGAAATCCTAGCCGTCGCTGCTTAATTCCTCTCTAATTCCAACCTAGAGATGGAATATGCCTATAATACACTTACCTTATTAATCTTCTCTCATCATTGGTCGCCCGTTTATGGTGTTACTTTGGTACTTGCCTAAGTTTTGCAAGTATCACTTCCGATATGAGACTGGAATGGCTCGAATCTTTGATTTTGGGCGTGATTCAGTCTATATACGCTCAACAAAGAGCGATTTGCACTCTTGGATTGATTTTCAGACGATTGAACCCTAATTAGGGTTTGAGACTCTCCATCTCCTTTACTAATTTTGATTTGCATGTGATATTTTCTTTCCTTGTTTGCACTTAATTGATTTTTTTTCATGTTTGTTCTTTTAATTTGTAATGCTATATAAACCTCTCCCCAATTTCCCCTTTGAACAGACCTTAATCTCTGTTATTCTTTCATTCTCACTCGTTATACTCTAAACATCTGAGACCTTGCCCGGCTGAAAGCCAATGCTATTCGAATTCGACTGTGTTCTTTCTCAGTGCGAGCACTGCCCGCGGTTCATTCGAAACCCTTGGTAACTCTGATGCACTGGGATTTTGGGGTTCTGTTGCTCTTTGTTACTGTTAATCGAATCACCTCTGGGATTGCTCTTCTCATTTGTTTTTCTGTTAACTTGTAAGTATCTTTGGCTCTCGCAATTTCATTTTTTTTTTTTTGTGCTTATGTTCATGCTCTGTATATCTATGTTGTTTAAGCTTCAATGAACCAATATGATATTATGTTATGGTCCTCTTTGCTTTGAAGTTATCCTGTAGCCTTATGTTTCCTAGCATCCGAACTTGCCTAAACTCTAAGTGTGTGATGCATTTATCACATGTGCTTACATAGATGATTCTCGATTCTTCTAAACTCGTTTAGGTTTGCTATGTTATGTTGATACTTGAGTCTAATCCTAAGTTGCCTCTCCGTCTCATTATGGATTGTTGTGATATCCTGGGAAGTATTCTGATAAGTCACTTATGCCTAACATGTTGCCTTTTGGGGTTCTACTGTCCATTGCGACCTGTTCTCATGCAATTTTTTTTCCTCGTTATTTATTTGATCAACTCTGTATTCTTTAGTACTAGTGAACCTTTAGCATAAGCTTTACAACTAGTATTTTCCCTATATGTGATCAACTATTGCTGGATTTGGTGCGATTTTGTCCCACTTCTGAAATTGAATTGTGACTAAACTTTAGCATGCTTCCCATGTTAAGTATGTGCTTGACCATGAGCTCTAGTATTGTTTTGAACCATCGTGTTAGGACCAGTACTCAATATGTTAAGTCTCATGTTCAACTATGTGATATGTTGTAAACCGTGCATACTAGCATGTTGTTATGCTGTTTGTGACCACATCCTCATCAAGCTCTCATGTTAAAAACCATCATGTGAAGACTTCCATCCTCTTGTTCCTATCTATGACTTTGCTAGATTCTCCTGTTAATTGTCTGAAGTCTTTTAGGCTAACTCTGAACTGCTTTGAAACTCTATTTGAAGTAGTTTGCTTATGATGTTCGATCCTGTCACTTTGAACTTACTTCTAAAACATAGAATGAACCACCTTATGTATGTCATGTGCTCTTGCCAATATTTTATGTGATACAGCCTATATGCCTTGGTTAGATCTGTTGTTAGTTACAGCTTTAAGAACTAAGTGTGTGGATATTAGAGATTGCTTAATTAATTCCGTGAGTAGTTTGTCATTTGTTTGGTTAAGTCTGCAACAACTAGGTAAGTGAGTCCTCCGTGTGGTCCTAGTATGGGTCCATGTATGATTTTGAACCCTTTAATTTACATACTCTGATTCTTGGGGTGTACCTGGATCTGCGTCTGCTATTTGTGTGAAGAGCGAGCCTGTTGAAGGCCCAGGCAGTCCTGGGTTATCTCCTCTAGGGCCTACTCTACTTGTGGGGCCTGTAATTATCTCAATACTGTAATACTGAGGCTTATTTTCATTTCTTCTTGGGCTTGTAATAATTTATGAACAAACAATTGGGGATTTAGTGAAATTGGGGTAAAAAGGGTGTTCTAGTACTTGTATGAAAGGGTAGAGAACATGTCTATAGGATCTATGTGCTCTATATTTGTTGTTTTGTTTAGCATGCTTATTTCTGTACACTGATAGACATCATGCCTATAGGATTACAACACACACTTCACTTAATTTGTCAAGACATGTTAGTTTCAATATTTGCTATACATGTTTCCATGTCTAGTATTCAACACTCTTAGATAACATGTCTTAGGGCGCTGCAATGCAATGTTTTTACTCATCTAGATATCATGGCTATAGGGTTCTAATATTATAATCAACTGTCCCCATTGTTTTCTATTACATTTTCGCCTATTTAAGATGCAAGCCTATAAAACCAGCATTAGTAATTCAGAACTATGATTGTTTTTACCAACTTTTCACGCAAAACGTTCAATTTGCCTATGCGCTAACCCAGAAATTGCTGCACTGCCCATGTACTATTGGAATCCAGAATCTCCATGAAATCATGCCTATAGGATTTGTCATTACCTGAACTCTGCCTATATATAATACTGGAAATCAGAATCACTTAGAAACCATGTCTATAGGACTAATAACAATCTAATCTGCCCGTACGTTAGCCTAGAAGATGCAGCATTACATGTTTGATACTTGAATCATATAGGGATCATGCCTATAGGACTAAAGGATTCTAAGTCTCAATTTTTGAGATGTTCTACTACCTAATCTGAAAATCAGTCTGCGTGCTTCTTTGCTTATGTCTGGAGGCTAACATGAGCCACTCTTTGCTATTATGTGCAGTCCTATTTGGTTTGAATGCCCGATTAGTTTTATCATTTTTGAGCAACCTAAATAAGTCTAGAACCACCCAAATAGAGGTCCAAAGTCTCCTGGACCATAGGCATGGGACGGGTAGTGCACGCATAGGATACGACTTAGAATTGAATTAGAACGCTTTAGGCAATCAACTTCAACATAGTAATTGGGTAGCAGGAGATGATAGTATGTGTCCGTTAAATAATATGAGCAAACCCCTATCTTGAGAGAGTTTGCGAAGTATTATTTATGTTGCACGGGTTGATCCTTTAGGCTAAAAAACATAGGACCCCTATCCTTTTATATATTTTCTACTTACACTTAGTCATTCAATATAGACCAATGTATCTGACACCCTTGTAGTCGTTAAGGACTTGTACCAATTCCCATGTGTTATAATAAAACTCTTCGACTTTTATATTTTCTTTTTTATTTGATCACCTAGCTTAATTACATAATCCACATATTTTAAAGTTCGGCCGGGACCCACCGTTGTGGACTTCAAAGAATACACCTTCTCTTTGAAGTAATTTGAGGCCTTACCCGATCTTTGGTGACGTTGACTACACAAACAGAGTTATTTGCAAATAGGTTCCCTAACGCACCTTAAAATCGTTAGGTAGAAACTCTTCTCTTTTGATACCTTCTTCTAAAAGAGTTTTCACTAGTCGAAACCCGCTTTCGCGAGAAAATGGGGTGCGACCACCCCCGGCCCTATTCTGAGCAAGAACCATCTCGATCTTCCTAGCAACATTTGCAGCCTGCTAAAAGGAAATCTCACCCTCGGTCTCCTTGGCCATATATATCCTGATAGTGTAAGTGAGTCCATCAATTAACCTCCTCACCCTCTCCCTCTCAATAGGAAGCAAGGTAAGGGCATGACGATCTAGATCCACAAAACGGGTCTCGTACTGAGTAATAGTCATACTGCCCTGCTGGAGACGATCAAACTGCCTGCGGTAATCCTCTCTCGGTGTGATAGGGAGGAACTTCTCTAGAAATAGCTGAGAGAACTGATCCCAAGTAAGTGCAGGCGACCCAGCTAGTCTGGTTAACAAAAAATCTCTCCACGACCTCTTAGCGGAACCCGTCATCTGAAACACAGAAAAATCGACCTCATTGGTCTCAATTGTACCCATGTTCCGCGGCACCTCATGGCAGCGATCAAGATAATCGTGTGGATCCCAGAAGGTGCACCACTGAAGTGAACTAGAAAGAGCTTTTTAAACTTGTCCAACCTCAATAAAGCCTCAGAAGACATGGCGTACCTATCACCGACATGTGCGGCAATAACTGGCTGAACTACTCTAACTGGCGGGGCTGTTGTAGTCTAATACTGGGGAGCCATCTGCTCCGGAGTGTGAGTAGTGGGAGTCTGTGTTCCTCCTCCAGCCTGAGGGACGGCGGGTGCTACCGAAAATGTACTGGCCTGGGCCGTGGGCTACACTCTCCATAAGGCCCACCAAACGGACTAGAGCGTCCTGAAGCACTAGAGTTGCGATGAAACCCTCCGGGACCTGAGCTGGTCCAACAGGTACAGTCTGAGCTAGAGCCTCCTCATCAAAATCTACCAGAGGCTCCACTGCTGGTGCTGCTGCTCGAGCTCTAGGCTGAGCTCTACCTCTACCTCGGCCTCGACCTCTGCTCCTCGTAGGAGCTGCCACTAGGGGATCCGGCTGCTGTCCAGCTGTAGATGCAGTACGTGTTCTCACCATCTACGAGAGAACAAGAATAGAAGAGTTCAATCATCAATGATAGAATAAAATCGCACGATAGAGAAGAATAGAAGTGAAATTGTTCCTAAACTCCATAGCCTCTGGTAGATAAGTACAGATGTCTCCGTACTGATCTTTCAGACTCTATTAAGCCTGTTTGTGACTCGTGAGACCTAGGCAACCTAGTGCTCTGATACCAACCTGTCACAACCCGGAATCCTCACCTTTGGGACCGTGATGGCGCCTAACATTTCACTCGCTAGGCAAGCCAACGTTAGTGTAAATCATTTGCCATTTTAAGCATTCAAGTAATTTAGCCCATTTAAACTGAAATAAAGCTGAAATAATGTGTGAAAAGATAAAACAACCAAAAGTGTCTAAGTACAATCTCGGATCCAAAGTCACAAGTGCACGGGCCACTAGAAGTTTTACAAATAGAGTCTGAAATAAATACAATTGTTTCGAATAAAATGAACAGTAAATAAGGAAAGAGGAGGGGACTTCAAGGTCTACGGACGCCAGCAAATCTACCTCGAGTCTCCAAATATTTCAATCCAAGCTGATGTACCTTACGAATAGCTCGGACCAGTACCAAAATCTGCATAAGAAGTGCAGAGTGTAGTATGAGTATAACCGACTCAATGTACTCCGTAAGTGTCGAGCCTAACCTCGACGAGGTAATGACGAGGCTATAACAGACACTCACGTAATTAAACGTGTACAAACGAAGATATATGTGCAGCATAACAATAAATAGAGATTAAATACATACAATTGGGAGGGGATATAAAGGAGAACAAGATACGATAGCTACAACAGGAATGACAACATAAACAATCAAATAAATCATCAACCAATGAAAACGGATAAACATAATGGATAAAAACGGCACGACATCGCCCATCGTGCTTTTACCCTCAACCTCACCCTGAAACAATAATAATTGCACGGTATCACCCTTCGTGCTTTTATTCTCAATCTCTCCATGAAACGATAAATACGGCACGGCATCACCCTTCATGCTTTACCACTCTCTCTTACCATATAGTATTGAATATAAGATTAAGCAAGAATAAACCTTACATCAATAATGGTTCCAAGATACCAATCCCCAATTTCAAGAAATCCTCAACAATTTAATTCATAGATGCGGATAGATCGATCAAATAAGAAGTAAACTAATCTAAGCATGGATATCATAAGTAAAAGAGGCGATAAATTACAAGCAATAAGTCCCACCTACATGCTTTAACCCAACAATAACACATAAGTACTCGTCACCTCACATATACATTGTACTCACACATTTAAACATGTAGCAAATAGATAAATAAGTCCTAATCCCTCAAGTTAAGGTTAACCAGGACACTTACCTCGCTCTGCAAACAACTCAAAGTTCAACCATGGTCTTACCTTTCGAAAAAAAGCCTCCGAACCAACCAAATCTAGCAAATTATTAACCAAGCGATTTAAAATAAGCTTTAGAAACTACCCACGAATGAAAGAGGTTCAATTTAGATCATTATTCAAAAAGTCAACAAAATTCAACCCCGTGCGTGCTTGATCAAAACCCAAAATTCGGACCAAAATCCAATTACCCATTCACCCCCGAGCTCGGTTATGTAATTTGTTTCGAAATCCGACCTCAGGTCTAAATTCCAATTTTACAAAAATTCCTAATTCCACCCAATCTCTAGTTTCTAATATGAAAATCCTAGATTTAAGGTTGAAATCTTATGAAATGTGGTTGGTAATTGAAAGGAAGTAGGTTAGAGTCACTTTGAGGAAGAAAAGCTCTTGTAAAATCGCCTCAAAGATTTTTAGGGTTCAAAATTTGGAAGTATGAGCAAAATCCCGTCTAAGTCAATTTTTACCCAGCTGCGGATGTCACAATTGCGATATTTTGTTCGCAATTGGGAACATCGCAATTGCAATAAAGAGGTCGCAAATGCGAACTCCTCTCAGACACCTAGTCATCGCAAATGCGATGTTTTTGGTCGCAAATGCGAACTTTTACCTCGCAAATCCGAGACCTCCCCAGCCAGCCCATGCTCGCAAATGCGAAGCCTTGTTCGCGAAAGCGAGGCTCACAAATGCGAGACGTGCAACAGAACACTGGAAGTAAAAAGAGCATGAGCTATTCTACCAAATTCGAAATCACTCCATGGCCTATCCGAAACTCACTCGAGCCCTCGAGGCCCCAAACCAAACATGCACATAAGTCCAAAAAAATCATATGAACTCGCTCGCACGATCAAAACACCAAAATAGTACCTAAAACTACGAATCGGACACCAAAAAGAATGAATTTTTCAAAGAAACTTGAGAACTTCTATTTTAACAACCGGACGTCCGAATCACGTCAAATCAACTCCGTTTCACACCAAATTTTGCAGATAAGTCATAAATACAGTAATGAACCTAAACCATGTTCCGGAACCAAAATACGGACCTGGTAGCAACAAAGTCAAACTTCAGTCAAATTTATAAATTCTTTAAACCTTTAATGTTCAGATTTTGACGAAATGCGATAACTCGAGTCAGGGACCTCCGAATTCGATTTCTGACATACGCCCAAGTCCCAAATCACGATACGGACTCACTGGGACCGTCAAAATACATATCCGGATCCGTTTGCTCAAAACGTTGAAGTCAAGTCAAATGAATTTTTAAGGCACGAACTCACGTTTTAATTGATTTTTCACATAAAAGCCTTCCGGAAAAGACACGGACTGCACATACAAATCGAGGAAGGCTAAAAGGAGCTATTTGAGATTTTGAAATACAGAATTAAGGGTTAAAACTCTAGATGACCTATCAGATCATCACATTAATATGTCATGTTAAAGACCTACTAATAGAAAGAGGCATTCCTTTTGAAATAGACTAAATAGGAAGGTAAAACACATCAATTGAAATGGAGGGAGTAACTAAATCAATTTTGAAAAACTTCGTTTAGCTGAGCATTGCATATCACACCTTTTAACAAATTAGGATCTAAATGTAATGGAGACTGACGACAAGGAGTTGCCTACGATGAGGAGGAAGGAGAGTGTACGTTATTCCACTCTCTAAGGGCAACAGGATAAATGGGAGATCCCGCCATAATTATCAGGAAAAATCAATTCTTCTAACTGGAAATCTCTTTCATTTTCTGATGTATTTATTCAATTAGTTTTTTGGACGTGTGTTACACACGTATGTGCCCGGCCAATGAACAATCTACATAATTGAATGACTTGATTATAAATGCTAAGTGAATAGACATCCCCTGAACCTAAAAATTGAACAATTAAAATTTGTTAGAAAGGTATGATGTGTAATGAGCTAATATTTGTGTTATCAGGTTCAAATATTTGATATGATCGTATCTTACCTGATACTATAATTCTTATATTTTTTGTTTCGCTGATCAGTTGTTGATGGTTTTATGTATTGATACTACTTTAAAAAAAAAAAATAACATTTCATAAAAAGCACTTTTCTTAAGTTGAGCTATGTAGTACAAATCCTAAAGACACCAACTTATATATGTAGCTGAATCAATCAAAAAAAATGAGAAGAAAAATAACGAGGATAATGCAAAAGAGAGAATGTTTCGAAAAATATTCTCACTTTCGATATAAATCATTACATCCCTAACAGAACGTAAATAATTAAACTTACATAAGATAGGAATTATATCTAATTGAAAAGTAACGAATACCGATGTGCATGTTATGGAGAATTTGTGCATCAGTAGTTGTCAGTGGCAAATATGACCCCAACAGTTTGAATGAAAATGCTCACCTTTAGAAAGAAATTGATCATCCAAACCCATAGGATCTGAGCTAAAGGAAGGTGCAGCAACAACCCCTCCCTGCTAGGAGAATGTATTGGGAAGAGAAATCAAGGAGTTTTTCTTATTGAAGGGAAGAGAGGGTTTAACTCCTTTGGATGGTAATATGACTCTTCATTCATATGAGAAAATTAAAAGATTCTAAAGTATCAATATTTTTTGGAACTTAAAAAGTTTGAAAACGGAATTCTTTTCACCTTCCTCCTTTTAATTATGTAATGTATTTAGACACGTATAGAATTTTGTAAATAAACTATGTAAAATTTTTTAATATGGAAGAAACCCAAAGAAAGAAAAAGGATTTATTGGATAAAATGGTCACTTGGCTTTGAAAGGATATTTTTGTAAATTAAGTTTTAACTTGGATATTCCCAATTTTAGAGTAACATAATATAATATAATGATACGTTTTTAGTTTAGGATGTTCCCACTTTTAGTATAATTCATCCTTCCTAATTATAACAAAGTTACACTATCTCTTACTGCATTCATACTTCCAAATACTTTTGTTGAAGCTAAAAATCTACAGCTAAGAAACTTTGTATTCTATGTAGCAAAACTTAGCCGAGCAAGCTATTCCAATGTTGTTTAAGAATCTCATATGCCTTGAAGCAAGGGACTGCCTGCAGCACAGTGTGCCCGTTTAAAGACTCCTCTATTACAATACCCAGCCTCACCAATGTACTTATAGCTTTGTCTACAGGCATTTCAACCTGCACATAATGCAACTGTGTCAACATGGATAGCTATAGCTGCAAAGTAATTCAATCACCAAGTTACCTTTTCGTCCAACAGATCATAAATAAACTTCTCACATCTGGCTCCAACATTTCCAGCATAACTTCCCTATAATTTTTGACAGGATCTCAGATCGTTAAGTTCTACAGAAGTTCGTAGCAATCAAGAAATCTTTACCTAAGTAGGAAGACAAAGTTGTCCATTTTCAAACTCGTGGATAAAAGGACAATTAATGAATGCTCCATCAATGGCAATGAGATATCTCAAAGGCATAACAGAGATTCATGACGAAGTAATAGATCTATTAGAAAAGCTGACAAGTTTTAAGAATTTCTTCATTGTTAAAGTGCATGACAACCCTCTCCCCTGCAAAAACTCGTCTACATCAAAGTAATGGGATTCCTACCAGATGCTTTATCATTTTTCTATGTGTAAACAAAAACTATGTCTACTAACTTTCTTCATAACCTTTAAAAGAAAATGTAGAAGAAAAACATGCCTTTCCACTAAAATAACTTTTCGCAACTAAACTCCAAACCAACCACCATCCTATATCACTATGTTTTCGCGATAGTGTATTCATGAACAGCTAAATGATCATGTAGGTAGAAAAGATGAAGATCAATCGAAGGAAGTGCAATCTAAAGTGCAATACTTCCATTTGCACGTAGTGGTGTTCCGTAAAAATCCTTATGGTTCTTTCATTTAAAGGGAGTGATGGAATCCAGAAATTCAATTAGGTGTAAGAGATTGACATCACAAGAATGAATAACTAAAGCGAGAAAAACCAGAGAGCACCACTAAGATATGTGCATAATCCAAGAAGTGATATGGACACTTGAAACCCCCATATTTGTGCAGCATTTCTTAATTGATTTGATTCCTTAGGACTGGCAACTCCGTAGGGACTCTAGATCCAATTCAAGCCCCAATTAAGAATAGGAAGACGACTTCACTAGACTTTAAGATTTCATGAATATTAGATTAGTCCCTGCTTAACTCTCTTAATTCACTAGCACCCAAATTTCCAAGACTTTGTTGCCGAGTCACCTCTGTCGAGATTTATCAAGGAAACTTCACACATTTGGTTCATTGGAAAAGGAAATATCAGACAGATTAAGTTTTCGCTGCATTGAAGAGAATAGTCGGGAATGTAAATGGAAGGTGCAGGTGGAAGTGGGTCTATTTGTTTTCTGTTGCTAGTGCAATTTAATGGCGATTTCAGAGATTTTAATTGCATTTCAGATGAAAACAGCTAGGAGTGGATGATATAAAAAGGGTGATGCCCCTAGATGTTGAGACTTTGACTGCAAAAGCTTGAAACTGCAGCGCTAAGTACCTGTTGGGGCATATAATGATGGAAGAGAAGAATGAAAAAAATTAAAAAAAGAAGAAAGAATCAACTACTGTTGTTTGTGGTGTAGGCTATCGGCCATGGGTGGGTTGGTTTATATATGAGTTAATACCCTAAAATCCTCATAAACTATTCGACTTTTGTCAGTTTCCTACTTAAACTATCCGATATCCCCAAACTCCCGCGAACTATATTCCCCTAGCTATAAAAAAACCCTCGTTGCATTTCTAGCAGTGCGTATGGTACACGCTCCTAAGTATCAAAAAAAGTGTGCCATGTGATGCTATACGTGGCTATTTATCTCAGCCTAAAACCCTCCTAAAATATTTTTTTTTTTGTCAGCTACGTACTTAAACTATCTGTTGTCCACAAACCCCTTCTGAACTATATTCCCCTATATGTTAAAACTCCCCGTTGAATTTTTAGAGGTGCGTCTGTATAATTGTTGAAGTGTGCGACCATCTCATTTCAAAACTTAAGCTGTTAGAAAGAACACACTTTTATATACTTAATCATATTTTCAACACGCCCCTCACGTGCGGGCTTGATTCTTTTTTATGAGCCAAGCACGTGAATTTTTTTTTTTTTTTGATATTGGGTGGCAGTGAGACTCGAACCTAGGACCTTTGTCTGCTCTGATACCATGTTGAAGTGTGTGACCATCTCAACTAAAAGCTTAAGCTGTTAGAGAAACCACACTTCTATTTACTTAATTATGTCTCCAAGACACTCCCTCACGTGCGGGCTTGATTCTTTTTTATGATCCTACTCATGAAAATTCTTTTTTTTTTAAAGAAAACAACTCAGAACAATCTTCATTAGGAAAATCCTAGTACATCTTGAGTAATCATCAATGAAACTAACAAAATAACGAAATCCTAAGGTTGAACTGACTCTACTAGGACCCAAATATATCAGAATGAACTAAAGAAAAAAATAGACTCTGAACAACTCTCAGCACTACGCGGAAAGGTGGCTCGGGTATGTTTTCCAAATTGACACAACTCACAATCTAATATAAACAAACTAGACAAACTAGGCACCATCTTCTGAAGCTTAGATAAACTCGGATGTCCTAAACGTCTGTGAATTAGGTCTAGAGGATCTGTAACTAGACATGCTGTGGAGGGATTGAGTGAGTTAAGGTAGCAAAGGCCTTGTGATTCACGCCATGTGCCAATCGTATGCCTCATACTGCGGTCCAGTAACATGAGTATCAGTCTGAGCAACCGAGGCTACTTGTGAGCAACCGAGGCTACTTGTGGAATGTCTGCTCACTTAATCAAGGCCGCACGTGAGGGGGCGTGTTGAAAACATGGTTAAGTATATAAAGATGTGACCATCTCATTTAAAAGCTTAAACTGTCAGAGAGAACACACTTTTATATAATTAATCATCTTTTCAACACGCCCCCTCACGTGTGGGCTTTATTCTTTTTTATGAGCCAAGCACGTGAATTTTTTTTTTTTTTGGATATTGGGTGACGGTGAGACTCGAACCCAGGACCTTTGACTATCTCATCTAAAAGCTTAAGCTGTTAGAGAGAACACACATTTATATACTTAATCATGTTTTCAACAATAACTATATTAACTTATGTTTTGTACAAAAATTTAGATGTAGTTTACTCGTTGTGTATTACTCTCGGATGATCGATCAATTCTAAGCATTTTGGCCAAAAGGATCTCATGCAATGTGTTATTTTTAGCTTTAGTTGTGATTGTACCCTTAGTTTTAATGTACAAAATGATGGATAAAGAATAATGAGGAAGAAATAAAAGTTAGTAGTTTGTAGAGCTGTGCACGAGGCTGTGTCGAGTTGTGCTGGTGATAAGGCCCCCGGGCATGATGGTTTCTCCTTGCCATCTTCCAGCTCTGTTGGGACACCATTAAGGGGGAGTTGATGGAAGTCATTGAATACTTTCACGTGAATGGTGTTTTTGAGAGAAGTGTCAATGCTTCTTTGATTACTATTGTGCCTAAAAAAGAAGAAGCATCTTGCATCAGAGACTACTGGCCTATTAGTCTCGTGGGGAGCATTCACAAGATTATTTCTAAAGTGCTCTCCAATAGACTCAAGAAGGTTCTTGACGTGTCTGTTTCGTCCTCCCATAATGCGTTTGTGGAAGGTAGGTAGATCCTTCTGGTGGCAAATGAACTTGTAGACTCCAGAAGGAAAAATAGAGAACCCGGCTTACTATGCAAGTTGGACCTTGAGAAGGCTTTCGACCATGTCAATTGGGAGTTCCTGGATTTCATTATGATGCGGATAGGGTTTGGGGTAAGATGGAGGGGATGGATCAAGTTCTGTATTTCCTCAGTCAGATTCTCTGTCCTGGTCAATGGTAGCCCGTGTGGTTTCTTTGGCAGCTCCAGGGGTCTCAGGGAAGGTGACCCCTATCCCCGTGCTATTCATTCTAGTGATGGATGCTCTGAGTAAAATGATGGATCGTGCGGCGGGCGGAGGCTTCTTGAGAGGCTTCTCAGCTCCGATTGGGGTGCTCAGTGCCCGAAGAGTCTCTCATTTGCTTTTTGCAGACGACACCCTGGTTTTTTGTGATGCTGATATGGATCAGTTGACCTACCTTAAGCAAGTCTTGCAGTGGTTTCAAATAGCATCCGGACTCAAAATCAACCTCGGCAAGTGTGAGATTTTCCCGGTGGGTGAGGTTGCTAGCATTGGTGCTTTGTCTTATGTTCTTAGATGTAAGGTGGGCTCTCTTCCCCCTAGTTACCTGGGTCTCCCATTGAGCGCTTCGCATAAGGATACTACGGTTTGGAATTAAGTGATCGAAAGGGTTGAAAAAAGATTAGCAGGATGGCAGAAACGATACTTGTCAAAAGGCAGTAAGGAAGTGCTTATTAAAAGCACTTTATCGAGCATGCCCACCTATTACTTGTTCCTGTTGCAAGCACCTGTGAGCATCACAGAAAAACTGTAGCGGCTTCAAGGAATTTTCTTTGGGATGCGGCGGATGGAACTAGAAAGTTTCATCTAGTGAATTGGCAGACAGTCACTTCCCTAAAGAAGTGGGGTGGACTTGGATTAAAAGATCTTAGGGTATTCAACAGAGCTTTGTTAGGGAAGTGGCTGTGGAGATTCGGGGTAGAGGAGCATGCTCTATGGAGGGAGGTCGTAGTAGAAAAGTATGATTCCACGGGAGGGGGTTAGAGGACCAAGGCAATCACAGCACCTTTCGGGCGTGGCATGTGGAGGAGCATCATGAAGAATTGGGAAGCCTTCAGTGGCAATTACAGGGTGGGAGATGGAAGGAGAATCAGCTTTTGGAATCACAGGTGGTTTGGAGAGGATACTCTAAGGGTATCTTTCTCCCACGTCTTCAGAGTTTCAAATCAGAAGGAATTGAAGGTCCATACAACCCCCACTCTAAGGGTAGTATGGGACCTCTCATTTAGAACGAACATGCAAGATTGGGAGATTGCGAAGCTCCAAGGTTTGTTGGCACTGCTATATGGGCAAGACTGGCCCCAGCCATCTTGTGATTCTTCGAGATAGGGATTGCGTGGCGATGGTTTGTTCAGCGTAAAGTCCTTTTACCAGAGTATGTTAGTGAAAGAGGAGGCCCCTTTTCCATACTCCTCGATCTGGATTCCTAGGGCGCCCACGAAGGTGTGATTTTTGGCATGGCTAGCGGCGAGGGGAGTGATCTTGACTGCTGAAAATATGCGAAAGAGAGGAATTACACTTGTTAGTTGGTGGTACATGTGTAGAAGCTCGGGGGAAGAAGTTGATCGCCTTTTGTTGCATTGCCCCGTGTCCGGTGGCGGATTTAGAGGGGCGGAAGGGAGTTCACCCGAACCCCCTTCGCCAAAAAATTACACTGTATATATAAGGCAAAATCTGTTTTTTACCTCTATATATTAAGCTTTGAATCCCCTTGGCACAACCCAAACGCATAGCTTAGTGGTCAAGGGGGTTCAAAACTTTTGTAAGGTCATAGGTTCAATTCCCACTAGCTATAATCTTTTTCAACTTTTTTTTTGAACCCCCTTAACGGAAATTCTGCCTCCACCACTGCCACGTGTCCTCGGGTTTGTGGAGGGCAATCCTGAATCTTTTTGGTGTTCAATGGGTGATGCCAAGCACTGTAAAGGAAATGTTACATAGCTGGGCCGGTTTCCGTAGAAGAAGAAAGCAAAAGGCGTGGAAGTTCTAACCCGCTAGCTCTCATGTGGATAGTTTGGGGGAGAGAAATAGGAGAGCTTTTGAGGGGATTGAGTCTCCTTTTTCACATCTTAAGTATAGTCTTTTATCTTTGATCGCTTTTTGGTGCACTCATATAGCCCCTACTTGTATAGAAGATTGGGCGTCTTTTGTAGAGAATCATGTTTTGATGTAATTTCTCTACTTTTTGGTATACTTCTTGTATACGGGAGTTTTTTCTCCCTTTTGATCAATACAATTTACCTTATCAAAAAAAAAAGTAGCTTGTAGAGCTGGGGATGTTCAGCTTTACATGTTTTTTAATTTGTTTTGTACATTATTTTTTTTCCTAGCGATGAAAAGAAACTATTTATCAAAACTATTGTGGTTGTACTTTATGCTAGATTCCCATTGAATAAGTCTTTGTTTACATTTACTTTGCAGTAAAAAAAAACCAAATAAATAAATAAATGAAGGCATATAGTGTTGCATATCTGGAAAAATCATCTTATATTACACAAACAAGATTACACAAAATAATATTCCACAAATAAGAAACCAATCGGCCTGTAATTATATTCTCCAATTCTAGATTACATAGACAAGGTTTAAGATATTCAACTTCATACTGGTGTTGGGTTTAATAAGAAGATTTAATTTTAAATAGGTGTTCTTTCAATAATATGGGTAAGAAATTGAAGAAGACTTGAACTAGAAAGAGAATAAATCATTTTAGAGGAAACAAGAGAGAAAAACTTTCAGAGGAAACCCATATGGAGAACTTGAGAAGAAAGGTGAAAAAATGAAGAAGAAAAGTTAAAAAATAAAGAAGAAAGGTGAAAAAGATAAAGAAGAAAACCTAAAATATAAAGGAAATAAAGAAAAGATAATAATTTTGTTAAAGGGTAAGCTTAATTAGTCGTTACACACGGTCAGGTGGAGCCATTTTAACGGCTATTTTCACCCTTCACGCGCCTTTATGCGAGTTACTTTACACATTTTGCCAGATAAGCAACGGGGGAGTTATTAATAATTGGGGAAATATAATTCAAGGAGGTGGACAACGGATAGCTTAAGTAGGAAACTGACAAAAGTTGGATAGTTTAAGGGGGTTTTAACGTATTAACTCTTTATATATTGATCTAGCCTAGGAAGTAAAAATAATCCGAAAGAAGAAAAAAGAGCAAGTAGTAAAAATGAAGCACAGAAATTTTATGCTTGTTAGCATTCACTATAAGTGCACTGTCCTGGTAATTATACAGAAAAGAAAACCTTAGAATGCAGAATAGGAAATTATAAGAAGATTTATTTAATACAGAAAAAACAAGGATCATTGAAAAGAATTTAGTACATATTAACAAGGAAAGAATAGTGCACTAGGGGTATTCAGAAGGCCAAGGAAAACCTGGCTGTTTTCTTTCAGCAGGACTGCATATGCTAATATGGCTTCTTTGTACTGCAAGAGGGAAGAATGAAAGAATCAGGTGTCTAGATACGTCCTCAGCAAACCAATTTCCTTCGCTTGTATAGACAACAACGATATAACGTTAGAGGCTTCTGCTACCTGCTGTTGTTCAGAAGCATCCAGGAGAAAGTAAACAGAACCAAAGCCACTTGCCATTGTTTTCTCATTAAGTGTCCTGTTGACCAGAAGCTAAATATAGCTAAAAGAAATGAGCAGGCATAAAAAAATTCGTACTTCATAAAAAGGAATGGAGAATGGAAGTGCTGAACTCACTTGATATCTATCCCATGTTTGCTTGTAACCCAAGACCACACGGCTCACATATATCAGAAGAGCACTGACTGCAATCACATCTAAAAGTATTGCGGATCTGTAATCAGATAATCGAGTTACTTATTACAATTGCAGCATACAGAGTAATCAGAATAGTTGTGTTTAGAGTGATTTTGATATGAAACTAAGAAAATTACACTAGAGAAGCCACGATTAGCTAGTGGAGGATGATGCAAGTTCGGTTTGAACCACAAGTTTGAGAATCTTAAAGTGTCAAAATTATGTGCACGGTGACCTATAATTCTAATTCCAATCCAAAACCAGACTGAGGTACCAACAGTATACAATAGTCACTACAAGACAAGCTTCAAATAAGATTGTTAGAATATGATTTAACTAATGTACAAAGATAAGTAAAACTCAGAAAAACAAATTTGCCAAGCTCAGTTATTTTAAGAACCCATAAAAAGGAAAAGAGGAGTTGGATGAACGCTAGTGCCTAGAATGTACTCTCTCCCTCTCTCTCTTTAAAAGTTTTTTGAGTCGGTTAGGGTTAGGATTAAAGGAAAGACGATGTCCCAACTAGACATTGTGCATAATTTTGCAACTGCATCATGGATCAAAAACTGTGTCGAAATCATGAAAAAGTTGAGAAATCATACAGTGAAAATATGTCTTCAAATTTGTAGTTTATGAAGTATGCCAGTAGTCCAAGTACTGAGGCAATGTCAAGGCGTACCTACAAACAAAAGTGAAGTACTTCCAGGATAAGAAGCTATAACAAAGCAGCATCCCTTTGTTCAATACACTAGAAAACCTCCAAAAATAATTGCAACAATTAGTATTAAGATCGAGCATTCTCAATACACTGGCTAAAGGAAAATAGCAGTATCTTCAAATAAAATAAGGTCGATATGGAAAAGGTTATGACAATTAATCATTCGTTTCACATGTCGTTAGTGCTTTGATCAATGATACAGATAATATTGTCATCTTTTGAAGTTCTCTTCTAAAATTGATCGCTCTAAAATTCCCAAAGTTGAAGACATAATTAAGCAAATAAAAGTATGACATGTTCAAACTTTTAGATGAGACGGACATAATTTTTTTGATAATTGTGGTGTCCAGGCCAGCTTGCGTGTGCCTCGACTAGTTCCACGGGATACCTGCTACCTCCCACCAACATAGGTACCGGGTAATTCTGTCCCCAAAGGCTAGGACAAATGGGAAGAAAACACCTAGTGTTTTTGCTGCCGCTAGGATTTGATGGTACTGATATATTGTCTTTTTCGTCTCCTTGAGCCGAGGATCTATCGGAAACAACCTCTCTAACCCCCTTAGGGTAGGGGTAAGGTCTGCGTACACTCTACCCTTCCCAGACCCCACTTGTGGGATTTTACTGGGTTGTTGTTGTTGTTGTTGTTAGGATTTGAACTCGAGACCTCATGATTGTCAACCGATGGACACACAATTTAACAAAGTTATTAGAGCAAGCAGAGGTCCTGATTTCAAATCTCACCACCACCCTCCATCAAATAGTATTTTCACGTGCTTGGCATCTTAAAAATCAAACCCGCATGTGAGAATGTGTGTACAAGACATAATTAAATAAAAATATGCAAGCTTTTAGATAAGGTGATCACATAATTCAACAACTTTCACTAAGGTTTTTGTGCTTGAGAAGCGAAGGGTCCTATCCTTAGGTTGAAATTTAGATCATGAAGGATCTGACCTCTAGATCTACACCAATATCGGACATCCGCACCCGAGTCCGAGCAACTTAAATTACTGCTACTGGTACAGAGGCCCACAATACCGGAAGATCATCATGGGTTGACGACACCGATGCCGACTTACCGTGGTGGCTGAAAAACCCCTCTCGCCGGCCTCACACCAAGATGGAATTTCCTCGTTTTGATGGAGGAGATCTTTGCGGTTGGATCTTGAAGACTGAAAAATACTTTTGATATTACCAGACACCCGATGATATATCTTTCTTGTATACGACCCTATCGCCACCCATATTTCCAAAAGTCTAAAATTGAAAAGCGGGTTTCTGACTTGCTCAATTCAGGCTTCATCAGGCCAAGTACCAATCCCTTTTCCAGCCCTATTCTTCTTGTCAAAAAGAAAGATAACACCTGGTGCATGGGCATCGATTATAGACGCCTCATCCAAATCAATGTTCCATATCACATAAATAACCCATACCAAATGTGGATGAGCTCCTTGATGAGTTACATGGTGCCTCAAATTTTTCCAAAATTGATCTTCGCTCCGGTTACCATCAAATTTGTGTCCACTCTGCTGACATCCATAAAACAGCTTTTTGAACCCATTCTGGATATAATGAATTTACTGCCATGCCCTTTGGCCTTACTAATGCTCTCTCTACTTTCCAATCTGCCATGAATAACTTATTCCGACCCCATTTACGCAAATTTGTTCTCGTCTTTTTTGACGATACTCTAATATGTAGCCCGACTCTTGACCAACACTCAACAACAACAACAACAACAACATACCCAGTAAAATCCCACTAGTGGGGTCTGGGGAGGGTAGGATGTACGCAGACCTTACCCCTACCCCGAAAGGGTAGAGAGGCTGTTTCCGGGAGACCCTCGGCTCAACAGAAGAGATAATAATATCAGAAAAGAAACGCAAGAAGAGATTTGTAACAACAAAAGAAGCAAGAGAAGTAATAATAATAACTTAAAATACACCAAATAAGTGAAAGGGAGTGCAATAATACAATCCTATGCAAAACAACAAAATAGTGTGAACACAACATAGACCGTTACCAGACATAGGCAAAACTCTATCAGACTACCCGGTACAAAGAGGGAAAAACTATGAACTACCCCCTAGCCTACAACCCTAATGCTCGACCTCCACACGTTCCTATCAAGAGCCATGTCCTCGGAAATCTGAAGTCGCGCCATGTCTTGCCTGATCACCTTGCCCCAATCATTCTTAGGCCTCCCTCTACCTCTTCTCGTACCTGCCAAAGCCAACCGCTCACACCTCCTAACCGGGGAATCTATGGTTCTCCTCCGCATGTGTCCAAACCACCTAAGCCTCGCTTCCCGCATCTTGTCGTCCACGGGGGCAACGCCCACCTTCTCCCGAATATCTTCATTCCTTAACTTATCCAGTTACAGTTGCTTCAGGTGAATCACTATTATGCCAAAGCATCGAAATGTCTACTTGGACAGCCCAAAATTTCTTTTTTGGGACATATAGTGTCAGTTGAAGGAGTTGGTGTTGATAAGGAAAAGATCCAATCAGTTTTGAGTTTGCCATTTGATTTCACCCTGGAATAGAAAATATAGGTGCAGACTCGCTTTCCAGAAGACCTCATTATGCTATTCCAGTTCCATAGGATTTTTCTTAGTGGGTTGAAGCCCTTTGCGAGGATCCATACACTCGTGAGGTCTTGACAGTTGTTGATCTGTCCCCAATAACTCAGCCCGATTTCCATGTGGTGGACAACAAGCTCTATACAAAGAGAGGTTAGTGGTTCCACACAATAGCTCTCTTCACCAGGAACTTCTATCTGAGGCACATGATACACCTGCAGCAGCAGGTCATTGGGGATCTGAAGACTCTTAAGAGGCTTTCTTCCAGTTTTCTCTGGCTGATAAATGAACCTTGGGCCGAACTCAACCCCAAAAGTTAGCTCATGAGGTGAGGATTGCCCAAGACCATATATGGAGACCAATAAACCCCCCCCCCCCCATGTGGGACTCAATATCCCCTCGCGCCCAGGCCTGCAAACTGGAGCGTGGACAACATAAATGGGGCCCAACATCGGTAACAATAAATTGGGCTGGGCCTGGCTCTGATACCATGATAAATGAACCTTGGATCTAACTCAACTCCAAAAGCTAGCTCATGAGGTGAGGATTCCCCAAGATCATATAAGGAGACCAAGAAACCCAAATCCTTTGAGTATTAATGGCACTTTCTTGTCACGCACGACTCCAAATGCTAACCTCCATTTCATCCAACCCACCCCTATACGGTGTGTGACATCCTCGTCAATCTTCCCGTCCTCCTGGATAACCGACCCAAGGTACTTGAAACTGCTTCTCTTGGGGATGGCCTGTGATCCAAGCCTCACGTTCATGCCCGCTTCCCTCGACTCGACGCTAAACTTGCACGCCAAGTATTCTATCTTAGTCCTACTCAACTTGAAATCCTTAGACTCAAGGTCCATTCTCCAAACCTCCAGCCTCTCGTTAACACCGCCTCGCGTCTCATCAATCGGAACTATGTCATCAGCGAATAGCATACACCATGGCACCTCCCCTTGAATATGTCGTGTCAGTGCGTCCATCACTAGGGAAAATAAGAACCAGTTGAGCGCAGATCTTTGATGTAACCCCATTGCAACCGGGAGATGCCCTGAATCGCCTCCCACTGTCCTAACCCGAGTCTTAGCTCCGTCATACATGTCCTTGATCGCTATAATGTAAGCTATTGGCACACCTCTCCATATGGACAACCTTTGAGTGTTTAAGATTCTTGCGCTCAAGTTTGTAAATATAATCCTTTTCCATTCACTTCTCTGTAGCCTCTAACAATGTTCCTTTCACCCTCTTTTCTCTTGATACAAAAATGTAATAGTTTAAGGTTTCATCTCAAGGTCCTGAATTTTGGTATATGAATTACTATGTCACAGATTATATTTAGTTCATTGTATTAAACCAATTAAGGAAATGTGCAAGGCATTATGATAAGCATTTAGACATCCAACCTGAGTATTGGTTTTGACCAAACTAATCCAGCACTCATTGGTCTGTAGCATATATTAAAATCCCACCAGCAGGCTTGCTTGTCTAACCTTACAACATTATAATTTTCAAGCTCCTTTCAATTTAATAGAAGATTCAGGCAGATTTATAAGAACACTTGAAAATCGGTTTAACATATCAATGAAAAAGCAACATTAATGCAGAATGATGAACACCATTGTCAAAGTCTCAACAAATCAAGCTGCAGAAAATTGCTTTTTTTCCATACTGGAAGGATGTGAGTGTTGAGTCTTGCTAGGGAATAAATTTAGTTCATTTTCCGCTCATACCGAATCTAGTATGCGGAAAGACAACTTCTTGTGCGGAAAAACAACCTACAAAGAGTAACAAAGATAATTAACTGAAGTACATACTAAATCAAAATGTGGATGAAAAAAAGATACAATCATAAACTTCAAGTAATTCAAAAGTTGATCAAGTATATTCCATGATTAAGGATTTACTGGTAGATCTGGAATGGGGATTTTCTCGTAGATCTTCAGCTGCAATGAAGGGAACTCATCTTTATCCGCATCACCTCCCTCACAAGTTTCCTTGATGTATAGTAAAATCAACTCTTGGTAAGCTGGCTCCTATCAGAATAAACATTCATATCATATGAGGATGCAGATCCTAAGAGTAAAGTTTTCTAGCAAAAGATGAGCACATAAGTGTTTAAATGTTTGCTGTAATGAAGTTTACTTGACTAAGAACAATTTTTGAAGGCTTATTCTTTAGGTTCAGCGTAAGTATTCTTAAGGTGCATTCCATTGCTATTGCTAGAGATCAGGGTATTCGGTACGCAAAAGCAATATATGAGATGCAACATTTGCAATGAATTATTTAAAGCACTGCGGTCAGGTATAATATTTGCTAACCACGAAAAAATATCCAATTTTTATGAAGAATATATAGGAGTAACTCGAGGCCACTAATGTACAGTTTTAAGAAAGCAAAAATGGAAGAGAAAAAGAATGAATTGCAGTTGGCTTGGTGGTATAAAAGAATTTTGCTAATAAAAAATATAAGATAAAAGGAAAGGCAATCTCCAAAAAAAAAAAAAAAAGAACACTAGTGCTGTATAATTTATGTTAACCTAGTTGACTGGGCACGAAGCTTAAGAAAAAAGAGAAGACTTTTTAACTTGTGGTGTAAAATGAGGCACATATATTTTGTTGACTATAAACCATTGCATTAAGGTAAATTGTTTTCAAATATGGAAATATGTCATTCTTTTTCGCATGGACTAAAAAGGAAATGGGTTCACATAAATTGAAGTGGAGGCAGTAATATTTTTTAAGTAGTATATGAATTGAAGAGCCCATGATATTCATTGTGCTTCAAGCAATTATGAAGACAAAGAGTGGATATTAAGGCAGTAATGTCCTATGCTATGCGAACTGAACATGAATGTAATTGAAGTTACCTGGAGAGTTGATTTTGAGAGAAGAATGGAAATAGAAGTTCTCAACATTCTCCAAAGATCATTTGCACATGATTTCAGTGATGCGGGTTCCCATATATCGCTAAGTGATATCCTCGACAAAAAGATTGGCCTATACAGAAGATTCTCTTTGGTGAAACGGTCATTTAAGAACTCAATGAAATTTAGATCTCATTCTTAAACCAAAGAAACTAACAACAACAGCAGCAACAACAACAAAAAACTTTCATAAATTTAGGTACAATATGAGTTTTTCTTACACATAAGGAGTGTTTCAAGTTCTGTTAGAACACATAAACTCAGTCACATAGCCATATAGAATTTAGTACTCAAGTGGACGAACCTTAAATGAGATTCAATTTCATTATCATCTATTTCAAGTTCAAATTGCTGTTTGTGTTTTGACGGTAGAACTCCAATCAGCATCAGCAGCTTTTTTAGAAGCCTACCACGAGGCCCAACTGCTGAAAGATTTTCTTCATAACGAATTACAGCATTCTGTGCAGCTTTCTGAAGGGGAAGGTCATCTTCTGATAATGCGTCAACTTCAAATGGCTTATTTGATATGTGTTGGTTGTCACTAGATGTTTGCTGGAGAATGGGAAAATCCTTCAACCAAAGCTTGACTTTTTGGGCCCAAATTTGAGCATTATCTTCTGTGATAGATCTTTCCAAAACCTGGATCAAGAATATATAGCAATCTTAGAATGATTGTAACGACCTTCAAAATTAAGGGAAATCTTTGCTTCTACATCAAACCACTAAACGTGTTAGGAAAAAGAACTATATCCCATCAAGTAGAAGCATCATAATAAAGCAAATCAATATGGTTTCAAGTAATATGCAATCAATAACCAACCAAGACCAGAATGATTGAGCTCGAGAATCAGTTGGCAGCAGCCTTCACATGTTTTCCTTAAAAAAGAGCAATCTTAAAATCATTTTCTACCATCTATCGTCCAAAAATGGCCAATAGACTACCTATTTCCGCCAGTGCTTGCTGCTTCCCTTAGCACATGACTTTCGGTTCTCGTAATCTTGTCATGTCTGTCTCAGTTAAAAGAATCTGTTGATCTAGGAGAGCCTCTGAGTGAAATATTTGAAATGACGATCATTTGCCACAAATATATAGTAGCTTTTTAACAACTCTTTTGTTTAGCTTCCTTTTGCATATTTGAAGCAGCTCATTTAAAGGGAATGCACTTAATTGGCGAATGTTTCCAATTCTTTTGCAGATCCATGGAAATTTGTAACTGTGATTGCTATAAAATCCAAGAAATCAGGTTCATAGGTACCACATACCCCTCTAAACACATATTGGGGGACCCTTGCAAAGCAACTTTTCAGGGTACCTCTAGAAAAAGGAAAATCTGATGTACCAGTAGTCACATACCTCAGTCAACCAAATACTAACTTTCTTCAGAGGTTTGACTATCAGAAAGAAAACTCTTTGTAGAAACTTTGATTGCAAGTAATCTAGTTTTTCAACAATTAGCAAGCCCTTCTGCCTCTCAGTTGCATAACCACGTCTGCATGCAAAAGTTAATGACTTTAATACAAGTATATTAATTTACTTGTCAAAAAGAAAATCGAGTGGGAAAGAAATATAAGTCAATAAAGAGATGTAAGGGAAAGTGTAAGAGAGAGGAACTCAACAGAAAATAAATGAGGAATAACATGAGTAGGATTAAAGTTGTTAAAAGTCAAGTAAATCATTAAGAATATTGTGCTGAACATAATGATCATATCATAATAAATACTATCTCAAGAATTAGGAATTTTTCCATACTTCACGTAGCTCAAACCCCACAAATAAGGAGTCCTCTTTGTTGTTAAAAATCAATTTCAATATTGTTTCTCTCTTCTTTTCTATTTGCACATTATAGCAGAACTTTTACGATCTTAGTAATGTGAAAATATCTGTCAACCCAAAACCTTAAGGCAATGAGTGGAGGGTCCAAGACCTTTGTAAACACCTTTAGATATCCTCATTATCCCGTTTGGAACTTTAATAACTAAACACCCTCCGGCATAATCCAATTTTGGGATTCACATGTGAACTTTGAATGCAGACTTACGACTCTAAATATGGACTTGCTAAAACTATAAGGTAATAGTGGATGACGAGCTTTATAGACTCATTTAATTGCCTTGTACATCTGATGTAGACTTTAACTCAACAAGTAGCTTCTCCAGCTAGCGACTGGCCTTATCACTTATGCCACTGACCAAAATTTTACTTATTGTCTATGTTTTACTAACAACGCTTCTTGCAGGTGACTGATTCAACGGCAACATACCTCTTCTTGTTCTGATGATTCTTCTAGCAACTGTTTCTTGAAAATTCTTCTCCTTTTTTCCCCAAGGTAGTAGAGTTTGAATGTTGAACCCCTCATCTGAACATCGATTTCTGGTCGGTGTTCTAGAATAAATCTCAAAGGGGAGCCTTTGCGTAATTGTAAAGTTGCTGCCATGTGACCAGGAGGTCATGGGTTCGAGCCGTGGGAACACCCTCTTGCAGAAATGCAGGGTAAGGCTGCCTAAGATAGACCATTGTGGTCCAGCCCTTCCCTGGACCCCGCACATAGCGGGAGCTTACAGCACCGAGCTGCCCCTTTTTTGTTCCAGAATAAATCTCATTCTCTTTTTATTTTTCTACAAGATATCAGAGTTTGGATATTGAGTTATTAGATTTTGGTTTTGAGTTCCTCTATGAATGTTGAATTTTCTGTCATTGTTCACGAGAAGTCCTTTTCTCGTTCTTTTTTTTTTTTTTATGATATCAAAGTTTGGGTATTGAGCCCCTCCTCAAAACATTAAAATTTTACCAGCAGTCTTCCCACAATTTTTTCACCATGGTAACAGAATCTTCGTACGAGTCCATTAATCTTGTTGGGATATATACTATTAACCATGAGTTTGGTTTGGATATAGTATTTATTATAGAGAAATTGTGTTTTACGTCTGTGTCCTTTACCTATATAATAGATGATTTATAGAGTTTAGCTTATACACGAAAGATTAAATCATCGATTTTTACAAGTATAAAGATTATGTTCACAATCTAAGATGGAATTGGACAAACCATCGGAATGATTGTAGCACAAGATTAATATTTTTATTTTATATTTAGTTATTGGCATTAATTAAAATTTATATATATTTTATATGAAATCTTAATATATTCTATCCCATATAAGATATGGGATATATATCCTTATTCCGAACCAAATGACCCCTAGTGTTTTAGCTTATGTTTTTGTGGGAGATTGATTGTAACAACCCGATCGGTCGTTTTGAATTTTTGCACTTTGCTCGCTAGTTTTCGGGCATGACTAGTCCCGTGTGAGGTATTATGACTTATGTAAATCGTCGGTTTTGGTTTTCAGGGTAATCGGAATGGATTTGGGAAGAACAATTCTCAGTTTGAAGCTTAAAATTTGAAAGGTTTGACCAAGTTTTTGACTTATTAGTATATGACCTCGGATTGGAGTTTTTATGATTTGGTTAGCTCCGTTAGGTGATTTGAGACTTAGTAGCGTGATCGAAATGTATTTTGAAGGTCGGGAGTAGATTTAGGCCTGAATTGGCGAAATTAGAATTTTGGCGATTTCCGGTTGATAGGTGAGATTTTGATATAGGGGTCGGAATGGAATTCCGAAAGTTGCAGTAGGTCCGTTGTGTTATTTGGGATGTGTGTGCCAAATTTCAGGTCATTCGGACGTGGTTTGATAGACTTTTTGATCGAAAGCGGAATTGGAAGTTTTTGGAGTTCTTAGGCTTGAATCCGAGGTGAATTTGGTGTTTTGATGTTGTTTTGAGCGTTCCGAAGTTTGGAACAAGTTTGAATGATGTTATGGGATATGTTGACATGGTTGGTTGAGGTCCCGAGGGCTTCGGGTGAGTTTCGGGTGGCTAACGGATCAATNGATGATTTATAGAGTTTAGCTTATACACGAAAGATTAAATCATCGATTTTTACAAGTATAAAGATTATGTTCACAATCTAAGATGGAATTGGACAAACCATCGGAATGATTGTAGCACAAGATTAAATACAATTTAACTTGATTATGGGAATGGTATAATTTCGACTTCTTGTGCTAGTACATTTTGTATGTATTGAACGGACCAAGTAGAGATAAGTATTTTATTCCAACTTCAATAAGAGTTTCCTCTTTTCTCTTCTAATTGAGAAAAGTTATTTACACTAACCTGAATAATATGGCACTGGACTGAGATGCCCTCTTCCAGTCTACAGATATAGGTAATGTAAGAAGATAATCAGTATTTAGAGCAGATGTCAGCCTCAGATCTCTAGCAGACAATTCTTCAAAACCCGCATTGGAAAGCAGCTGCAGGAAAGCATGTTGAAAACGACTGGAAACAGCAGTTCTACAGGAAATTTCAGATGTTAAGTCACATGCAAAATCAATGTCCACCAAAAGTTATCATGAGAACCCGTGTAAAAACCAAAAGCATATGATATTAGACACTGCAGGAGTTCTAATAGATATTTGTTGTATAGTTGTGGTCATTTTTGCAGCTCTCAAAGATCTCTTGCTTGAGCTCAACAAAAATGTTTTTAAGTTCACATAGTTATCATTTTCCAAAAGCATTCGAATAAAATAGTAAGTGATATGTCCTTATCTTTTGTCAGGTTGCCTCAATTTGAAGCAGTCTAAACCCATGTCAAGTTTCCTCAGCTTCTTTCATTTTTCTATAATTCCATAATAAGACCCAGCTTTTAGACAAACAAAATTAGGAGAATTCCTACAACCAACCTTGTGAACGGAAACTGGGAAATCTCCTTTCCTGACTTGTCAGCCCTTATCAAATTAAGACTCTCTTATGGTTATAATCAAACTTCGATTTAGAAGGCATCTCCGACTCTCTAGCCTTCAATACTATAAATTTGTTCTTTTTTCTTTTCTCAACAGTGTATCTTCATGCTGAATCAGTACTATATGCAGATTAAAGATTGGCAAAGCACTTTGTGACCCTCAAGAAGAATTTCGATTGGGCATCTTCAAAATAGCAATTTCTGTCCAATAGACAGTTCTATACATTATTTTCCTTAATGTTAGATGTTTTACCTGGGTTGTCAGTTCCAGTAGCTGATTTTAGAGCCTTTTGCATTCATTTTCTTTTTATCGATCTTATATAGTGACGCAGCTTAAATTAATTATTAAACTTTATGATATTACACGCTATTATAGAAGATAGCAACATACCTAGACTCCTCAAGAGAGTCTTTGTTGACAAATTTGAGAAAAGAAACATAAGGAGATCCTGAGAATTGATCAGAACCTGAACGCCATAGATTCTTCAGTTCCATATCCCAGTCATATTTATCAATGTCTTTGACCTTCTCAACATCACTCATCATAATGTCGGAACCACTTCCATTTGGCGTGAAATTTCTTTCTTGCCCAGATGAAACTGCAGTTTTATTACAACTATCATTGGCATGCGATCGATCATAATCAACTCGCATTTCCTCTAAGATGACTTTGTGTTCAGCATGGAGAATCAGGTCCAGGCATCTGCAATTACAGAAATTCTTTTAACACAAACCTGAAAGTAAAAAAAGTGTATTCAACAATTAAAGCTCTAACCTTCAATTTACACAACTATAGATGGGGTTAAGTGACTAGAATTCCTAGTGTAACATGCTAGAATTTAGGATTTGACGAAGTAGAATTCATTCAGATGTCTGAAATATTACGTTCCAAAATTCTTGCTCGTGCTGTAAGGTCATATAAATTAAGTGGAATAATGCAGGCCCCCCGAGTTATAAATTTTCTAATTACAGCTCTAATGAATCTTCTCTTTAGCTCCACTTGAAAGATAAAACATAAGTTTGGAGAAAGCAAGTGGACAATTGAAAGACTTTCCGAGTTTAATTTGGTTTCTCACAACATTTTGGGGGTTTTTACAGTGATGAAGTTTCAAGTCAGCATAGCAAAAATCATACTCCTCCGTCTTATTTTATGTGACGGTGACTTGTCACGGAGTTAAAGAAAAACTATGAAACTTGTGGTCTAGAGCAAGCCATAGACATTATTTGTGGTTTAGAACAAGCCATAGACATTTGTGTAGCTTATCATCTCATTAAGGGTAAAAAATAAAATTTAAAGTTAAATTGATTATAATATAGAAAGGTGTCATTCTTTTTTAGATAGACTAAAAAGGAAAATGTGCCACATAAAATGAGACAGAGGAGTAGCTTGTATGAGTTGACGTGTGACCAAGAGAAAGGCGTTCATCATATTATTTCCAGTAAGTGAAAGATCTCACAGCTCTAAGTAAATATTTACTAAACCACTGTTCTTACGTTGTATGTTGCAGCATTTGAGAGCTGAAATACGTCAGTTCTACTTACATAGTTTTGCCATCAATTAAATGTCACCTTTTTGGTTGTAACATGATTTCATCATCAATAAGAACAATGAGGCATAGCATTTATGTTTATAAAAAGCAGTCTATATCAATTGGAAAAACCAGGGCCAAAGCCATGATATAGCAGACAGGTTGTCCTCCTCTCATCACCTAGACTTAGCTTATTATTCTCTTCCACAGTAAGATATTAGTCCTATCCGGCAGTCTACCTATTTCTAGAGCAGACTCGGAGAGGAATTAGCTCTTTCATTTCCTTGACAGAAGACTTCTTCAAATCATTCACATATTCATTACATTTATGCCAGACCTTACCGGAAAGGTGGGAAAATAAGGTTGTTAGCAAACTATATTATTAACTAAATAGTCCCTTTAGAAAATTGAGACAGTATAAATATGTGGACCAAACCTTTAGGGGGCCCAAAAACAATTGTTAGTTTGAAGAAAATGATTCTATTTAAGGATATGAAAGACCATCCTAACACATGTACCTACTACAACAACAACAACAAAAACCGTAGTGTAATTCCACATGTGATACCTAGTAAGAGGTAGTAATAACTGATGGGGAAAGGAGTCCCTATGTTTCCTCGCATGCTAAAATTGACAAGAAATTAGATACTCCAATAGTGTAATCAAATTCTGAACCTATATAGTCATATACATCTTATGAAGGCCAAATTAATTGGAGTCCTTCCATTTCAACTTTGGACTGCACTAACTGCAGACCTGTAAATGGACACAACCCACAAAATCCACAAAGGAATTCTTTTTCTTTCTTTCTTTCTTTCTTTTATGGTGGGTGGGGAGGTGGGGGGATTTGTTAGCTAGCTCGACAACCTTTCCACAAATGAGGTATTTTGCAAGCTAATTGCGAATATATATGTAATTAGTCCTAGTCCCATATGTAATAGGAGTAGGTTATATATTATGTGTACTTATAAATAAGGTTCATTGTATTACAATTAACACAAATAATAGTAGATTTTTCTCCCGTGCATTCTCACATGGTATCAGAGCATTTAAGTGATTTGGCTAAACGACTAACGATTATGAAATTAACAAAACTACCGGGAACATAAAGAGCTGAATCTAAAGGTGAGGAAGGAACTGGACTTGCTTGACCTATTCTAGTTGCCATGGTTTGAGACTCGTTGGCCATTGTGTCTGTTGGAAGAGATTGAGAATATGAAATAGTAGTGAAAAGAGATATGTTACCAGAAATGTGACCGGATGCACCTGAATCAACAACCCAAGAATCGTGAGATGAAGATTGGGAGACACAAGTCACGCTATTACATGTTTGAACAACGAAAGTTGTCTCTGAAGATGTCTTTTTACATGCTTTGTACTAAAGGAACTCAATATAATCCGGTAGAAAAACCATCCAACAATTCCTAGTATTCGATCCCATTTCGCTACAATTAATTTCTCAAATTCTTGACTAAAAGTTGTTGGGTTAACTTGAAATAGTGGAAAAAAAGAACACTATATTATGCCGAAAAGCATTGTTCACGCCGAAAAACGCCGTAGCTCGCCGAAAAATTCCAAAGTTGTCGGAATCTGTCAGAAATAGTACTGGTGGACTCGGAATTGCTGTGCGAGTAAGCTGTCCTGAAGGAAGTTTGTCGGAATCTGGCTGGAAGAGGTCTCACGAACCCGGCGCGTGCACAGATCTCGCCGAAAAATTGCGAGGTGACTGAGTTCTTTCTTCCCAGATGTCGTTGGAATGACGCACAATGATCTTTTCTCACTGATGCTCTAATACCATGTGAAAATGTACGGGAGAAAAATCTAATATTTATGCTAATCGTAATACAAAGAACCCTATTTGTAAGTACACATAACATATAACCTACTCCTATTATATATGTGACTAGGACTAATTATATATATAATCACATAGCTATTCTAACCTATGTTGCGCAGACTCTCCAAAATGATGCCGCACCCGCGTCGGGTCCTCCAAAAGACACTACCCGACAACATTTTCGGAGAGTCCGAGCAACTTAAAATCTAACAGCTACCTTTAGTGCGCAAAATAGCACATGCCTGCCATGGGCTTGGCTAACAATTTCCTGACTAGCTCTATGCATGGGTCTAAGAATACAAGTCGTGACCTCCAAATGTCAGGCCCATGGCTCGCCCACAATATAGCCTTTGACCGAATCCAAAAGGAGAAGGTTGTCGTTCCAACTTACTCATCAACCACCCCTAAAATAGTTGGTCCATGATCTCGCTCAACCAAATCATGTGTATGGAACTTGGACTCTACCCAATAACGTGTCTTAGAATGATCCACGATTATCCTACGTACATCGGCCTAGTCATCATGAATTTCGCATGCATGAGGTTCCAAACATCCTTTGTAAAGAATCCACAAGCCCTCACGGACGTCCGGCCTATCTCTGAAACAATATTCTCCATGAGTTGCTTTCTCCACTGGCCATATACACCATACTCCACAAATCATTTGTGCCAACTTATTTTTCTTAAGACTAAGTCAAGGAATGATAACTACTTGAGGAGCCATTCCCCCGTTCTTTGGGATAGGGCTCCATAACCAATCCTTGGAAATAAGAAGCCACTCCTCCACTTCTCTGGGATAAGACTCCACTTTTACCTCCACTACCACCTACAAAAGTAGTAGGTAGTTGGATTCTTCACTATAAATAGGACTGCTTAACTCCCTGAATAGGCATCAAGCAGAGGACGTCTCCTCTCACGTACCTACAAAATACTACTTACTACAGTTCGTCTACATAGATTCATAGATCATGACAATACTGCAAGTTATTGTCCACGAAATCAAACTTGATCCCCTGGGATCTTAGCCTCTAATAGTTGTGTTCTTGCAGGCTTATAGGCGTGCTAGCATTCTCCNTCCTACCCCCACCCCCCCCCCCCAAACCCAAACTCTCCATCAAATTCGGACACAAAATCTCTAAGTCTTCCACTACATTATTCTTTCCATATTATACAGACGATATCTAAAAACATATGGTATCAATAAGATCTTTACCCCTCTCTCCTTCTTTAAACTATATTTCTGTGTCTTTATATTTCTCGCATTCACTTTACGATTTTCTTTGCTTTCAGGCTGTCACTTCCCCTTCCCCAAACGCTAATAGAATTTGGCTCTACAACATCTGTGTGACTGGCCAACAGTTGAGCTGTTGAATGGTTTACACTATAGTGAAATGCTTATTCAAAAAGCATAAGCTAAACTAGCAAGTCGACAAAGTACTGAACTGATATTCCACCAATAGCAACCCTCCCCCACCCCCCCTTCCTCCCTCCCTTCCCACAAATGTGAATAGCCAACAAAGAAACCTTGAATTGTAGGAGCAGTATCCTTAAGAAAATGCTCCATCTGCAGTATATCACCAACAAACATGAAATGATGAAAACTTAGCATCATTATATACTCCACATTTGCAAATAGAACACTTTCCTCAAAGTTCCAGACGTTCAACAAATCAAAATATCAGCAACTACTTTTAATAGTGATTAAGTCAAATCAATTTGATATTATACATGCACATGGAAAAAGGGAGTTGAAGTAAGCAAAAAGTTGAGAAATTTACAATGATACATGACGAAATTGATCGGCTTCCTCCGGTGAATTAAACATGGTAGAAGTGATGGCACCTAACAGCTGCGATTTGGAAGCGGCAATATATCTTTGTCTGGGCACTTTAATACCAGAAATTCCTTCACTCTCAGGTGTATCATCTGAACTGCTACTGCTACTAGGTTTTGTTTCAATAGGACGGAGATCGTCAGTCGGGGGCTTGAATTGGGACTGTAATTCCGATAAGCCAACTGATGGTGATTTATTAGAGCAGTTACTGACATGACTTGTCGCCGGGACAAACCGAGAAAGAAACTGCGTAGACGGGAAATTCGACGTCGACGGCGAAGATAGAGGAGTAATACTGTGAAAGATTTGCAGAGACATAAGAAATATACTTCTAGTTGACAAGTATTTGCATGGACCGGATTCTCCTCTAAACTAGGATTGTTGGCTATTTTGCGCCTTTTGACTGTTAACTACTCGAGCTAATACGACGTAGTCTGAGTTCAACAATCTTGGCCTTACATTTTCTCTGTTTTAGATAATTGCGATTGCTGTCTTTTTTCTTTTTCTTTTTTCTTTTTGTTTCACTTTTTACCTTTTTGTGGTTTCATTAACAATCAAGAGAGATCTTGGGATAGTACAGGTATTCCGATAATCGGCAAAAATACATGTCTTTGAGTATCGTCGTGCTTCATATCTTGTGTGATTTGATGCGGATTACATGGTATTTGGAGTATTTTATGCTCATTACGTGTTTATTATGTAGGAACGTATTTGAATGAAAAAATATTGAAAAGATGATGATTTGGCCCAAAAAGGAACGTGAAAATAGAATAAAAACTAAAGGATGCTCGTCCACCAAACGTCGCGCCTGCGACGAAGGCAGAAGAGCCAGAGGAATCAGGCTTCACGCAAAATAATACTTCAACACATTGCATGAGGCATCGCGAGTTAGAAAAGAAGAGAGTTGGGGGCTTAGCAGCATCACGAAGCGCGGGAGGCAGATGCTCCCTCTAGTTATCCTAGCCGAATTGGTATTGGATTAAAGCGTCTCCTACACCTATAAATATACCCTAAATGTGATTTTTACAAAACTTTTGACCTAGGGAAGACACTACGTTATGAGCCAAGAACACAAAGGGAGCGAAAACGAACAAGCTTCCGCTACGAGTTTCTTTCTTCTTCTTTTTCTCTTGTTGGTTATGAATTCTAGTATTGCACTTTTACATATTATTATGAGTAGCTAATTTCTACTCTAGCTTCTCCATCATCATCGGTCATCGCGGTATCTATGGTTGGCACGGGCGGAGGGCTCGTCACCACAACTTTCGGAGATGACTTGGGGCGGCATTCTTCTCCCTTTTATTCTTTCCCCCGGCCACAGAGTAGTACTTTTTTTTTGTTACTTGTTCTCTGGCCGGGGACTCCGAGAAGAAATATTTGCACTTGAAGCAAGCCCGGAGACACCTGTTCCAATAAGCGCCTCCTGAAGCAACTCGTTGCATCAGCAGGATCATTCAAAACGTCCTCCTCGGGGACGACAATCGAACCTGCAAGTAGACCTGAATTCGACAAAGAGAGAAGGGGTTTATTAATTTGCTCACACGAAAACAAAGACAAGATGAGTCTAAGTTACCATGATTTTTGGGCTCCACTCGTATTTAAGGGTCAGTTCTTTCCACGTGCGGGTTTCGGGCGTAGTAATGTTCAGGATTTTCTGGACTCACTAGTCCAAGCCTTCATCCCTAGGTGGAACCCATTGAGTTGCTAAAATAGGTGAAAGAAGGAGGGTCGATAAGGATAAGAGAAAACTTCTAATGAAAGAAATATTAAACAAGGAGCTTACAAGTGCGATTTCATGATTCCAAAAAGATGAAGTCGTTGCCGAAATGATATCACTAGTGGCAACTGCAACAAACCGTTCCATCCACCCACGGTTGTTGTCATTATCCATGATAGATAGCAAGGCATGGTGGCCGCGTTTGTTGAAGTTTATCATTCCCCCACGGAAGATTTTGGGGGAATAGAGGTTCATCACGTGAGCTAGGGATAGCTCCTCTCCCTTTTCTTGGCACAGGCACTGAAGACAAGCAATCGTCCTCCACACGAAAGGACTTACTTGATCCAAACGCATCTAAAAGTGGAGACAAAACTACGTAATAACAGAATCAAGTTCACCGCTCAAAGAAAACGCTCCAAAAGTAAAGGAATACATGTAAAAGTATGTAAAAACCTCCTTGGGTGAGGTTACCCGCTCCTCCAGATCAGGAGTGCTCCCAAAGTAAAGGGATACGTGTAAAAGTATGTAAAACCCTCCTTGGGTGGGGTTACCCGCTCCTCTAGATCAGGAGTGATAATGTCTAAATCCTAACAACGACAATCTTCCTTCACAACAGAAATACTGGAAGGACGAATGGAAGAAGAGTATCTGCCAACGACCCATGTACGAGAGTTAGCATAAGGAAACTTCTCTTCGAAATCTTTGGTGGTAATCAGGCTCTTTGGGACAATGATACTCACCGTAGGGGGAGCAGCATCGTCAGCTTTGCCTTTGTTCTTTGAAGAACTAGGTTTTCTTGAAGAGGAGGCCATTTCTTATCAGTGAAAGAGTTTTTTCTCTCAAAGAAAGAAGTTGAGGAAAGGTTGAAGTCGGAAGGTGAGTTGAGTAAAGAAAGTCTTAGAAAATTCAAAATGTTATAAAGTGTAAAATTTGGGAAGTAGATGCGTACAAGTAAAGGTTTAGGCGGCTAAATTTGTGGCCATAATTACCTCGATAGCTAGCAAAAGTTATGCTGAATCGTGGGATGACGCGTGTTCGGGGCATTAAATGCGGAGAGACGTGCTTCTAATCAACCGTCAGAAGTCTCTCCAGGGAGGTCAATGAAATTCCCACCAAAAGGAACGTTTCTACCAACTTCCCGGTGACACAAAGTTATGTCACCAGAAAGAAAGAAAAACAAAAGCTAACAGTCAGTAAGACGAAGTAAAGAGTGTTTGCACTACTTAGACATGTATCATATAAGGTTATGCAATAATCCGCATCCTAATTTGGGGACCTCATTATGCCTGAGGTAGGCCTAAGCGACACATGGACTTGGAGAAGATTCATGCCAATGTTTGCCACATTCCATTAATGCAAAAATACACCAAATCAATCTTTTACTAAATCGATAATAATTATAAAGTCACTAATGGAATAAGCCTTATTATATCGAAATTTTATCTAATCTAGAAAGCACTAAAGAACATTATCTCCTAATATACTTGCCCCTTGAAGGACCTTCTCCATGCTTGGCTCTCTTGACCCCATCAATCACATTCCCTAGATCGCGCATATCCAGTAGCAAGCCTTTGCCATCTTCTGTCCCTCATCATCGTCCATGCCTTGACAATCCCAAAGCCTCTTTCTCATCTTCCCTTCCAGCTCCATCAATCCTTGCTATAGATATTCTAACATTTCTGTTGACTTATTGGCAATCTCCTTCCATTCCGTTATCGCCTCCATGTTCACTTTATGTTGTTCCAGATGCTTAGCTCGGACTCGAACACCCTTTTGCATAGCCTTTTATACTTCACTTATGCTTCATCCACCTCATCTATGATCCTATATTTCATATTGACTCCCGGTTTGACGTCCCCAGCTATGTCGTCCTCCAACCATGAGAGATAGTAGTACATGAACGACGTGATACCTGTCTGGTTCAATAGTCTCTCCTTTCACGATGATCTTTTAGTTCCACATGTGTTGCGCTTCGAACTTGAACTGGATGACATCTCTTTCGAAATATGCCTTACACTGAACCATGTTGGAAACCCGAGATATGACATGTTTCCTTCCAGCTTGCCTCATTACCCTTATAGGAGCGTAAAGGTAGATGCCTCGCAGCCCGATCAGTACTAAGTGAGTAGTTCCTTTAGGTCTGATAATGAACTCACTACTAGGAAACCATTCAAACATCCAATGCACTTGCTCGTCTGTCAGATTGCTGAAGAAACGTACCCAGCCTACAACATTTCCAGGCTTTGCAAACCTGTCTGGAATGAATGTCATTTTCTTTGGATGATGATTGGCTATGTAGTCATTCAGTGGCCCTCGTAGAAGCTCTTGGCAATAATCACCCCTCTGAAAGTGTTCCAGCAGCCAAACTTATAGCAAGAGATTACAACCCTCAAAGTGTCCAGACCCATGCTTGCATCGATCCAAAGCACGGTACATCTCAGCTAAGATCATCGGGATGATAGTGTACTTGTTTCCCTCGATATCCTCCATTAAGGTCCTGGCGACCATGGCTAAGCGAGTATGAATTCTCCCCTCTTGCATCGGAAAGATAAACAAACCCAAGAAACAGATTATGAAAACATAAACCCGGCGGTGCACCCATCCTAAAGAGGTAATGGATAGCCCCTCATGATGAAGGCGATATGATTTTCTATGCCCATAACGCTCATAGAGAAATTAAAAGGGGATATATGATTTCTTCAGACATACCAGCTCATCATTCTTCTTAAAACCCAACATCTTCAGAAAACTACGTGGAGTGCGATTCTCTGGCACCAATAGCCCTGGACTACCCCATGGTAACTCGGCAAAACCTCCTATTTCTTCCAGGAGATGAGTCATTTCTATATTTCCAAATTGAAAAACATCTCTCTTCCCATCCCAAAACATGGTAGCAACCTCGATTAGTTCCCTATTTGGTCGAATATTCATCAAAGATGGCAGGTCACCAAGCATTCTCCTCACGTGGTTTCTGTCACAGGGTGCAAGGTCTTTCCACCAATCAATTAGAAAAGGTGGGATATTCTAGACCATACCAAACCTGGGGATTTCGTGCTTTATTTTCTGCAAACAAATAAAGGTTAGACCTTTCCCCCTCCAGATTCGACTATTTACGCAATAATGATCAACATGTTGGCAAGTTTTCTCCAAGTAATGCACATAATATGATGGTGTCCTTTGGGATTATAGAAATCTCGTTGGACTTGGGACAAGGTTCATCTAAGTGGGTTGATACGTCAATGACGTCTCAATCCGTACTAGGTTTAGCATGATGTATGTATTAAATCGGAGTGTGGTTTCTAGAAAGGTTTAGACTGGTACTATCGAGTGGACAACTCGAGAGGGAAAGGCACATGACCATCGACTGTATTGTTGATCGACTAGTCTACCACAAATAAGCCTTTTCTGTTTAAAAGGGTGATTTCAGGAAAGCGCGGACACTCATCAAGCGCCGCTATGTTGATAATAAGCACGAGTGGAGTATGATGTGGAGCATGCTTTATGCAGAAATAGTAACACGTTGCCAAGTATTTGCATGATGAAAGTGCATAAAAAGAGTAAATGATATGGTAAAGATAAACAGGAGGAGGAAAAGAAGAGAAAAGAAAAGAAAGACAAAAGAGAGAAGTCAGTTTAACTCATGAAAATGTGCAAGAATGTGATGCAGCAAATAAGGAAAGGGGGATGGGAGAGACATGATATAGCAGTCTTGAACAAGATGAAGGAAACGGAGAGAGGACGTTTATGTCATAGCAATAAAGGAAATCAGGGATGGGATGTTCATGTCATAGCAATTTAGACAAATAAAGGAAAGTAAGGGAAGGCGTATGCATGTCATCAAATAATCCACACAAGTCAACTTCGTTATGGTAAGAGCCTAAGTGTAAATCTCTAGCAGAGTCGCCATGCTTCGCGCTCCGTTTTATCGCGAAAGCGGATTTCGACGTGTGACAACCCTTTTAAAGGTGCGTATTAAAAGAGAAGAGTCTCCACCTAATTATTTTAAGGTGTGTTAGGGCACCTATTTACAAATAACTCTGTGTTAACTAGTCTACGTCACCAAAGATCGGGTAAGGGCTCAAATTACCTCAACGAGAAGGTGTTAGGCACTCTTCGAGGTCCACAACTATGAGTCCCGACCGAAGTTCACACTATATGGATTATTAGATTATAATTGTCCTATGTGATCATATAAGTGAGGGAAGACAAAGAAATTAAAGGTTCTATTATGAACAAGTGTAAAGAAAATCGGGCAACAATTAAGCTATTTAGATAATTAGTACAAGTCTTTAGCGGTTACACGATACAACTTAATTGTTCTAAATTCAACTACTAAGTGTGAACGATAATTATATAAGGAGGGGGGATCCTAAGTTTTTTAGCCTAAAGGATCACCCGGTGCAATATAAACAATACTTCGCAACTCCCTTAGGGTAGGGGTTACTCATATTATTCAGTGGGCACAGACTATCATCTGCTGCTACCCAATTACTATGTTAAAGTTGTTTACCTGAAGCGTTCTAATTCAATGCTAAACCGTGCCCTATGCGTGCACTACCCGTCCCATGACTATGGTCCAGGAGGCTTTGGACATACTATTCGGGTGGTTCTAGACTTCACTTAGGGTGCTCAAAATGATAAAACTACATAAAGATAATTAAGGGCCCAGGTTGGCCTCTACAAATAAACAACAAATGCACGCAGGAATATTAGTCAGTATACCGTTCTAGGGTTAAGACGCATTAGAGTTGTTGAATCCTATGGACATGGTTCTATGTGATTGTAATTTCCAGCATCGTATAAGCAGTACTGCAGCTTGAGACTAATGAACTTGCAGATTGAAGGCGTTAAAATCCCTATAGGCATGATCTCTAAATTGTTCGCGCAATGAGGCAGTAAGACTGTTCGAAGGCTCAGAGTTAACGACGTTTGATATATAGACATGATTTTCTGGGGGAGTGACAATATCCTATAGGCAGAATTGACAATTAAACTTGATTTTTATAATATTTTATCCCTATAGGCATATCATCTAGGTGGGACAGTATAATGAAAATAACAAAAATAGTTGATTAATAGAATAAAATCATATAGTCATGATATCTAGATGAGCATTAGCGAAGACATCTATTATCTTATCCTATAGGCATGGTGTCTAATAATTAAGCAAGGCATTTTATTCCTATGGACATGTTGTCTAAGAGCGCACAGTAATAGACATGAAATCAAGTATAGCGATTACTAACATACTTTGGATAGTGTACGAGTATTAGACAAGTTAGGTGAAGTGTGTGATTTCCTATAAGCATGAGTTCTATTAGTGTACAGAAATAAAGCAAGTTAAACAAAATAGCAAATAAAGCACGTAGACCCTATATGCATGTTTTCTACCCTTTATGCAAGAATAGAGTACACTCGTTTCTCGAATTTCACTAACTCCCCAATTGTTTGTTTACAAATCATTATAGGCCCAGAATGAAATAATACATACTTAAAGATGACAAATACAGGCTGAAACAAATACAGGCCCACTAAGGCAATTACAGACCCAATACAAAGTAACCCAAGGGCATCCCCATGCCTTCAATAGTCTTATTCCCCGAACAAATAGCAGGCCTAAACCACAGGCTCACCAGGACAATACAATATTCCTGAATCCAATGGCCAGGTCGAACAACACATATGGACCAACACCAGGCCCAACGAATAACTTACTTACCCAAATGGATGCCAAACTTAGCCATACAGACACATAGAATTAATTAAACAACTTTGAAGCTTAAAAACTTAGTTCTTAAAGTTGTGACTAACAGTAGCTCTAGCCAAGACATATAGACAGGATCATAACAAATTGGAAGGCACACAAAGCACATATGAGGCAAGTTTATGGTTGTAATTCCAGAAATAAAGTTTAAGAGTGATAAGATTGACCATTATAGGATAGTAAACCATTCCAAAGAGTTTCAAAATGAAGCATTATTCAGGATCAACCTAAAGAACTTTAGATGAGGGTCGACCAGAGTCATAGAAAAGAAGCAAGTAGAGCACAACTTTCACATGAAAGTGTCTATCATGAAAAAAAATACTAACGAAAATAGCGTAACCAAACAGGTTGATGGACATGGTCTACAAACAATCCTTAATTGAGCATGAAAAGTCTTGAATGTGCTAAATACCAGTCATAACAAAAAGACTTAAACAATACCAGAACTCATAGTGGGCAAGGATACACCAAGATCTAGATTACACATAGAAGAAAAGCTAGATATTGCATTTTTACCTTGTAGACTTTAGGCAGTACTAATCAGGCATGGAGCACACTTTAAAGTTTACAAGTAGCAAGGAAGCATATTAGGCTAAACATTGAGACAATATTGTCACATGGGATGATCATGGGTCAATTTGTAGAAAAATAGTAGGTTATGCATAAAAGATTCAGCAGAAAAAGACTCATTAAGGCAATTTCTAGGCAGGAACTAGTTCCCTAGGAGTTCCAGTACAAAAGTTCAAGGTAAGGCATGAGAAAGGACTCATAACAAACAACCAATATAGGAATTCGAGCATACATAAACATAATAGTCTCAAACAAGCATAACCATCAGAAATCTTCCAAATTGAATATACTAAATGAACATATATAGACTTATATAGATTCTGATGAAGAATTACAGAAGAATTTCAAAGCAAGGTCGACATAGAGTCATATTGGTTTCCAAGAGTTCAAGTAAAATAGATATTCAAAATCATGAACATAAGAAGGGAGAAAACATAATTGTGAGGGACTAAACACTTACCAATTTGCAGATTTAATAACAAATAGATTAATATTTCTACATGTACAATAATTTTTTTAACACAAATACAATGAGTTCGGTCGGACCAGCATTCAGGCTTCTAGTTTTGCCACTTCTTATAATGCATTAATAGTGTAAGGGTACATAGATTACGCTTTTTCTTAGTATCACTTCTCAATGGTAAAGTAGATACAGGTAAAAAAATCAAAAAATAGTTAATTTTTTATTTAATATACAAAGAGTTTATGAATTGAACGCTTTCCTATATTATTATGTTGAAAGGATATATTTAAAAAATATATGAGGCAAGTTTACGGTTGTAATTCCAGAAACAAAGTTTAAGAGTGACAGGATTGACCATCATAGGATAGTAAACCATTCCAAAGAGTTTCGAAATGAAGCATGATTCAGGATCAATCTAAAGAGCTTTAGATGAGGGTCGAGCAGAATCATAGAAAATAAGCAAGTAGAGCACAACTTTCACATGAAAGTGTCTATCATGAAAAAAAACTAATTAAAATAGCATAACCAAATATGTAGATGGACATGGTCTACAAACAATCCTTAATTGAGCATGAAAAGTCTTGAATGTGCTAAATACCAGTCATAGCACAAAGACTTAAACAATACCAGAATTCATTTTGGAGGTAAGTGATTTCTACATAATGTGAGCGTAATACATAAATTATGGGAAGATTTTAACATGTAAATTGTGGAAATATTAGGATTTGGTTGAAATTGGAACACTGAGTTCCATAATAGTGGTCTATCATGTCCAAGTTTGACCGAAGCCAACGTTTTGAGTAAACGGCCTCGAAACTAGAATTTGATGGTTCCAATAGATTCGCATGATGATTTTGTAGTGTTCGAACCGGATTTCGGGTGCTCCCGGAGCGTTTTAGCGCTTAATATTGAAAGTTGGTTCATTGAAGGTCTTCTAGTTCTTTAAATTTGGTTTGGAGTAGACTGTTGTGTTATCGAGGTCCATTTGGGAGTCCAAGCTTGGGAATAGGTCTGTATGGTGAGTTATGACTTGTACGCAAAATTTGGTGCCATTCCGAGTAGTCTAAGTATGATTCGGCGCATTCAGAGCTAGTTAAGAAGTTGAAGTTCATAAGTTGATTCAATTTGGTTTTGGGGTGTGATTCGTAGTTTCAATGTTATTTTATGTGTTCGGAGGGTTCGAGTAGATTCATATTATGGTTGTAGACTTGTTGGTGCATTTGGATGGGGTCCCGAGGGGCTCGGGTGCGTTTCGGACCTCTCGGAGCTAAGTCCAAAAATCTGCTGGTATGATGTTCTGGTTTCCTTCTTCAAGAACGCGTAGGGACCCTTGCAATTGCGAAGAAGGAATTGAGGACTGGGTGATGTTGTTCTTCGCGTTGGCGAAGTCTGGGATGCGTTCGCGAAGCTTGGGACCAGTGGCCTTCGCGTTCGCGGTTGAGTTGTCGCGTTCGCGTAGAATACCTAGGCCTGGGCCAAGGCAACCCAGTTGCCTTTCACGTTCTCGAGTGAGGGCACGCATTCGCGTAGAATACCTAGGCCTGGGCCAAGGTAACCCAGTTGCCTTTCGCGTTCCCAAGTGGGGGCACGCGTTAGCGATGAGAGGGCGACTCAGTGCATCGTGTTCGCGAGTGTACTCTCACGATCGCGGAGAGGAGTTTTTCTGGGTTCATGCCTTTTGCCTTCGCGATCGCGAGGGCTTGTCCGCAATCGCAAAGAAGGCCGACCTAGGTAGTGACTTCATAAAAATAGGGATTTATGGCCTTTTTGTTCATTTCTCTCATTTGTTAGCCGAATTTGGAGCTTTGTAGAGGGGAATTTTCACCTAGCTATAGAGGTAAGTGATTTCTACATAATGTGAGCGTAATACATAAATTATGGGTAGATTTTAACATGTAAATTATGGAAATATTAGGATTTGGTCGATAAACCTAGATTTTGATAAAAATGAGATTAGAACACGAAAATAATTATGGGATTAAGCGAAAATTATATATTTGTTTCTTAAGGTTATGGATAACATTTATTTATAAAAAATTTCGGAATTCGGGCACGTGGACCCAGGGGTGAATTTTAGGAAGCTTCCAAATTGGGTTAGGTAATCACTTTAATAGTTAAATAATGAACTTTTGAGTAATTATTGATTTGTTTGTACAACATTTGGCTAGTTTCGGATTGTTCGGCATCGACTTGAGGCTTTTAGAGTGATTTGTGGACCGGAAAGTGGACTTGAGAACGAGGTAAGTCTCTTGCCTAACCTCGTAAGAGGGAATTAACCTCATAGGTGTTTAATTGTTATTTGCCACTAATTGTGGGAGCTACGTATGCACGAAGTGATAAGAGTTCGTGCGTAGCTAAAATTCATGTTATGTTCGGGCAGACATAGGTCTTTATTATGCTACTACTTGCACTATTTGGACTCAACTTGCTAGTTTAATTGCTAGTAATAATAAGTAAAACTTGGTTAAAAATTATGTTAAATCGAGCTTCATTTCTTAGAGAGTTGTCGGAATGTTTAATTATTGATGAAAATTATATTTCTTTTATGGGCTTACCTTGGAGTTGTAAATATGAAATTCGAAATCTGAAGAGTTCCTCTATTCATGTGGATCGGGCCGAACGCCTCGGCAACATATAATACATATATATATATATATATATATATATATATATATAATATATATATATATATATATATATGAAGAGTTTCTCTATTCTACTAGATGCTCATACACTTGTGACACCGTGTTCTGAGAATATTCTAGTGGATATTATATGGTTTTGAGTATTAAATTTACTAATTTACTCTTTTGTTATTTTATGCTTTACATTACTATCATTATCCATTCATCGTTCTCTTATTAAATAAAAAGTAATTACTCTAAAACTATTAAAATAAAAAATCAAGTGGGTAGTTCACTATTAGCATGCCTAACGATTATCTTGGGAGCCATCACAACCTTTGAAATTGGGCCGCGACAATTCCAATTGGAAAAACCAAAAGGTAAGTGAAGTAATTACAATTGATTGCAAATTTGCAATAGCCAATAGTTCATGCTCAGTATGTGCAAACAACACGTAACCTTATGTCATTTCACGCGAACACACCCTATTGTCCTTTTTCGTCCATCAAAAATACACACACTCCCCTTTCACACTCTCACTCTCCCTTTCTTACTTACTTCCTCCATTTGTCCTAGCTTACTCTACATTCTCTTCCTAAAATCCTAATGGAGCATCCCTTCTTCATCAATGGCCCCCCCTCTAACCGACCTGAAGCATTGCGTTGGCTATCCATCGCTGAGAAGCTCTTAACGAATCGTGACCTTGTTGGCAGCAAATCATTCGCGACCCGTGCCCGTGAATCCGACCCGACATTAGCACCTGCTACCGACCAAATACTCGGCATCGTCGATACTTTAAGCGCCGGCGACAAAAGGATAAACAACCACCACTTCGACTACTACTCTATTCTCCAAATCCCTCCTAACCAAACCCAAAATGCCGACTTCATCGCTGATCAGTATCGCCGATTTGCTCTTCTTCTCAACCCTCAGAACAACAATTTCCCCTTTTCGGATCAAGCTTTTCGCCTTGTTGTTGATGCATTCTCAGTTCTTTCTAATCCCTTGAGAAAAAGTATGTATGATAAGGAGCTGGGTTTCTTCCTTAACCTTTACCCAGTTGCTTCTACACCTACCCCTGTGAATTTTGTGCATCATGGTGCGTATCCTTCAATACCCAGTTCAAATGCAGACCAAATGTTTGTGAATTTGCCCAGTCAAGATCAAGGGTCACATGCTGCTGAAGTGAGCTTTAGTAGAGACCCACAAGCTGGAATTTCTATGCCAGTCAAATTTCTGACTCGTGAACAAGAAACTGTGACCTCTATGGCAGGCTCGGTTACAGAGCAACAACATCAGCAACCACAACAACCTGTAACATTTCCGAGACAACATGCACAACCACCAGTGACGTCTATTTCATTTTCAAACACAGATGAACAACCTGCGACATTCTTGAGTTTGAACCAACCACAGCCGGTAACCTCTGTGAGAAGCTTAAATACAGAAAACCCACCATTTGGTATCGGGTTGAGTTCGACACGAGGGCCAGAACCGATGGTTTCTGTAGAGCAGCATGGGAATCAACACCTCCCAGAAAGGAATGAGAATGTGGTGGGGAACAATGAAAACAGGTCTGCTAGTACTAGTGATCATGTGAGTAATGCCAACGAGAAAGAAGGAAATGTAGATGCTTCAGATAATAGGATACCCAGTTTCTGGACTGCTTGTCCTTATTGTTATATTATGTATGAGTTCCCTTTGGAGTATGCTGATTGTACTTTGCGGTGTCAAAATTGTAAGAGGGCTTTCCAAGCTGTAACAATTGCGTCCCCTCCACCAATTATTGATGGAAAAGACGCTTGTTTTTGTTGTTGGGGATTTATGCCTTTAGGATTGTCTTTGGAGAATTTTGAGAGAAATAGAGATAATGGTTCGAGCTGGTCTCCATTTTCGCCGATGTTTACTTGTCCGCGTGCTGGGGGGGATGGAGGGAGTAATATACATAATCGTGTTGTTGGAGGACATAGTCATGTGGATAATCTTGGCGCTTTGCATAATGCAGGTGCATCGATCAGTGGGGATGGACGAGAGCATTTTGCTCCAAGAATATACGTTGATGATGATGATGATGTGTTTGTTGAGGTGTCGGAGGCAGGTGAGGAGTCTGATGAGGATTGGAATCGGAATAAGGAGAGGAACAAAGCGAAGAGTGGGAAGCGGAAGAATGCAAGGACGGGAACCCCAAGTAAAAATGCCATGAAGCAGCAAGCTGTTAAGGCAAAGAACGTTGAAGGGAATAATGATTTCAATTTGCAAGATGGTTTAGCTACTCAAGATGGTGTAGAGATGTCACATGTTGTGGCAGTTGAGTCAAATAAGAAAGGTATTGCAAGTAAGACAAGAAGGCCAACTGATGGGGTCGCAAAACACTTTGGGAGTTTGGATTTGAATGTGGAGTTCAGTAATGATGTTGAAGAGCCTATAGTTCAGATGAGCCACGAAAATGAAGCAGGGGAGGGAGAGGATGACACTGTTGAAGTGATTGGGTTTTTTGAAGGTCTTGATGAATTTCTTAGCAGTCTTCCTATACTCGATGTTGTGGATGGTGATAAGGTTGAGGCTGCCTAGTGAAGTAAGATACTTCTTTTATCGTAGTTGTAGCTTTAATTTTTGTCTTTTGTATGCTGTAGTTAAGAATGGTGTAGAAGCATTGGCCTTAAAATTTCTACTGTAATGCTAATGTATAACTATTCTCTTCCGAAATAGCTGCAGGAATCAGTTTATTGCCTCTATCTGCATACTTAGTGATCTTAGTTCTTTTTCAAAATATATTTCTTAATTCGTCCTTCCCCAAAAATTTATCTAAATGGGTCTGTAAATGGCCTCACTCACCCACTTTCCGAGCATCGGAAAACAAAGTTGAATTGCAACTTGAACTCCTGTCTATGTCTATTTTTGCAGGCAATTGATAGTGCTTAAGTGCTATTTTTCCTTTTGCTTACTGGAGCTAGAAGTTGAGGATCTTATTGGTTAAAAATATTTATTGCAGTGTGATAAATACTTTTAACCAATAAGATCCTTAACCTGCGGCTTCAGCTAAGCAAAAAAAAAAGTAGTCATTGCACGTTGACGACCAAATATTTTGTTACTTTAGTTCTGTCCCTTGTTACAACATGCCAGATCAATATTTTCAATATCTTTAAGACTAACCATTTCGGTCGCCGTTGCTCTGAAATGCTAAGCTCCAACTTAAGCAAAATACTCTCATCTGACTGTACTCTTTGCAAATATTCATCTGTTTTGTTTTATATGTGATTGGTTGCTTTGATTTTGAAGTCCATTAAAAACTGATTCAGCTAGTTGATTTACGAGTATTTTACAATGATGTATCCATGTTTGAGATTGACTGCTGGTTTTGATGTTTCTTCTTCATATTCTTAAATGATAACTTTCTTTAGCTGATACATATATGCTGCTCATTTTCATTCGTTTTCTCATGCAAAATTTAGAGATACTAAATATGTTTAAGATGAGGTTGAGTAAAATTACGCAGTGAAAAGTATTAACGAGTTGAAGAAACTTGTTCTTTAGTTTCCTTTGCAATCTATGCAGTTCTGCTCCTACTTGCTAGAGGCTTTGAATTTGAAAGAAGTTTACATATCTCACTCTTTGGTTCATCTTTCTAATGTTGGCTAATAGGCTAAGAATTTGAAGGTTTACATATCCCACTCTTTGGTTCATCCTCCTGGTATAATATGGCTCCATTGTGCGCAAGCTAACTCGAACAACATCAAAATTAAAAAAATTATTTTGTGGCAGCACATTTTTTTTTCCTGACTTTAAGCACCGAAGGCGTTGGTCTAGTGGTAAAAACGTAGCTTGTCATATGTGGTTTGATGCACATTATAGGTTTGAACCCTATCATAGACAAGCCTGGTATTTTAGAAGAAAGGGTAGAGGGACGAGTTCATTATCCATCAAATGTCAAACCATGCGTCGTTCGCCCTCGGGGATTTCTCAGTTATCAGGAAAAGAAATAGATGACCTTAACTAGCAGGAAGGTCATGAAAGAAAGATCGACTACGTTACTCCATCCCAAGAAAGTTGTTTTACTCTCTTTTTCGTTTCTACTCTAAGATATTGTCACTTTCCTTGATGAGAAAATCATATAGGATTCATTCTTGTTCCAAACAGAACATTAAACCCATTCAAAGAATTATTTTTAATTCTAGGTTCTTTTTATACAATATACTCGTAACTAACAATATTATGTCAAAATAAGACTGGTTTTATAGTAGGATAGAATTTGAAAGTGTGTTCAGAATAATTATTACCGAGAGGGCAGCCACAATGATGGAATAGAACTTCAAGAAGTAGCTAAACTCAAAGATATCTCATGGAGATAAAAGGTCTTATGTCACGATCCAAAATTCCATCAATATCGTGATGATACCAAACTCAACCTGTTAGGTAAGCTAAACTGTATAAGCTACTACGACGAGGAGAAATCATCAATATTATAAGTAACAATGCAAAAGAATTTAATACAACTACGCCGAGGACTAGTAGTACAAGTCATGAGCCACTATGATTTGGATTTACAAAGCTAATAAAACGAATAAATACAATATTTATTCGAAAGTTACATAAACAGAAATGAAATCTTAAGCTACGATGAACAAAAGGATAGCATGAATCCAATCTGCACGTAAGGTGCAGAAGTGAAGTATGAGTTCAACCGATCACATGTACTCAGTAAATATCTTAACTAACCTCAGAGAAGTAGTGACGAGGTTTTTGAGTCGAAAGATACTCACTAGTTAAATAACCTGTGCACTATATCAAAGACTGGCAATATGAAGTATACCGGTAACAATAACTATTATCTCATCAAAATAAGTGATAACAATACAGTACAAGTAAAGGCTCAGATTTAACAACAAGTCACCATATAGAATCACACACGTACGGCACCTCGTGCCCACATTATTAATCACCATGCACAGCGAAGACCTCGTACCACAACATAAGTCACACGCGCACGACAAAAACCTCGTACTATAATATAAATTACACTTGCACGATAAAGATCTCATGCCACAGTAATCTAATTCCGTATCAATTGCTAAATAACGCATTCAAAAGAACTTATCAAAATCAAATATATTAATGCATGATGACAACTTTCTCATCTCGTCAATCCGATATACTACCAACAACTCAAAAAATACGAGATAACAACTCCACCTAGAAAAAATCCATCTCGGCAACCAGATCATCAAGTAGTAACACAGGCATATATTAGCATGTTAGAAACAACACAACAAGTTATGTAAACTTGCAGGACACACATAAAGAAGTCATATGGCCAACTTGAATGCCCCTCTTTTACCACTACACATACATAATAAATAAAAATTGCCCCCGCTATCACATAACATCCTCACAATGCCTCCCTTATTTCGTCGCATGCGCATAAGCCAACCTTATCTCACCGCATGCGCATCACAGTTGAAATGCCTCCCTTGTTGCCGCACGTGCATCTAGTCACCCTTATCTTTCCGCATGCGCATCGCAAATGAAATTCCTCCCTTATGTTGCCACATGCGCATCTACAATCAATCCGCAAAACATGTCCACATGTACCACAATTATCACAACAGTGCAAGATAACAATTTATCACCGAGAGACACATCCTCATAACTCATCAATAAAGCGCACAGGTACATGATAACAACAAAAAGTGGATAAAGTAAGACAATGGTTAAATCAAGCAGGGCCGACTTTTGGGTAAAGCCACTGAAGCCCAAGCTTTAGGCCCCCCAACTTTAGGGGCGCCCACTTTATACCCCATATTTTTTTTAATTATGTATTTTCACTTCTATTACATATCTTGGTAAAAACTGAAAAGGAAAGATATCTCTGTCACCTTAAAAATGGGTCCCTAATGTGTAAATACAAAATTTAAGGAAGCAATCAAGTGATTATTCCTTTTTTTTTTAGTCTTTTTCTCATTAAATATTATGTAACCTTTCCACTTTCTTTCTTGGTTTCCACAATATTCAATTTCCTTTATTAATGTTGCAAACATTACTAATATATATTCTTTTTGTGCCTCCAAGAGATCCTATTGATATACTCAATCAGATAAAAAAGACTTGATTATTTTTCAAATGCTTATATTGCTTATAGAATAATGATAACAGTTCTTGTAGCTGTTGCCTCTGGCCGCCCTCAATCACAAACTAGAAATTCGAAAGAAGTTTTTTAAAATTAAAATTAATAAAATCTTACTTAAGATCAACCATGGCGCAAGAGAGATTGAATAGATTGGCTATATTATAAATTGAAAAAGAAGTATTAGAAGAAATTAATTATAAAATAATTATTCATAATTTTGCATCTCAAAAAGCTAGAAAATAGATTTCAAATAATATATATATATATATATATATATAAAAGGTTGGCTTTAGGCCCCCAATAGTATTGAGCCACCCCTGAAATCAAGTATAGCAACCAAGTCCAAGTAGTGATTCAAAGGATCACATATGTATCACAGAGTGTACACATCTCAATCAAGACACTTTACAAAAACAAGTCTCGATGGGTGTTCATAACCTACGTGCATCTACCTTCGAGGCAAATATAGCATAAGTTTCAAGATTTGCTCATCATTTTCCAAATAAGGTACCAGTAGCCTCGACATTTCCCTAGCATGGTTTTATAGTACTCACAAAGTCGATTAATTTAATAATACCCGGAATCAAGTAAAATACACTACCAAATAAGGAAAATAGTAAGCTAGAATCTACCCCGAGCATGAATACCCATGGCACATGTATATACGCTCGTCACCTCATATATATATATATATGTATATATATATATATATATATATATATATATATATATATATATATATATATATCACCCTGGCATGTAGCAAACAATATCAATTAGTAGGAAAAATTCCCTCAACCAAAGCTAGGCAAGATAGTTACCTCAAACAAGTCAAATTAATACTCATAAATAGCTTTTTCCTTATAGGTCATCTCGGCTCGACTCAAATCTAGCCAAAAATGACTCGATAACATCAAAGAATGCAAAAAGAATCAATTTCAATTAATAAAGTTATAACCGAAATTCCAAAAGTCAATAAAAGTCAACCCAGGGTTCGTCCGTCGAAACTCGAGTCGAGGGGTAGATATCGACTACCCATAACCCCACGAGTCCAAATATATGATTAGTTTGTAAAACTAAGTCCAATTTGACTCTCAAATCTTAAATTTTTATTTTTAAAAATATAGTCAAAAATTCCCAAGTACTCTCTTCAAATTTCATGATTTTGATGTTAAAATCTATAAGAAATCAAGTTATAATATCAAAATCGAGTCAAAATCACTTGCCCAATAGTTCTGTGTGAAAATTCCCTCCAAAAATCGTCTCTCGCCGAGTCTAGGGCAAAAATTATAATAAAATGGACTAAGTACCGAAATACAAAATATATTACCAACTACAGATGTTACATTTGCGACCAGGGGTTCCCAAATGTGACCATCTGATCGCAAATGTGACCACCGCAAAAGGGAACAAAGGCTCGCAAAAGTGAACCTTGATAGACCCGGCAGATATCGCAATTGTGACAAAATATTTTGCAAATACGGAGCCCCCTCCCCACGCGACCAGTCGCCAAAGCGACGCACAATCTTGCAAATGCGACACAATCCTCGCAAATTCAAGGTCCCTACCCAACATCCATGAGTTGAAAATGCGATGGTTGCATTTCCGACTTCCTTATCGCAAATGCGAGAAAACAAGAACCATCACAACTTAACTTAGTAAAAATAATCTGAAACCAAGCTGAAACTCTCCCGAGCCCCTTTGGGACCCCATCCAATCATACCAACAAGTACATAAACCTCATACAAACTCGCTCGCGTGCTCGGATCATAAAATAACATATGGAACTATGAATCGAACCCAAAAATGTATCCAAATCCCAATGAAGCTCAAGAACTTCCAAAATCACAACCAAGCATCTAATTCCCATCAAACCAATTCGGATGAGACCAAACTTTGTACTCAAGTTCTGATGAAATGGACCTAATCCAAGTCCCGAAACTAAATTCAAACATAGCCATAAAGTCAACTCTTGGTTAAACTAATAAAATTTCTAAACCTTCAAATTGCAAACTTTCACTAGAAAGAGCCAAATCAACCCAGGAACCTCCAAATCCTAATTCGGACACATCCTAAGTCCAAAATTACCATACAAACCTATTGGAATTACCAAAACATGAACCCGGGACCGCTTACACAAAAGTCAAACCTTTTCAACTCTTTAAAAGCTTCCAAATTGAGAATTTTTCTTTCAAATCAATCCAGAACCTCTCGAACATCGAAACCAACCATACAACAAAGTCGCGATACATATGATGAAGCTACTCTAGAACTTAGACGACCGAACAGAATGCTAAAGCTCAATACAGCCAGTCACGTCGTTACATCTTAGATCAAGGTCGTGGACGAAAAAAACAAATTCTTTTCACAAGGTTGTGAATTCAAATAGAAGGTATAACTCATCGACAAGATATTAGTGAATGGACAATTCGTAGTTGATCAAGCTTCAATTAAGATAGAGATTATTAGTCTCTACAATAGCTTAAGGAAGGAAAGTTCGGGGTGGAGACCAACACTCAATTCGAGAAGTCCCAAAATTTCAAAGTATGAAGTGGTTACAAAGACCTTTCTCTGAGCATGAAGTGAAAGATGCTGTTAAGTTGTGAAAGTAAAAAAGCTCCCGGTGCAGGTGACTTTAATATGGCATTTTATAGGCGTTGCTGGTCAGTGGTGAAGAATGACATTATGTGTCACGTCCCAATTCCTCCCTCCGTGAACTGCTATGACGGCACCTAGTCTCTATGACTAGGTAAGCCTAACACATTGCAAAAATGAAAAACAAAAGCATGAATATAAACTATTGGAAACACAACTATCCATTAAGCAACTAAATGCCATTCAGCATATACAGTCAACACTTCCAAAAAAGTACCGAACAATACCCAAAACCCGGAAACTCGCAAGCCACAAGCTACTAAGATATTCTAATTGTTCTATACATCATCTCTACAGAAAGAAAGAGAAATGAACATAAGGGAATAGAGGGGGACTCCGAGGATCTGCGGGCGCGAGCAGATGTACCTTGAAGTCTCCAACAGGCAGCAAGGACTGCAACTAGTGATAAGGCTGGTACGATGAACCTAGATCTACACACGAAAAACATGTGCAGGACAGGGCATGAGTACACCACAGCGGTACCCAGTAAGTGCCAAGCCTAACCTCGGTCGAGTAGTAACGAGGTCAGGTTAGTGCCCTACTGGTTTATATATATAATAACGTAAAACAGTAAGAAATATCGTAGTAAAGTTAAATACTAACAGTCAACAAAATGAAATCATAGAAAAACCACAACTCAGTACACAGAGATAGCAACAGGGGGTCTCCCGGGATACCGTTCCGTAGTCCCAAACGTAAATGTGCAGGGGGATCTCCCGGAATACTGTTCCGTAGTCCCAAAGTAAATATATCCAGTACGGGGGATGTCCCGGGATACCGGCCCGTAGTCCCAAACATAAATGTACAGGGGGGATCTCCCGGAATACCGTTCCGTAGTCCCAAAGTAAACATACAGCTCAATCAATATAAATAACAGTTTCAACAGGAAATTCTAAAGTTTAGATTAAATTCATATCAAAGAAGACAGGTAATTCTTACTCTAAACATGCTGCACAGATTCCAGGTAGGCAGTTAAGGCAGTTAAGACAGTTAAGGCACGTAAGCATGCTTTCCTAAGCTAAACAGGATGGCTACATATACTAATATTGCTCAATTAAAGGAAAACATAGATATTTAATTAATGAAAATAGGGTTTTTCAACAAACAACACGTGTACGCACTCGTCACCTCACGTACACGGCATTCATATAACAACAGTATCAAATCCTAAGGGGGGGTTCCGCTACTTACCACGAACCAAGCTCAAAATCAATTCGAAATCACGCTCTTGCCAACTCCGAATGGCCCAAATCTAATCAAATCAATTACATAACGTAAATATGTCTACAAGCAACTAATTTAGCTAATGAATTCAAGGCTAAGGCAAGAAAATAAGAAAACGCCCAAAATTCCTCCCCGAGCCCACGTCTTGGAATCGAGTAAAAATCACAATTATGAACACCCACTCACTCACGAGTTCACTCATACAAAAAATCATCCAAAACCGATGCCTAATTCCCACTCAAACCTCAGATTTTTGATTGGGGGACTTTTCCCCCATTTTCCAAACTTCCGCCCTCAAATTCCTTAATTAGACGAAGAATACAACAGTAGATTAATGTAATATGATCAAAATTGAGTGAGGATTACCCAATAGCTCTACTTCAAAATCCCTCAAAAAATCGCCTTCCACCGAGCTCCTAATTGAATTTTGTGTTATGAAATTTCAAACCCTCAAAATCCTCTTTTCTTCCCAGCGATTTCCGCTTCTGCGCTCATAGGACCGCACCTGCGGAAGAATCATCGAAGGTGCGAAAGCCACTTAACCGGGCTGGGGCCGCATCTGCAAGCTCGCTTCTGCGGTCCCAGTTGCCAAGGTCCATATCTGCTTCTGCGGCTCCGTAGCCGCTTCTGCGGCACTGCACCTGCAGTCCAAAATCCGCAGGTGCGAAAACAACAGGTGCAGCAAACTTCAGCAAAGGCATAAGTCCCAAACCAATCCGTTAAGCACCCGAAACACACCCGAGGCCCCCGGGACCTCAACCAAACATACCAACCAATCCTGAAACACCATACAAACTTAGTTGAACCTTCAAATCACATCAAACAACGCTAAAATCACGAATAAGCCTCCAATCCAAACTTAATGAACTTGAAATTTCAAAATTCTGCAACCGATGCCGAACCCGACCAGACCACGTCCGATTGACCCCAAATTTTGCACACAAGTCATATTCAACACTACGAACCCACTCCAACTTCCGAAATCAGATTCCGACCTCGATATCAAAAATTCCATGATCGGCCCGAAACTCCAAAAATTTGACTTTCGCCATTTCAAGCCTAAATGAGCTACAGACCTCAATAACACAATCCGGATACGCCCCTAAGCCCAAAATCACCCAACAGAGCTAACGAAATCGACGGAATTCCATTCCGGAGTCGCCTTCATACTATTCCGACTACGGTCCAAATTCTAAGACTTAAGTTCTCATTTAGGGACTAGGTGTCCCAAAGCACTCTGAAACTCAAAATGAGTCATCCCGGCAAATCACAATAGCAGAAAAAGACACGGGGGAAGCAGTTAACAGGGGATCGGGGCATAAATTCTCAAAACGACCGGTTGGGTCGTTATATTATGGCAACCGCTAACCTTTTTTATCGCATAGGGAAATTCCAAAGAAGCTTCAATTCCTATTATGTTGCACTTATTCCTATAAACGAAGGGTGTAGAAGAAATGAATTATTGTTTGACCAATACGTCTACTAGCACTACTAGAAATTCGGTAAAAAGCGACCACAAAAAGCGACCAAAGTTGGTCGCTTATAGGCCTAAAAGCGACCAAACATGCCTGGTCGCTATATTGCTGGTCCCTTTACCTTAGGGACCAAAGTTGGTCGCTATTTGGTCTCTAAGGTAAAAGAACCAAATATTTCGGGTATTGACTATAGCGACCAACTTTGGTCGCTCTATTATTTTAATAATATAACTTTGGCTACCAAAAGTTGGTCTCTTTATGTAAATTACGTTTTTTTTAATTTATTATTAATCATAAAATAGCGACCAACTTTGGTCTGTAAAGAAAAATATTGTATTTTAAAATCTGAAAAATAGAGACCAAAGTTGGTCGCTATACTATAAATATTTTTAATTTTGTTTTAAAATAATCGACCAAAGTTGGTCGCTAACTTCATGAATTAATTTTTTTTTTTTTAGTATTAAGCGACCAACTTTGGTCGCTATATTTCCAGAAATTGTTAATTTTCTGGGATATAGCGACCAAAGTTGGTCGCTTTTTGTGAATTCTAGGTTATATAGCGACCAACCTTGGTCGCTATTTCCCAAAAAATTGTTTTTTTTAATAGAGAAGCGACTAAAGTTGGTCTCTTTTTTGGTATATTGCTGGCAGGAACTGCCTGTTTTGGCAGCTACACCACCTGCCAACTTACCAAAATTCCTAAATAGGCATTTTATGCCAACAACAACAAGAAACAACAACAACTAAAAAGCAACAACAACAACAACACAATAACAACATTATAACGAATAAAGTATAAAGTTCAATAGAACTTTATACTTAAAGCTAACCAAACTAATAAGTTAACTGCTATTACAAAACCATTCGAAAATCGATTGTATTTGTCTAGTATAAACTAATAAGTTCAAAGATTGTTCTGTACATCATTATCATCACCGTCTGATGAACTTTCTTCACCATGACGGTATCCAGAATGGGCTATTTGTGGAGGATGGGAAGAACAATCACGGGGGACGGGAGGAACGAGCACGGGGAATGCGAGCCTCTGGCGATGACTCACGAGATCGGGGAATCGGAAAACTGCCAGAAACTAGGAGAGATTTGATCTGCTCTTGCATGCCCTTGTACTGAGCTTGCATGCCAGAGTACTGCATATCTCTAAGCCTTTCTCTCTCCTTGGCGGCTTCTAGCTCGGATGTGAGCTTTTGNAAAAGTGATTTTTTAATTTTGACCAATGGTGACCTGAATAGCGACCAACTTTGGTCGCTAAACATACATGATTTTAAATTAGCGACCCAAGTCGTACGTTAAATTTAAATTAGATTTATTTATCTTTCATATTATTTTTAAAATATTAACTGGGTCCCAGGTTAGCGACCAAAGTTGGTCTATATTATACTAAGCGACCAACATTGGTCGCTAAAGTTGACTTATATTTATTTATATTTTATAATTTTTTTTAAACAAAATTATAATTATTAAAATTTTATAACTGGGTCCCAAATTAGCGACGAAAGTTGGTCTCAATCTGTTTACTCTTTATATAGCGACCAACTTTGGCCGCTAATATTAAATTTTATTTATTTATATTTTATTATTTTTAAAAATAATATTATAATTATTAAAATTTAGTAGGTGGGTCCCATGAAGCGACCAACATTGGTCGCTAATCTGAATAATTCTTTGACCAAGCAAGTCTGACCAGTCCGGTCAACAGTTTGACAAAATTTTCGACCAAGTGGCGACCAACGTTGGTCGCTAATTTATTTAAAATTATTATTTTATTATTTTCACCAGTTTAGCGACCAACTTTGGTCGCTTTTCTTGACAAACCAACGTTGGTCGCTAAAGTTTGGTCGCTTTTTGCAGGAATTCTAGTAGTGTAGGGAGCTTTTACACAAATATTTCCAAGATGTTGGCCGAAAGATTGGGTAAGGTGATGAATATCTTGGTTGCATATTCATATATGCTATTTGTCAAAGGGAGACAACTCACATATGTGGTACTTTTCACTAAAGGGTACCTCAATAGCAGGAGACAACAAGCAAGGATTCTATCCAAACTTGACATTGAAAAACCATCTGATCATTTTAAATTTTTAATTGGTCCTATTTACATAGTTTGCTAAAAGAGATGGGGTTTAGGGAAAAGTGAATTGTATGGACTAAATGTTGCATTTCAATTTTTCAATGTCAGGTTCTTAGTTATTATCCATGGGTCTTTAGAAGGCTTCATCTCTATATACATGGGCCTAGGACATGAATCCTCTTTCTCCTTTCCTAATCATTCTAGCTATAGAGGGCTAATCTCTAAGTTATGACAGGCTATGTCTCTTCAATGGAACGAGGGCTTTAGATTAGGGTCTTCAGCAACAAGAGGGTAGATGTCGCTCAGTTACTCTATGCTGATGACATAATCTTACTTTGTAGTCTAAGGAATCAAATGTAAGATATATTAGGGTGATCATAGTATTATTTGAAGCAGTCTTGGGCTAAAGATAAATCTGGGAAGGAGCTCCACATTCGTTGTTAATGTTGTATGGAATGTACAAAGACTAGGGAAAGTTTTGGGTTGTCAAGTTGGTGAGTCTCCTACAACAGTCATGCTACCTTGCTGGAGGCGCTCGAACTGCCAGCAGTACTCATCTCTCAAAGTGAAAGGAATAAACTTCTCCAAAAATAGCTGCGAAACTTGATCCCAAGTAAGTGGAGGTGAACGGGCCCGTCTGCTCCACTCATAATCCTACCACCACCTCTTGGCAGAATCGGACATCTGGAACACTACAAAGTCGACTCCATTGGACTCCACAATCTCGTGGAAACGGTCTAAATAGTCCTATGGGTCCTTAGAAGGTACCACCAAAGTGAATAGGAAAACGCTTTATGAACTTATCCAACCTCATCAATCCCTCAAAAGATATCGCGGGCCTCTTCCCGAATTGTGTAGCAATAATGGGCTGGACTACCCCAACTACTGAAATCATCGAAATCTGATATATGGGAGTTATCTGCTCCGGAGTATGAGTGGTGGGAGTCTGCGCTCCTCCCCAAGCCCGAGAGACTGCTGGTTCCATAGGAAATACTCTAGCCTGAGCTACACTCTCCGTGGACCCAACTAAGCAGACTAGAGTGTCCTGAAGTACGGGGGTTGCTATAAATCCCTCCAGGATATGAGCGGGTCCGTTTGGTATGGTCTAAATTGGGATCTCCTCCTCATGATCAATCTCAGGCTCCGCAATGTGTGCTGTTGTACGTGCTCTAGGCTGAGCTTTGCCTCGGGCCCTACCTCTGCCTCGGCCCCTACCTTGGTAGTGGCTGCAATAGGGGGATCCGGCTCCTGCCCGACTGTAGATGTTGTGCGAGTTCTCACCATCTGTTGGTTCAAACTCCAGTAACAGAATAAAGTTGCACGATAAGAAAAGAAAGAAGTGAAATTTTTCTAAAGCCTTATAGCCTCTAGAAGATAAGTTTAGACGTCTCTGTACTGATCGTCCAGACTCTACAAAGCTTTCTCATGACTCGTGAGACCTAGGCAACCTAGTGCTCTAATAGCAACTTGTCACAACCCGGAATCCCAACCTCGTGGCTGTGATGGCGCCTAACATTTCACTTGCTAGGCAAGCCAACATTAGCTAATTACTGAACCAGTTTAAACAATTTAAAACAAAACTCTAATAATAATTAACTGTGATAGTCTGAAACAGATATAATAAGTAACATGTGGCGTAACTAAACATATCCTAAAAATCTAGTGTTATGAGTACATGAGTATCTCTACAGATAAAGTCTGAACATAATACAACTGTTCGAAACTAAATATACAGTAAAGTCAGAATGGAAGGGGACTTCAGAGTTGCGGACATCGTGAAGCTATACCTCAAGTCTCCAAAAGTAGCTGAATCCGAGCAGTCTCGCTACGCGCCGCTGGGACCAACACTAGTATCTGCACAAGAAGTGCAAAAGTGTAGCATGAGTAAAACCGACCCCATATACTCTATAAGTGTCGAGTCTAACCTCGACGAAGTAGTGATGAGGCTAAGGCAAGACACACACAATAAACTTGTATAAAACAATAATGACAGGAAACAGGAATAGAAATAAAATAGTAAAGTCAAATAACCAGACTCGTAAGTCAACTACCAAAAAGGAGCCCACAATAACAGAATCTCAAATCTCATATTACAACACCGAGAACAATATTTACAGCCACAAATAACTTATAACATATCAAATCTATTGCGGCACGCAACTCGATCCCACCATATCATCATCTCATATCACATTCCGTCCTTATTTCTTCATATCATAACTTATCATTTCAATATCGTTGCAGCATGCAACCCAATCCTCAATAATTTCAAATCATTAACATAAACAACTCAACAACAATATTTACAAAATATCAACACAAAGGAAGTAAAATATACAGAACAATAAAGAACCACAGAATAAACGGAGAATATCCAACATCTGGGAATCTCAAACTTTACCAATTCATCAGTACAGAACAGCTAAACGGCCCACATAAGCGAAATCAACATAATAGAGTGCATCAAATTAGGGGTGGGCATCGGTCGGTTCGGTCGGTTATTATAAAAATACGGTTCGGTTAATCGGTTTTCGATTTTGTAATATTAATAACCAAATCAAACCAAAATATTTACGGTTCGGTGCGGTTTTTTCAAAGTTCGGTTCGGTTATTTCCGGTTTATATTTTCGGTTTCAAACGGTTGTAGACTCGTAGGAACAGCGAAGTCTGTCATTATATAATTTTGTACAATACAATGTCTAAAGACTCCTATAAATAATGTGTATTCAATACACTGTATTGTGGCAATTCATTCCCCCTCACCAATTATAGCGTTTAGGCACAAACATAGTAGTATGGAACACCAGTAACTTTTCAAATACCAAAAGTCCAAAATATTTTGCATACAACAGAAAGATATAGACGTGTATCTTTCATATATGTAATTGGTTTATAATTTTCAAGTCTACTGTGGACATGCATATTTACAACATGTAAGAGAAGAGGGCATGCTCTATCCTAGCGCTACTTAACAAATTAATGTAATTCTTGTTTTGAAAAAGATAGCCGGAAACAATATTTATATGATGGAAAAGCTGCTTCAACCATTATTAATGCACATGTATCGTACATATTCTTGCTCTAGAGTTCTGCAACGTTAACGCATCGAACCAAGCAAAAAGGATAAGTGAGAATTCAAACATGACTTTGGAAAAGTTTGGTTTTTCGGTTTAACCGAAAACCGAAATACAAAAACCGTAAACCGCACCGAAAAATCGAAAATTAATAATTTTAAAACCATGCACCGACCGAAAAACCGATTAAACCGAAAAATCGAAATTTACGGTTCGGCCGGTTTTTTCGGTTCGGTCGGTATTATGCCCACCCCTACATCAAATAATATAAGAACAATAAAAGCTGGTAAACATATACAATTAGAATATACAATTAAGGCAAGTAGAGACAGGTAGCAAATGGGCAGAAAGTGTGTGAGAAATGAATAATTTAAAGCAAGTAACAATTAAAAAGTATAGCATAGATGCCAAGTAAGAACATGAAACATTTAAAGCATATAACAAGAAGTAACATGGAGTAAATGAAGACATGGAAATAAATAACTCAATCCAGCATGATAAACCTCATGACGGTGCATATACACTCGTCACCTCACATATACAGCGTTCCATACACAATTCACATAACAAATAGTTCAACAAGTCCTAATTTTCTCAAGTCGAGGTTAGACACAATATTTATCTCACTCCGCGAACAAAGCAATCAATCACCCACAACCCTGCCATTTTAACAAGCCTATAAACTAAGCAAATCTAGCAAATTATCGATCAAACGATTCAAAATAAGTTTTAGAAACTACCCATTAATGAAAAAGGTTCAATATTGATCAATTTTGAAAAAGTCAACAGTCAACCTTGGGTCCGCTTGGTCCTGACCAAAACTCGATTACCCATTAACCCCACTCCCTCCCCCGTTATATGATTTGTTTTAAAATCCGACTTCAATTTGAGGTCTAAATCTCAATTTTACAAAATTCACAATTTATACCTAAATCCCTAATTTCTATCATAGAAATCCTAGATTTGATGTTGAAATCTCATGAAAAGTAGTGGAGAATTGAAAGAAAGTGGATTAGAGTTGCTTACCAATGATTTTTGGAAGAAGAAATTCTTGAAAAGCCGCCTCTAGAGTGTTTAGAGTTGAGAAATGGCATAAAATGAGCTAAGTCCCGCCTTTTCCCTCTTTTACCCAGCCACATGCATCACAATTGCGATGTCTTGTTCGCAATTGCGAACCCACAAGCACAGAATTCGCAAATGCGACAACTAGTTCGCAAATGCAAAAAGGCCCCCTTCGCAAATGTGCCCAAAAGCTTCGCAAATGCGCCACTATCTTCGCAAAAGCGACCAACGTCAGTTCGCAAAAGCGAACCCACTCCTCACAAATGCGAGGTCACCCATCCCAAGCCCTGCTTGCAAATGTGAACTTTTGTTGCAAAAGCGAGGCTCGCAAATGCGAGACATACCTTGTAATTGCGAGATCTGCATCAGACATCAGAAGCAAACACTGCACCAACAGTCCTCAAACTATCCAAACTCATCCGTAGCACCTCTAAAACTCACCCGAGCCCCTTGGGCTCCATCTAAACATGCACACAAGTATAAGAATATCATACGAACTCTCTCGTACGATCAAAACACCAAAATGACATCTAAAACTACAAGTCGAACATCAAAATGAATGAAATTCAAAGGAAAACTCAAGAACCTCTAGAATGGGAACCAAGCGTACCAATCCTATCAAACCAACTCCGAATTCACCAAATTTGGCAGACAAGTTTCAAATAGCAATACGGACCTAATTTCAAGTCCCAAAACTAAAATCCGAACCCGAAAGTCATAAAGTCAACTTACGGTCAAACCTAGGAAATTTTCAAACTTTCAAGTTGCTAACTTTCGGCAAAATAAGTCAAATCAACCTAGGGACCTCCGATTTCAGTTTCAAGCATACGCTCAAGTCCAAAATCACAATACAGACCTATCAAAATTGTCAAAATACTGATCTGGGGTCGTTTATACAAAATATTTGCTGTAGTCAACTCAAGTTATTTTTATTCTTCAAATTTTTACGTAAAAACTTTGTGAAAAAAGACACGGATCACGCAGGCAAATCAAGAAAATATCAAATGAAGCTAATGGAGGTCTCAGAATACGGAAATAAAGGTTAGTACTCAAAATGACCTATCGGGTCGTCACATATACATAAGTAAACACATGAAGAAGCTTAAACATTCTTTTCACGTGTCATCGTACAACACTACCTTTTGTTCGACAATTTGTACCCTTCTTCTTATGTTTCTTCTTTGGAATTTTCTCCTTGATAGATGTGCCTATTTAGCTTTTTTTACATATAATACTAATAATAACTATAGAAACTAAAATTAAATCTGAAGAATGAATGGTTTCTGCTTAATCTTGGACAGCTTTACGTTAAAGGCTCATGTATGAAGAGAAACTCACTCTCCCATCTATACTTTTTTGTATCTATTTTATTTAGATCAGATTTGTAGTGACAATTCAATATCTAAAAGAGATAAAACGGACCCATTTAGGAACAAGAAAATACCATCGCAAGTTTATCAACCGCTTTTGTGTGATCACTTCCCAAACAAATATAGATTTTTTTCAAAACAGAAAGGCCAAAATTATAGCTAAACTTATTGACGATTTATATAATTACATTGGAGATGCATGGTAATATAAAATATATCAAAAAAATTAGAAAAGAAAAAACTAAATACAAGTAAGAGAAGATTTTAGAGCTCAAAAGAGATGAACGTAGATGAAAATTTTGAAAAGTGAAATAAGGTTAGACAACAAAGTATCACCAGAGAGCATTACAAGAAGGGGCTCATTGGGTGATGAAAATGGCTAATTTCATCAAATAAAGAATTTATGTTTTAAAAGATTTATCGAGTAGCTAAAGAAAATAAAAAAATATTTGAATATAAAAAAAATTCAGTTTAGACCTAACTTAGAAATATTAAGATGATGAAAAAGAGTAAGAGATTAAATTTAGATCATACAAAGAAGAACTATATATGCTGACAACTTCCTCAACGTTAATTTATTTTTCAAGTCAATGACTCTTGCATACATCTCAAACAGAACTTACACTCATGATGAGATCTTAGCTGAAACTTAAACAAATTGTTGCATCATTCGCATGGTACTCAATAGTTACAACATGTTACACGTTCTTTATGAACTTCATCAATGCTTCTACACTTGTTTGAGATTCTTGGTTATAGACTGCTCCAACTTTACCTTTGAAAACTTATTAATTGAAACGTATTGTGTTTTTGGGAGTTCAAAAGAAATAAACGTGTGAGGGTTGCAAAGAAGTTACTTAACAATATTTGGGGGATTTGCATCTATACCCGCTTTTTGGGTCACGTTTTAACTTGTGCCCGCTTTGCAAAAAAAAATTGCTAGCGTACCCACTTTTTCGCGTAACTTCAGCATACAGGGCTGAAGTAGCAAAGGCAATCACGCAAAACTTCAGCATTCTAGTAGACGGGCCTGAAGTAGCAAGTGTGCTGAAGTTTTTGTTTGTAATTGCCGAACTTAAGCATAGTAGCTGAAGTTTTGTTCTCTATTTGCTGAAGTTTTTGTTTATAATTGCACTAAATAAGCTAAAGTTTTTTTGTCTTGGATTCATTAGTTCTTTCATTAAGCTTTTTCAAAAACTTCAGCAGAAGATGCTGAAGTTATTTAGTTCATTTATAAAAACTTCAGCACTAAATAAGCTGAAGTTTTTTTGTCATGGATAAGCTTTTTCAAAAACTTTAGCAGAAGATGCTGAAGTTATTTAGTTCATTTGTAAAAACTTCAGCAGAAGATGCTGATGTTATTTAGTTCATTTATAAAAACTTCAGCACTAAATAAGATGAAGTTTTTTTGTCCTGGATTCATTAGTTTTGTCATAAAGCTTGTTCAAAAACTTCAGCAGAAGATGCTGAAGTTATTTAGTTCATTTGTAAAAACTTCAGCACTAAATAAGCTGAAGTTTTTTTGTCCTGGATAAGCTTTTTGAAAAACTTTAGCAGAAGATGCTGAAGTTATTTAGTTCATTTGTAAAAACTTCAGCACTAAATAAGCTGAATTTTTTTTGTCCACAACATTAAATAAGCTGAAGTTTTTTTTGTCCTGGGTTCATTAATTTTGTGATAATCAGACTACTATAAAATAATCAGATTGCCAACAGTATCTAAATCATAAAATTTTGGAAACAAATAAACGTGAAAAGAACAGAATTATCATGAAAAGAATCACTAAGTGTGACCTTAAACTTCCCGTACGTGAAAATATTCACAAATATTATCTACTAACTTACGTAATTATTTATAATTTATTTTTAAATAATCTGATAAACATACTTATGGCAATCATCCCATGAACTGAAGTTTCATAGCAGCACCAACAGCAGCAGAAGAAAGAAGAAGAAGAAGAAGAAGAAGAAAACGAAGGAGGAGGAGGAGAAGGAGGAGAAAGGGGGCTGAAGTTGTTTAAAAAGTGGGTACAAGTTAAAACTTTTTATAAAAAATGGGTATAAGTTAAATGGGGGCGACCAAATAGGGTGCCCCGTGCAATTTTTGGGAGTTTAAAAGAGATTTTTATTTATACTTTTGTGATAACAATAATGAAGCAGCACAACTTTACTACCTTAACTATGCAATTGGGCCTGGGCTCGCAACAAGCAAATCAATAAAAGGGAATTTCGTTTAAGTAGATTCTCATATCAAATATGTGGTAGTTTTCTTTTCCCAAATCAAAATTGAAACTACATAAATTAATTAGTGTGGCAAAGATTTGTTGATTAAGTCAAATGATGCATGTTTTATCTTAATTAAGACAGATCCAAGAAGATAACAGATTTCCCTTCTAAGATATATAAGGTGCCTTACCTTCTACAATTTATACATTTCATTTCTTATTTAGAGGAGAGAATGCACCTTCAACTATATTTTGCAACTATGAAGGATCAAGTCGAGATCTCCTTTTATTTGTCATTGCTTCAATGGAGGATAAGAGTGAGTAAGATCACCTATGCAAACTACCAATTACTAGAAACTCCAATGGTTTACTAGAGCCTTTGAGCATTTATCATATATACAACCACGTAGGGGTGAAGAGAAACATTTACAGGTACATAGAAGTACAAATGAGTCTTGGTATTTCAGATTGAACTTCGGACTGCTATCATTTCTGCACAAAGAAGAGAATTTACAAGCTGCATCCTTACGTTGATACTAAGGGGCTGCTGACGGCATTGATAAATACTGCCGCCACTCCTCCGGTGTCCCCTTTTTCGATCTTAACATTTTTATAGCCGAGCTGGTCAAAGGTATAGCAAGAATGTCATACTCTTTAGGGGCCTGCAAGATCACAATTAAGCAGCCTTTTATCTGGTAAAACAAGAGTATTGGCATTTCTGCTGACCCTTTTTGCTAAACATGATACTTCACCCCCAAACCACCTCAGAGAAGAAACATAAAAAAGGAGAACGAGAAACAAGTAAAATAAAACAGGAAAAAAAAAAAACAAGGAAAACGGTAACATATATGAAACTGTTTTCAATTAAGAAGCTTTCCCACAGTTCTGGAGCTATGAAGCTACTAAGATAAGAATCAGTAATACCTTAGGTTCTTTCATAAGCTTCATATTTGCTTCCTCGGGTGTCTTATGACCCTTCCTTGAGTTGCATCTGGAACAGGCAGTGACCTATTGGAAGAGATATTAACGTTAAGCACCAATGTGAACTTCCAGCAGCGAAAAACTTGTGGGCCTATATATCCCATCTTTCCAGCTCAGAACAGAAGCAGGACAAATGGATTAAAACGATTTCAAATTAAGATTTAA
>NC_031991.1:11022667-11052202 GCF_001879085.1 Nicotiana attenuata
GGGGGGGGGGGGGGGGGGGGGGGATACACACTATCTGAAGTGAGAACTGAGGAAAAAGGGAAGCCTCATTCAAGAGTTGCCACTTCAGATATAATGAAATGTTGTTTTGCGATATAAATCTAATTTACAACATTAATTAAATCTTTAAATTTTCTTTTTGACAAAGCAGATGATATTTATTAGTTCAAGTTGCAAAACCAAATTACACAAAAACTGGTGCTCACGCAATAATAATCGTTAGACTAGCACCATCCAGCTTCTAAGACTTGGTTCATTCTAGTCAGTCCTGTTCCCAAGGAATTTCAACATCATCGGACTAGTTGAGACAATTCTAGTATGTTATCCACATTTTACCTACCAAATCCATTTGTCCTTTATATCTGTGCATGATCTATATCGGCATATAATACATAGCTTTTTTACACATCCTTTGCTCCTAATCAAAATAAGCAGAAATCAAGTGACGAATTAGACCGACCTAGATTAAGATTTTGATCAACTCAAATTGATGCTTAACCAGTCATGGCCTTTTATAAGGACAAAAGGTGCAATCTTTTGAAGCCGAATTAGCACAAACATTATTATCTGCATAGAAAAATAATTAAGTGACAGCGGGAGTTAGATAACATTATAGGCAATCTTACCAGATTCTCCCAGGTCCATTCTCCACCACGGGCAATTGGCAGAACATGATCAACAGTCAAGTTCTCATCCGAAGAACAATATCTGTTAATATAGGAAAAGGTATTAGGACATTGATTATAAATCATGGTCTCCCAAGTCACAAGTACAGGAAAAGCTAAGAGAGCTCAAGACACATCCTGTCTCTGTTTAGCTTTCATAAAATCTGTCCCATTTATAGTAGCAAAACCAAGACCTTACTCAGATTTCCAATATAAGGGGAGCTAAGGAGAAAAATTGTTGAGAATAAACGATAAAACAAGGACAAGAGAAATAAGGTTTGATGAGGTGGTTACTTGTGCTCAATGGTGGAGATCTTTGTGAATGTAAAACATGATAACTTTGTTGATGAATTTGTAATAGGCTTCAAAGTTGCTTTGGCTTGGCGTTTAGTGGCAAAAGTCATTCACAATAGATGTTTCCTTGGTTGTTCGAGATAACAGAGGATGTACATTCAAAGTTTCTGGTAGAGTAGCAGGAATTTGCAACATGGAATTAACATCTATTATGGCCTTGCAGCATTTAGTAGAGGAGAAAGCAACCGAGATGTGCATTTCTTTTCCCCCCGAAATGCCACTCTATATCTTAGAATTTCTCCTTGAAGCCACCAAGAAAACTGCTTTCTTACTATGGAATCTGTGATTTATGCTAATCCGAAAGCTAAGAATCCAATCAAAAGGAGGAAAATTTTATGTCTTGGTGGTCCTTGTGTGCAAAAGAATGAGAACCATTAATCATCTTTGCCTCAATTAAAGTGACAGGAAAAATGGCATCTCCTTAATTTTTTTGGTGTGCCTGAGTAGGACTCAATAGATGTGATTTCAAAAGTATACTCCACATGTTTTTAGAGCTCAATACGGATGGGAAAAGGGCCGTTGAGGGGCCAAAAGGGAACTCTATGTGGAGATATAAGAGTTCATTTTTGCTTATTCACTTCATCGTGCTTGCTGTTGTCAAACACACAACAGTAATTACAGGTACATTTTTGCTTCAGAGAATAAAACAGTTGATCATTCCTTTGGAGAAGTAGAACAGTTCTAATATCAGTTTTTAACCAGAACCAAATAGCACCACTACAGGCATCAAAAAGGTGGCAAAGCACTTACTGGCACATGTAGTTGTCCCGATAAAAGATATTCTTACGACTGAGAGCTTTCTTTATTCTCCTCCGTTTGACAACCTGAAGTAAATGAGGAACCTGGAAGTACCGAGATGTCAGAGTAAGAAAAAAGAACAGACAAATCAAGATATAAAGAAGAAAGAAAGCATAATAAACCAATGATGCCAGTTGAAATGCACAGAGAAGGCTTAGAATGTCATTGGTGCTGACTAATGGCATACCCTTAACACAGCAGGAATATAATAGGAGCCACTTGGTGAATTTACAGTCTGATCATAATACTCCAGAACATCAGCCTGTGAAGAACAAATCAAAAGCTTTATATCAAAAAGAAAATAATGTGAAAAAGAGGATGCTGGGAAGTTGCTTTACAGTTTCACCCAATAATAACTTGATCAGAACTAGAAATCACAATATGCACTACAACTGGTCATGAAGATTAGTTCAGATTAGAATGTTGATAATGCTAATACTTTTCTTGGTATGAAAAATGCTGTAATATTGAAGGATTAAAACTTTTAAGTCTAAAGCAAATAAGGTTATTAAGTCATTTACATAATCCCTGGCAAATATCGTGTCCGGACATTACATGTTGAATTTTAAATATCCAGTTAACACTCCACATTGAGCCACTGATTCTTTGAAGCTTAGCAGCTTTAATTTCTAAGAAGCTGTCTCTCCAAGGATAGTCAAATTAGTGACCTGAAGTTTGGGGTCAAGGGAACCTATTTTTGTAAAATGATTTTAAATCTTTGAGATTGAGTCACCTAGAATTGGAACCTTCACTGTAGATTGGTTCATGAGAGAAGGAAATTTGGTTATCTTAGCCCTTTCCCTTCCACTTAATAGAAGGGCTTATACAAGGTAATTTCCCCATCTAAACAAGACTTGAGTTCTCCTACTCCACAATATCCCGAAGGAAAAGAATCATCAGCATGTACACAACCACAAAATCAGCAATCATCAATGGGAATCGTGACCTCCACCATCACATCCACTGGACTCTAAGCACAATGTAACAAGCACAAAACAACCTTTTTAGTAAGCATAAATTGAAAATATTAATTTCATTTCTCCTTGTTCGAATCCAAACTTTACATCCTAAATTCATGCATAATATCATCACTACTAAGTTTGAAATAGAAAACCTCAGATATCAAGGCTTTCTTTTCCTTCTTTACCTCTTTACTTCTTCTTTTTTCCAATGAAGAACAAAACAACAACAACAACAACAAGTCAACAACAAAAAAAGCCCAGTATAATCCCACAAGCGGGGTCTGGGGAGGGTAGTGAGTACGCAGACCTTATCTCAATGAAGTAAGTAAATATCATTAATTAAGGCATGAAAAAGATGCATAGTTACAAAAGGAACCAAAAGGCTAGCTCCAGTACAATATCTATGCTAAAGAAAAGGGAGCTAACAAATAGTTTTATCAAAGGTTAAATGCGCAAAAAAGCTCTAAGGTCCGTTGGGGCTTTAAGCGCAAAGCGCAAATAAAGCTTGGGCTTTAATGAAAAAAGGCGCAACTTGAGAAAAAGTAAAAATATGTATATGTAGTCCAAGACTAATAATTATAAGCATGAATAACAAATTTATGGACAAAGATATTGGGAAAAAATTACGATAAAGTGAAATATCAATTGTTTAATGTTGCCTTTTCATGATTACACTCATTGGAAAGGAATAGTATGCGTTAGAGCCTTGATGCGATACTAAAGCGCCCACAAAGGGAGGCAAATCGCTCAACATGTTTTGAGCCTCGCTTCAGGGCTTAAGCGCGCTTTAAGTGTGCCTTTGACAACACTGCTAACAAAACAAAAATTGTCAACATCAAAAGGGCTCCAATACAATGTCTATGCTGAGATCAGGGAGCTAACAAAATCCAAAAAAAGTTTAATGTTGTTCACAGGGGTATGAAAATCCTTTTTTCTTTTGTCTATATGTCATAAGCTACAGAATTATTACAGTACATCAAACTTTTGCAAGGCTGATTTCGTGCATATAGTTCATGTATTAGGTGATTCAAGCACTTCTCAGCCAACGTAACTGAACTTTTGACGCAAACATGAATAGTCTTAGGGTTTTATTAGATCAAAGCGAAATAAAGCCTTTTGGAGAGGTGTCAACTCTGAAATTTACCCGCATATCTGGCATGAAATGGGGAAACAATACCTCCAGCTCCCGAGTGGGATAGGGTAACTTTCTTTTTCTTCCCAATGAACAAAATGGCAGGACTATGAGGGGAGGAGGCAGGTTGTGTTCAAAGAGACTGAAAGGCTCTAACAGTTTAGGATAGAACCAGTCTTGTTTTCTAACTCATTAACAATCAAGCAATTAGTATTTCCACGAAGTTTCACTAATTGCCCTCTAAAAAATTTGGCCTTTTTGTTTAAAGACAGCTCTATTCAGGGTGGACGCAAGGTTGATGCACCGGGTTCATATGAACCCTGAACTTTCAACGCGGAACATAAATTTGTGTAAAAATTCATTACACGTGGAGTTTATATCTTGGATCTGATGCTGGCTCTATTGAGGCAACAGGAAGAAATTCTTTTTTTTTTTGGTTTTGATCGGTAAGGCCACAGGAAGGAACAAATGTAGTAATTACAAGGAGTTCTAACAACAGCAAGAAATCAAATGGTCTGACCTTCTCCATGAATTCCAAGCAAATAGCCCGTTTCCAGCAGACAACATTAACAGGCCTAGCAAGCAAAAAGTAATTAGACTTGACAACAAATTCAAAAAGAGGTATACCACTCCAGTAACTGCTTAAATTTTAAAACAATAGATATAATGCAAAACAAATAGAAATGACGAAAGATAGCAGCATGAAAACAAAAGCAGACTTCTTCTATGTTCAGATGTACGGCACCAGCCTAATCCAAAAAAGTAGAATACTTTCAGACAAATGCATTGCATAAGAATATTGGGGGTCCTCTTTCTTTACCTAAGACCTCCATCCTCCATTCTTCTTCATCCTGATTTCAAGGAAACCACCTTCTTTTCCACAAAAGATGAAGAAATTTGTACCTCAACATGGAGCACTTTTCTATCAAGAAGATGTATCCTAAGGTTCCCTGGAGAAGAATAACTTGCAATAAAATTGGTACACCTACATCGTATTGTTGGCTGCTCATGGAAGACTGTACACAAGAGATAGGCTGTATAAGTGGGGAGTGATTTCATCTGATATATGTCCCTTATGCAACCAGGCAACTGAGAGTATAGCACATTTGTTCTTTCAATGCACAATTGCTACTGAAAGATGGAGTAAACTGATGCAATGGCAAGGTATTCGGAGGCAAGTAATGAGCTGGAATGATGAACTTGACTGGGCTGTAGTTAACTATAATGGCAAGAATCCAGAGGCTGAGCTGTACAGGATGGTTTTAGCCGGGGGTGTCTACTATGTCTGGCAAGAGAGGAATCAAAGGGTATTCATGAACAAAAAAAGGGATGTTGATACTATCATTAAGATTATTGTTCGAGATGTATTTCATAAGGGGTCGATAAAGCCATCCGTAGCGGGAAAACTAAAAAACTTGAATTTTTATCCTTAAACTAGAATAGTAGAGATGAAGGTGCTAGAAATTGGTAGGATATAAAATGAGAGCTGAACTGGGGCCTTCTGTCCAGCTCAGCAGACTGTTTTTCTTTATCTCTTGAGCTGTACATAGTTTATACTTTGGTAATAAAATTGTTTAATTGCCAAAAAAAAAAAAAATTGTATCTCGACAGTTATAACCTTTACAAATTCTTCAATCTCTTTTACCCCCTATAACATGTGACATCTCACATGAACAAAACTAGTCATGGGCTTTCAAGAACAATCAAATAATAACATTAGCCAAACATACTTATTAAAAAATAATGACAAATAGTATTAGTCAAACACTAAAGACTAAATAATTCACTTGATCAGATTTTATATTGTAGTACAGTATACTCCAATGACGAATACTTGTTTTATCAACTCTACAGAAGAATTCAAACAAGATCATTCCCAAAAAGAACTCGAACCCTAATTTTCAAACAGCGAATGTACTAGTTATACCAGAAAACGCACACACCTGTAAGATATGTCCAAGACCAAACCTCTGAAAGTGGAAAGCTCATCCTTCTCAAACTCCGTTTCCTCTATGATTTCCTCCCAAACCTCTTCCTTCATCCCATTCGATTGATCATTCATGCGGAACTTCTTTGATTTTCCGATTGATGAGGAAGAAGCATTTGCATAGACTCTGGTAGTACTACTACGAGCACCAGAAAAACGGAGTTTGAGTTCCTGAAGTTGTAGCGGTGATGAACAAGGAGCCTCACTGCAGTGCACACCTCTACTACCACGACCTAAAGGACTACCGGTAACTTCGAAGCCGACGGAGAGTCCATCGCCGTTGAACAGTGGCTTAACGCGCCCTCTCACGGTGAATTGCGCCATTGTTGAAGCAGATATTTTTTTTTCCCGCGGACGGGAGTGGGTAGGTGCCACGAAATTAGAGAATGATCGTTATGATTTGTTAAGAAGGTGACAATTGTTTTTCACATTTTGGTTTGGTATAAGCAATGAAGCATAAAAGTACTATCGAGGAAAGTGGCAGTTCGTTGCTTTTGCATTTTGGCTTCAATTTCTTCACGGAAAAGTACTCTTAACCACAAGTTTCTAAAATTATTGCACGACTCCTTGTTAGAAATATCTCCTTTTGGCAGCCATCTTTCAACCACGTGACTGTAGTCTGTAAATTGAACTTCTCATTTTCTTCAATTCACATCCTCCACTTCAAATTGACATTTCTAAGTAGTATATATATATATATATANTATATATATATATATATATATATATATATATATATATATATATATATATATATATATATATATATATATATATATATATATATATAGTAATTTCCTTCGTGTTATTTTGATGTGATTAAGAATATAAAGATAGATATTTGAATTATAGTTTTAAACTAAAGGTATGTAGCATTCAAAAGTATTATTTGGATTATGGTTTTAAATATATCATCTCAATTCTTAAGAGTATGAAAATTGTTCAAATTAAAAACTTATCAAGGGTAGCAAAGTAACACTAATTTTAAAACAAAAAAATGAAATAAAGCACGTAAATTGAAGAGAGAATTACATATAAGTACAATTCACACACATATATTGTAATTATGAGGCTTATATACAATTTTGCAAAGTTGTAGCCTCAAACAATAGGTCAAGATTCAGCATCCAACTTCGAATAGATTCTCAAAATCGCTATTTAAATTTTTTTAAAGCTCACCTATAAATACGAGAAATCCACCAAATATCTGTAAATAATGTATCGACCTTGTATATAATAGCATATAAAAGGTATTTATACATTATTTTATAATATTATACATTGTTATGCAGATGAATCCTCCAATGGAGTTTCACGTGTTCTTCTTCTTCTTTGTGGAGCATCTTCTGAAATTTAACTCAAATTTAGCTCAAATCTATTCCAATCACTTCAAATTTTAAGTTATGAACTCATCTTGTTGTTTTCAATCAATTAGAACAATACGCAATCCAAACAACTAACAAATTCGAAAAATTCAATTTCTAAAATCGAAGCTTCGAACGGCCTTTAATGACGGACTTCTATTTTTAAAGTTTGAATCAACCACTAAAATTGAAATTACATGTGGAATGAGGATAAGACTAAGACAATGCCAATACCTTCTTTCTAGTTTAATGATCCAACAACGTACTAAGTGAACATCTTTAGTGCACGGCAGTAAACTCAGTTCTCTCCATTCTAATGGAGCAAATGTGTTATGATATATACTATTAACCACTAGTTTGGATGTAGTATTTATTATGAAATAATTATTTATTCTATTTTAATAAAGATTTAGATAGATCATATATTAGTGTGTGTCATTTGCTTATATAGTAGATGATTTAGTGTATAGAGTTTAGCTTATACAGGAAGATTAAATCATCGGTTCTTATAAGTATCAAATTTGAGTTCACAATCTAATGATGGAATTGGACGAACCATCAGGAATGATTGTAGCACAAGATTAAATATAATTTATCTTGATTATGGGAATGGTTTAATTCCAACTTCTTGTGCTAGTATATTTTGTATGTATTGAACGAACCAACTAAAGATAAGTATTTTATACTGACTTAATAAAATAAGTTCTCTAACCATTAAATGTACTCATACTCTTAATCTTGATATAATTATTATTAGATGTATATTAATATTGTTTTGATTTATTAAAAGGCGAGATTCTTCCGTGGGTCAATATGCTTGGTAAATTGGATAATAATAATGTACATTGGCGAAATAATAGTTAGCTAATGGAATCCATGTCTCGGTTTAGAGATTAATGATACACCTTTATGAAAGCTTATAAGTTTTCATGTGTAAACCCGGCCAGTAGATTTTATATCCGACACATGAAATAAGTTAAGCGAAAGTCTAAAGAAAATAATCAAGAAATTAAATTGTTAGTAATTTAATTTAATTGATTAGTATCTGAATCTTAACATGGGGAGTTAAAAAGATTTAGGATAAATTTTGAAATTGAATAAGGAGTGAAATTATGAATTTTTAGTGGAATAATTCATATGTATTATGGTGGATATTATTTCGAAAATTAGAAATTAATTCCATAATTAGAAGCCTTGTTAATTAAATTATGTGGTCACTGATGTGCCTAAATAATAGAAAATAAAGGAATCATTTTCTTGGTGAAAAAGAAAAGCCAGCATGTTTTGGAAAAAGGTTTTAACCCTTAAAAATTATGCTATAAATACATAAGATTTTTCGCCTAGAGGGAGGCAGTTGACGGTGGCCGGAATTTCAGCATTTTCCTAGGGATTTTCGCTCACACAAAATTACTATTTTCGGATATTATTTGGGTAACCCAGTAGAAAGCCGTGGAATGTTCGGAAATTGTGATCAGGTGGTGAATATTTCATTGAGACGATGTGAAGCTGAAGGCTCATGTGACTGAAGGGTTGTGTTCACGCTTCAAGAGGTAACCCAGAAAACTCTGTATATGCTAGTTGTCTAGATTATATGTGAATTTGATACTGGAATTGCTTCTGCTGCTTATATAATTCATCAAAATAATCTTCATATGCCTCCAAATAAATAATTCCTTATGTATTATTTTTTTTTCTTCTTTTTACAAGTAGTGCTTATCGCCTTTGAATCCGGGAGGAGAATTGAAATAGAACAAACGGTCGAGGAATTTGGGGGTGCAAAGTCGTCGACACTGAGGGAGAAGAAGAATAAATAATAAGAACAATTAGAAGTGAATCTTTAATGTTGAGCTAAAGGATGAAAAAGAAATTGAGAAAAATATCAAGTTTGGCCTTTTAGAGCAACAATGCTACGAATATTATTTTATTATGTTGCATTTAAGCTCGTATTCGTCTTGTTTCATTCTAGTCGATCTTGGTATTAATAAAAGCTAATCAAGTTGATGGTTAGCACTTAGCTCCTAAAGATCAATATCAGTTAGACAAATAAAATCACCAGATGATATCATCTTTTTTTAGGATAAATATTAAAACTAAAAATTGTAATGTGATACTTTTAAAGTGAACTAGATAGAACGTTGTAGTGATGAGGAACCCTAAGAGGAAGAGTTGGCCACAACCTAACTCTATTGTGTTGCTTAGCTTATTTAAGTTATGAAAATTTTGGTACTCAACTGCTAGCATGTTTTTTTTTTTTTTTTTTCCATTTCCGTCGTGTTTACAATTGCATTAGGTGTTAGTAGTCATTTGCTAGCGTTTTTTTTTTTAAATTCCATTATGTTTATAATTAAGTTAGGTTTTAGTACTCAACTACCACCGTAATTTCGTTGTTTTACGTGGGTGTTGTTAGAATAAATTGGGTACATCTCAAGAGGTTTCAATCTTAATTTTGAGACGATTTGGTGGATATTTGAGGTGGTTTGAATTGAAATTTGAACCAAAATTGAAGTAGAAGATGAGTTGTGTATCTTCTTGTGTATTATTTATCTATGCTATAAGTATCAACTATATTCCTCATGTGTATCTATACCCGTGGGCAACCGAAATTTTTAAATTTGATTTGAACTATAAATTTGTCTCCAAACCAAATCATCTTTAATCTTTCTTAAATTTTGTATATTGCATCATCTATATGTTTAACATAATCGAAACATTATAGGTAGCTATTTAAATTTTCCAATTTTTGGTGGCTACTTTTGGTAATCAGTGCTTGCCTGTTGGTAAGTTTGAGCTAATTTTGGCTTATTTCCGTACTCAGCTCAAATACAAAGTGAGGACATCATTGCTCTATCTGGCGTTTAGTGTAAAACAATTTTTTCTTCTATTTCCTCTTTTTGTGTGTGTTTTTATCTGTTGGTATATAATATCAAAAATTTATCTTTACTTATGTTAAAGAAATTTCGTATTGGTTGGTAGGATAACATTACCGGGAACAACCTTCCAGCCTTTTTGAAGGTAGGGGTAAGATCTACATACACTAGCTTCTCCGGACCCAACTTGTAAAATTACATTATGTTTGTTGTTGTTGGTTGGATAACAAGTTTGATCTCTACATAAAAATCTAGCATTGTTAGAATAATGCATAACGTATTATTGTATGTGAGATTTATTATGAAACAAGAATACAATACAAGTATTCTTGCATTCTCATGGCGCTTGCTTGCATAAGTGATCTAACTAGTGACAACGAGAAGTTTTATTTTGTATCTCATACAACTGACACTAATTGTATGAGGCTCCTTTTGTCTCACAAATTTGTAAACCCCAATCTTACACTTCTGGGTCCACAAAAATCTGGGTCAACAAAATTGTGAAACAAAAAAGTTACCTCATACAACTAGTGTCAGTTGTATGAGACACAAAATAAAATTTTCCGGTGAAAACAAATGAAATAGACGAAATTTAATTGCAAACAAATAGAGAGCCATCGCCAAGACTTGCAGTAATATCTTTGTCACTTGATTGGCTTAGATTTGGTTTTTTGCGCGCCTAGCAGATAACACAATCCCAGTATACATCTAAATAACAAAGGAGTGCAAAATTTGTTTTTCCTTATGAACGCAATTGACAACAGCAAATACACCCTCCTCTCTCTAACTCTGATATTTTTAAACCCTCTCTATCATATAGTACAACATTCATATTTTTCACACTACCAAGTCATAATCCTACTTTTATTTTTGTAATTGGTAGGTTTTCAGGATGACCTGATCTTGGAAAAACCAGAATATTGGGGCCTAACTTGGAGAAATTTTAGCAGTATCACAGTTTTAAACCATTGACATGTCAATATAAAAGACGTATGCATGAGAGGAAAAGCTCTTTGATTAATAAGAGAAAAGTCCACAACATCAGCCGAAGAGGACATCTTTGGTTCCCATCTCACTCCACAATCACGACCAGTTGGCAGAAACACATATATGGTCCTCAATCACATTGTTGCTTCAAGTACTCGGAACTCAAGAAGAGAAGACCCGATAACTCCACTCATAAGACCCTTTGTCGCACATTCTGTATGTCGTGCTGCCAAATAGTGATCCCACTTCAACCTTGCTCCTTCAAATGAGTATCTGCACAGTTACAGCAGAAGGTCTATATTTTCTCTCATTCTTGTTTTGCCTTTAGTTTCATACAACCCCTCCAGAAAGAAAATAGAAAAAGCAGAATAAAGATAAGCAGGTAGCATACCATTGCTGGTTCTTCCTGAACTCTGTAAGCACAGGGTAGATGTTCTCAAAAGCAGTATATGTCTCATCCCGGACCTAAAAAAAAGAAATTGTAGTGAGTATAGTCAACGGTTTATGCAATAATGGATAAGTATCAGTTATTCAGTAAAGACACAAGGAGGCCTGTTTCACCTTTGCTCCAGTGAGGACAATCTTGCCAGACACAAAAATGAGCAGCACAATCTTGGGTTGCTTCATTCGGTATATCAATCCTGGAAACAATTCTGGCTCATACTGCAGAACCACATTACATCTCATCTCAGTATGAAAGAAATAACAACGGCACTATTCTTTCTCTTGGGATATCAAGAGATAAGAAAAAGAAAAAGGAGAAAGAATAACATGGAGCAAGGAAAAGTAACTTACACTTGAAAAAGCACCATGCGAGTACGCCAAACCTTCAAGTCTAATGGGAAATTTCACATCACAGGATCCAACTATATTCTGAATCTTGAAATCCTACCACCAAGAGATTCAAGAGACCAAATAAACTAGTAAGTCTACTGAAATCAATGATCAAGAAACAGTCTATCTCCAAAATCAGATTGCACGCGCACACAGACAGAAGAACGCAAACTCGGCAATATATTGAGATATATATACCTTAAATTTGGCATCGAACCCAAGCTTCTGGATTATCCTTGCATACTGAAAGACAAAACATTGCATGTTGCGTAAGATAGAAGACAGAACAGAAATTCTTAGACAAATATTGTCTAATTTTTGGTATGTATCTTTTTCTACCAGATCCCACATGTTCGTGTTTTTTCATCACTCTTCAGGAATTTTCAAAACATTAATTGTTGTCACTTGTATATGTCCGTATCCACATTATAGTTAAGAGTTAAGTTTCTTGTATTACATGTAAGGACCCTATCAGGTTTCACAATCAAGAAATATGGTCTACCTTCCTTGCTGCAAGCTTAGATGATTGTTCACTCTTTGCCCCGGTGCAAACCTAATTCCAAGAGATAATATATCGTTAGCAAAGAAGCCCAGCATGAACACCCTTACATTGAAGAAACTTTCCAGTAGAATGGGCTAAAGTAAAATATTTAGGTTTAGGAAATGTTTTCATGGACAAACCATGAAACTAATGGAGCAAACTGCAATACTGGGAATAGATTACTTACAAAAGCATCCATAACAAAAGATAAGGCTTACCATCTTTCCAGATGCGAAAATCAAAGCTGTAGTCTTTGGTTCTCTTATCCTCATAATAACAGCAGCAAAACGCTGCAGGATGATGTGAGAGGGCCATTATCAATTAAGGAATGAGAAGTGTTAACAATCTATTTGACGAACATGACCTGATATAGATAACACCCTTCCCCAAAAAATGATGGTAACCAAAAAAGATAACACATAAGAGGTTTGCCTATGTGAATCAAGAATTTATACTCAAATACCTTTGGATTGTATTCAGCATTACGTGCTTGCAATGCAATAGCTTTAAGATCCAACTTGCAATCCAAGTTGACAGTTGAGACAATATTCCTGAAATCAAGAATCAGCTTATAGTTAGTTGTCCGCATTTAACATCAACTCCCAACATATAGAGGATGATCTTGCATATAAGAAGCATGAATATATGTCTCCACATTACAATCTTGGATCATCAGCCAAATTTTTTACATAACATTAACGAAAAACTGCTCTCTCTTTCTATATCTATATCCGGACAGCTTGCTTGAAAATGGGGTTCACTAATCTAATCCTCCGAAACCTATCAACCGCCAAAAGCTACTCATCTATGATTAGTTCATGATTTCACTTATGTGTGGTGACTAGTATTATGTGAGATCACATTCACTTGCTTCACCAGCAAAAGTTATCACAGACCACCACAATCCTCCATAATGTTCCCCGCAGGAAATTAGGATAATCTTGAAGAGCATTTAAAAACATGGCTACCACATAACCACCCCCCACCCCACCCCCGCCCTTCCCTCTTATGCAGATGGCTGCCACATTTAGCTCCACTGAAAATTGCTACACATCTGAGGAAAAAGGACCATTGCAGCAAAGAATGTATTTAAGCATCTCAAAAATTAACAATGTTCAACTCATTCCTTTGCACAAAAGCCGAGAAGGGTATGAATCAAGAACATAACCCTTTTGCTCTTTTTTTTTTTTTTTTTTTTTTTTTTTTTTTGCATTAGCAGAAAATAATTCGAGATATGGATACATAGGTTATAAACACCAGATACCGGTAGGTTCAATCTGATTGACTTATATTGACTATTCAACCAATAAATCGTTTCCTCGGTTGTGTACAATTACATTCGCGTGAGTCTCGATGTATAAAACCTTTAACTCCCTCCTTAAGACATGACAATGGGGACGGAAGGGAGAGAACTTACTGAAGAGTAGGCACAATCCCAGATGGGTGCTTAGACAAATCCACTGGTTGGCTCCCTTCTAGACCCACTTCAGCCATTCCCCTTGTTTCGTTATCCAACGGTCTCAAAATACCCACAAATTTCCACTTAGTCAAGAATCTCAAAAACCAAATTCTTAAAATTACAATTTCTTTGATTCAAGTTAAATCTTGACCCGATTGGCTCAATTAGGGTTTCCAATCAAGATCCAGAAATACAAAGATCCAACCCGATTCAGAACCACAACCTATTAACCACCTGATTATGAAATAAAAATTTATAAATCTAGGTTTTTGTTTAAAGATTCAGTACGTGAATTTCCAGTTATTTCAAGAAAGAAAAAAAGAGGAAAGAGTTGGTTATCAATTGTAAAGCGCCAAAATTTTGAAAGAAGAAAGCTTTTATATATTTGTATGCGTAAAGATTTGGATTTCTGTGAGGGGTGCTGGGCTTTATGGAGAGAGATCTCTAGAGAGAGAGAGAGAGGGGGAGCAATATATGAGAGGATCTGAGAGAGAGGGGCAGGTAATGGCGGTGAGGAGGAGAGCCTTATCTACCCTTGGCTTTATATTTATAGAGGGTGACCGGTGACCGGGTAAGGTGATTATTAGACGGTAAGCTATTGGCTGTTAAAGGCTTATCATTCCCTTTTTCCTATTTATATATGGACTTGGTGTCCGAGTTTCTATTAATTTTGGACGGATTTCTAGGCCCATCTATACTTGGTCTACATGTCCGTGGCCCGTTGTAAATACACGATTCCATTCACATTAACCTTTATTATTATTTGTAACAACAAATTTTCGCGTCGAGCAAAATAAATAATCAAGACTGAGAAATTGCTTAACAAATGTAGTATTTGATTTCAATAAATGAAAGTGTTACAATCTCTATGGTATTCCTCTGATTCTTCAAGAATTTAAAGTATCTTAATGAGCTTGACTTTGATTTGATTCAAGGGCTTGTAAAGCTTGATCTTGAATCTCCTCCTTGAACTTGAATTTGGGTTTGATCACGGACAAGTAATTTGATCTTGAACGCCTTGGCATTTGATTTGGCTTCGTTCTTGATCTTGATCTTGAACTTGAACTTGAACTTGTAGCTTGAGTGTTTGAGTGCTTGAACTAGTAGCTTGTAGAGAAATCTGTGGTGTTTGATCCACGAGCTCTCTGCTTGCTTCTTGTTATCACTTCCGGTGTCTTCTAGCTTTATGAAGACCTCTATTTATAGTTGTAGGGAGTGGTGTGGCTCCGCGATTTGATTGGTCCGTTTGAACTGACCAATACCATCTAGACATTTGGCATGATTTAATTGGCTCACTTATTTGGCTTGGATTGCCACGTCACTTGACACGTCGCATGATATTATTGGCTTGTTCTTTTGACTTGGATTGCCACATCACTTGACACGTGGCATGAGTCTGAGCTTTAAGATGGGCTAATAGCCATTTGGACCTTGGGCTACTTAAGTGGGCTAATCATTTAATTTATAGTCCAATTAAATAGACTAGCCCAACACATATATTGGATTTAAATAATTAGCCCAATTTACTAGCCACAATATTTATATGGACTAATATCTTGAATTTAATATGGTCCAAATTATTTTATGGATTTAAATCCTACAAAATTTAAATGCTTATAAATGCCCCCTACTTTAAGACTCATCATAGTTGGCCTTTGAAGATCAGTCTTGAAGTACCAATGACGTTCATCCATTTAAGAGAAAAAATCTAATGAAACTTTGTCAATGCTGCCTAAGTCCATAAGATTAATCACGTCAATTTCCTTCTAAAGTATACAATATAATTTGTTTGTCATTGCTAGTGGCTTTTACTTTTTAATTCATACTTCAACACTAAAATAATAATATTAAAGTCATGAATCCTAAGCAAATGAGTAAGCTTAATCACCATCAGTTGCATACGGCATTTGAACACCATATAATATGCAAAAGGACGACATTCTCTTTCCCTTAATTCGCTAGAAATTTTTGTTGTTGTTTCCTGGCATTCCACAAGTACGTCATTTACCACGGAGAGTTGGCATTTGAGATAAATTTCAATTTTGAATTCAGCTAGATTACAATCTAGCCTAGTCCTCTGTATTAAAAGGCAGAATTGGGACTTGCCCGGGGCTCGCCCAGGGGCGGAGCACTCGTAAAACACCCCTGGACTTATGTGTGGGGCTTAGTTCCGTGAGACTTACGCCTCGGCCGTCGGGGCTTACGCCCAGGACACACCCAACGCCCAGCGTACTGGGCTCGCCTAATAGAACTTTATGCAATTGTGTGTAACTAACCTTGTAAATCATCAGTTTTTCTTAATAAACCGTTGACTATTCAAAATTACTCTTTTCTTAATCATAAATCATTAAGTTGAGAGTATTTTATGTTCATAATTAAAATAAAAATTATTGCATGTTATCCACTAAGACTGCTATGATAGTAGATTTTACATAAATCTTTCATTTAAAAGTATTTATTTATTAACTTTTGTTATGTCTTTATTATACTAGTCCATAATTTTTTTTATAATTATTTTCCTAAATATTTTTTTCACGTTTACGAGATACAATTGTAGACAATAAATTTGCGTCGAGAAAATTAAAATCAAGACCGAAAATATTGCAACAATCGTAGTATTTTATTTTGAATATTTGAGTGTTACAATCTCTATGGATCCTCTGATTCTTCTTTTCAATTGTAAATAAATTCAAGGGCCTTTGAGCTTGATCTTGAATCTATGTTTGTTGCCACGAACGATGATCTTGTTCTTGAGCTTGAGCTTGATTGCTTGGACTTGAACTTGATTTGGTCTTCGTTCTTGAGCTTGGAATTGATTTGTTCTTCGTTCTTGAGCTTGAACTTGATTTCTTGAACTTGAACTTGATTTCTTGAACTTGAACTTGAAGCTTGAAACTTGTGGAGAAATTTGCAGCGTTTGATCCACGAGCTCTTTCTTGCTTCTTGTTATAACTTCTGGTGTCTTTTCTGAGTTATGAAAACCCCTATTTATAGTTGTGGAAGGGAGGAGTTGTGATAAGAACAAACTCTTTCCGACCAATCAAATTGAACTGTGACATGGCCGCATTTGATTGGCCAGAACATGTCACTTGCACACGTGGCGCGATTTCATTTGCCTTTTAGTGTGACTGGGCATGCCTTGTCATTTTGACACATGGCATGGTCCTATTGGCTCTTCCGCTTGACTTGGCGCGCCACGTCATTTGACACGTGGCACCAAACTGGGCCTCTAGGAAGATGACATCTTGGGCTCAATGAAGTGGGCTCATCACTTTAGCCCAATTAAATGGGCTAGCCCAATAATATTGGTCTTATATTATTAATCCAATTATATTAGCCCATAATATTTATTTGGACTAGTATATTTAAAATATAGTCCAAATTATTTATTGAATTTAAATTCAATAAATTTTATATGCCTACAAATGCCCCTGCTTCAAGACTTGTCAAGGTGTCTAAACTTTTGAAGACTAAGCTTGAAGTATACGCAATAGACATATTTGTCTTCTAAAAATTATCTCGTATTGACTCTTTACTTTCCTCAAGCTAAGAAAAGAATTTCCATGTTACTATTGGCATATATATATACACATAATGACCAAACCATCAATCATCACGTAAGACAAAGTATTCATGAAACTTTTCTCCACTTTAAATTCCATTCCTTGCATTAAGTATACACAACGTAAACTTTTTCCATTCTTTGTGCTAAGAAAAGTTTCATTTGTCATAACAATTCTTTATGTGGCCATCCAGAGTCAAAGGACTCCTATTCATATAGGAATGCCGCCATCCGCACATCACCAAGCAAATAAGGAGTGTTTGATAGTCTCCAAATCCCACTTGAACTTGAAGTAGCCAATGACTAACTAATCCTTTTAGGAGACAAATTGCATTACTGACTCCCACATCGTTAATATGTCCTTGCACCCCATCCTCGGCATCTATATATATAGATGCATGCTCTCCGGTTGTGAATATCAATTCGCAGAATTTGCAAGCCACCTGAGTCTATTTTTGTGGACTCGAAAGCAATAACGCGAAGGTAATTTCTTCTTCTTTTCTTGTACTTTTCTTGTTTTGTTGTCTTTTTTTTTTCTTTTTTTCTTTTTTTTTGTAGGTCAAGCTAGAAAGATATGTTCTTGTTCAACAAGATGATCCACGCATGAGGAAGGCGGTCTTAGGGTGTGAGGGGATGGATACTTATCCTTGCCCAAATATCGGAGGGATTACTTTCATGGCCCAATTCTTGGAGAGATTACTCTCAAAATGGCCCGATCCTTGGAGAGATTACTCTCAATATGGCCCAATTCTTGGAGAGATTACCCTCAAAATGCCCCGATTCTTGGAGAGATTACTCTCAATGTGGCCCAATTCTTGGAGAGATTAGTCTCAAAATGCCCCGATTCTTGCAGAGATTACTCTCAATGTGGCCCAATTCTTGGAGAGATTACTCTCAAAATGGCCCGACTACCAGAGAGATTACTCTCAAAATGGCTCGACTATCGGCGAGGCCAACTTAAGGTGCAAAGGGACTCATATGTCCACCTTAAGATTGGAAAGTTATAAAGCTTCAACTCGAAGATGACATCGACTTGAACACTTGAAAAACTTTGAAGATTTGGCGGACTTTGCAGACTTCAACTCGAAGATTCGGAGGGCTTAAACAATTCAACTTTAAGACCGACGAATTTGAAGACTGAAACTTGAAGACCGACGAACTTGAAGACTTCAACTTTGAGACTTAGAGGGCCTAAATATTTCAACTTGAAGATCAGCGAATTTGAAGACTTCAACTTGAAGACCGACGGAGTTGAAGATTTCAACTTGGGGACTTCAACTTGAATACACTTGAAAACTTCAACTTGGAGACTTCGAGGGCTAGAACAGCTTCTCTTTTGCTTTCATTGTTTGACTTTTATCTTAGTCGCACAATTTTCAACTTTACGTGCTTGTAACAAATGATTCATATCTTGTCGTGGGAGAGTCCAAATAATGAACCGTTTAATGACTTCAATATCTAATATATCCAATACTCAGAATCAAAAACCTTCAGAATCGCGCCGGATAATATTTTGAAACCATTTTTAGATTTCACCACGTTGAAAATTTTAGATTTGCGCAGTCTCACCAAAAAATTCATATCTCGGTGTAGAAATATCAAAATTGCAAACCGTTTGATTTCAAGAAAACTAGACTTCAAGATCTAGAACATATCCAAAATTCTCAATCAAACAACTTCAGAATCGTCCCAGATAATATTTTGAAATCAACTTTATATTGCACCACGCCATCAATTCTAGATTTGCGCAGTCTCACCAAAAAATTCATATCTCGGTGTAGATTTATCGAAATTGCAAACCGTTTGATTTCAAGAAAACTAGACTTCAAGACCTAGAACATATTCAGAATTCTCAACCAAACAACTTCCGAATCGTCCCAGATAATATTTCGAAATCAACTTTACATTGCACCACGCTATCAATTCCAGATTTGCACAGTCTCGCCAAAAGATTCATATCTTGGTGTAGGAACGTCGAAATTAGGAACCGTTTGATTTATTGAAAACTAGACTTCAAGATCTAGAATATATCCAAAATTCTCAATCAAACAACTTCGGGATCGTCCCAAATAATATTTTGAAATCAACTTTACATTGCACCACGCCATCAATTGCAGATTTGCGCAGTCTCACAAAAATTCATATCTTGGTATGGAAGCCTCGTGATCGGAAGATGTCTTACTTGCCATCAATCGAAATTTAAGATCCATATTCTCACAAATATCTTGAGTTCAAGTCTCACTGAATTTGAAACGTCGTGCCAAGCAATCTTTTCCTTATACTTGTGTTTCCTTTTGATGTCTCTCTTCTCTTCCCCTTTTTTTAAGGCAGAGGGCGGACTTGGAGACCAACAAACTTGAAGGTTTGGCGAACCTGAAGACATAGAGAATCCCTGGATTTCAATGCAAATACTTGACATCCTCCTAAAATCGGCCCATCGAAGATATCAATTTACCATGGAGGGTTGCCCCCTTTAAATCGAATGAGGTCAAAGTTCAGTAGGAGGATGGCATTTCAGCTTGATCTTACATTCCTTCATACTTCATTCGAACAACAATTGGGGCAATGTGTATTTTTTGAACTTATGCGACTGAACTTAGAATAAAACTCTAAGCTGCCTACGTACCTCGGCGAAGAGGATCAAGTCATACCGTAGTTCAGACTGGGTAGATTTTTTTATTTTTTTTACGTCCTAACTTTTGCCTAGGACGCCTCGTTCGAGATTTTCAACCTAGCGGACTCTTTTTTTTTGGGTCCTAACTTTTGCCTAGGCCGTCTCTTTCGAGATTTTCAACCTAGCGTACTTATTTTTTTTTTTGGGTTCTAACTTTTGCCTAGGCCGCCTCTTTCGAGATTTTCAACCTAGCGGACTTATTTTTTTTTTGGGTCCTAACTTTTGCCTAGGCCGCCTCTTTCGAGATTTTCAACCTAGCGGACTTATTTTTTTTTGGGCCGTACATAGTTTATACTCTTGCGGGCCAGGAGTGTAGCAACATGCAGTTTAGGCTCGTGCGTCAAGGAGCGTCATGACTTGCAGTTTAGGCTCGTACGTCGAGGAGCATCATGACTTACAGTTTAGGCTCGTACGTCGAGGAGCATCATGACTTGCAGTTTAGGCTCGTACGTCGAGGAGCATCATGACTTGCAACTTCATGGATAATACTTCTTCAAAAACTTGCCGTTGATAGGGCCAATTCTCATACCATCTGCATCAACCAGCTTGTAAGCCCCACTTGAATAAGCTTCTTGTACGACATATGGCCCATCCCATTTTGAAGTGAACTTCCCTACATGTTTATGGGAAGTAATTATGGGTCTTCGTACGGCAAGGACTTGATCTCCTACTTGAAAGGATCTCGGACGAACTCTTTTATTGAAGGCGCGAGACAATCGAGCTTGATAACATTCAAGACTCTGTTGAGCTTCCAATCTCTTTTCATCAAGAGCTTCCAACTCTGCTAATCGAAGTCGAGCATTTTCTTCATCAGTGATCCCTTCTTGAATAGCCAGTCGTAATGAAGGTATTTGACGCTCAAGTGGCAAGACGGCTTCGACTCCATAAATGTGTGAATAAGGAGTCGCCTGTGTTGGCGTGCGGTGAGTCGTCCTATATGCCCATAGAGCTTCTTCCATAAGGTCATTCCAATCTCGTTTGGATTTGGAGATGACTTTCTTTAACAAGTTGCATAGAGTCTTGTTGAATGCCTCAGCTAGACCATTGGCGGCAGCGTTGTACATCGAAGAGTTACGTTGCTTGAAGCCAAAGAGATCACAAATCTTGTTCATCAGCCTATTGTCGAATGGCTTTCCATTATCCGTTATTATGTAACGAGGAATGCCAAATCGATAAATAATGTTTACTCGGATGAAACTTGCGACATTTTCCTTCTTTACTTCTATAAGAGCAACAGCTTCAGCCCATTTTGAGAAGTAGTCAGTTGCACCCAATATGTATAGGTTCCCACTAGAGGACTTTGGCAGTGGTCCAACAACATCCAATCCCCAAGCATCAAATGGCCAGGACGCAACAATCGGGTGCAACACTTCAGGAGGTTGATGAATAAAATTCGCATGGAATTGACAAGCCTTGCATCTTCGAGCGTAGTCCAAGCAATCTTTTACCATCGTAGGCCAATAATATTCCATCCTCTTTATATGGAAGTTGAGCTTTGGTCCGGACTGGTGTGACCCACATACCCCAGAATGCGCTTCTTGCAAAGCTTGGAGAGCTTCTTCTTTTCCTAGGCATCGTAAGAGTACTCCCTCGAACGACCTTCTGTATAGAGTATCCTTGTAGTAAAGGAAGCGAGGTGCACGACAACGGATTTCAGTCCTTCTCCTTGGATTTTCTGGAAGTATCCCATATCATAAGTAGTCGATAATGGGTTGTCGCCATTCTTCTTTCTCAACTTCAGAAACAGCAACAAGATGCTTGAGTTCGTTTTCTTCACCTTCAGCCTCATTTGGGGGCGGTACTACCCATTTTTGGCATACGGTAACTTGCGCTTGGTCAGGCAGGGCTAATGATGAAGCTAGAGCAGCTAAAGCATCAGCCTTCTTATTTTCTTTCCTTGGCACATGCTGAATAATCACATCACCGAGCCACCCCATCAACTTTTTAGCGTAATCATGATATGGGCGTAGTTCAGGCTTCTTAACCTCGTAACTACCCAAAAGCTGATTGACCACTAACTGGGAGTCACCAAAGACTTGCAATTGCAATTGCTTCATATCAACGGCCATTTCGAGCCCAAGTATTAATGCTTGATACTCAGCAACATTGTTGGAACAGAGTTGTGTCAAGGTGAAGGAGTAGGGCAAGACTTCACCTTGGGGAGTGACAAATACTACGCCAGCCCCAGCTCCCTCACGATGTGCAGCACCATCAAAGTACATCTTCCATGGAGGTTGAACTTCAACGACCATTGCGTCCTCATCAGGTAGCTCATCAGTTTGCTCCCAGTCATCAGGTATCGGATGATCTGCCAAGAAGTCTGCCAATGCTTGTCCTTTTACAGCCTTTTGAGGGATGTACAAAATCTCGAATTGTTGAAATTGGAGGTACCATCTCGCTAGTCGATCACTAAGAACAGGTTTTGACATCACGAACTTGATAGGATTTGCTTTAGAAGCAAGACGGACAACATGAGCTTGAAAGTAGTGCTTTAACTTTTGAATTGAGAAGACTAGCGCTAAACACAACTTTTCAATTGGCGAATAATTCAACTCGTTAGGTGTCATCATCCCATTGCTCAAGTAAAATAGGTTGGATTAGTTTTCTTTCCCCTCGCTATTTTCTTGGGCCAACAGTGCTCCAACAGACCTTTCCTGCCCCGCAATGTATTGTATCAATGGCTTTCCTAGTATAGGAGTTGCTAAAACTGGAGGCTTCATCAAGTAGGTTTTGATACTTTCGAAGGCATTGCTACAAGCTTGATCCCACTTGAAAGGAGCGCCTTTCTTCATGAGGTGACTAAATGGTTGGCACCTCCCAGCCAGGTTTGATATGAATCTTCTAAGGTATGCTAGCTTTCCTTGCAGACTTTTCAATTCATGGATATCTCGAGGCTCAGGCATTTTCAAAATGGCATCCACTTTGGCTTGATCAATTTCGATCCCTCGATGTCGGACAATGAAACCAAGGAACTTTCCAGAAGTAACTCCAAAGGCACATTTCAACGGATTCATCCTAAGTTGGTACCTCCGGAGCAATTCAAATACCATCCTCAAGTCTTTCATGTGGTCGCCCTTCTCTCTTGATTTCACAACCATGTCATCAACAGAGCATTTGACATTCTTGTGGAGAAGATCGTCGAAAATATTCTGCATAGCCCTTTGGTAAGTAGCACCAGCATTCTTTAAGCCAAAAGGCATTACCTTGTAGCAATAAATACCCTTGGGGGTGCGAAACGTAGTAAACTCTTCATCTTTTGGTGCCATGCGAATTTGGTTATAGCCCGACGAACCGTCCATGAAAGACATCGCATCGTAACCAATAGTAGCATCGATCATCAGCTCTGGAATAGGAAGCGGGAATTCATCTTTGGGACACGCATTATTGAGGTCCCTGAAGTCAACGCATACTCGAATCTGGCCATTCTTCTTCCTTACAGGGACAATACTTGAAACCCATGTTGGGTATTTAACTTCCCGAATAAATCCAGCTTCAATGAGTTTGTTAACTTCAGTTTCAATCAGGGGAACCAAGTCCGGCCTAAAACGCCTTTGAGCTTGTTTAACAGGGCGAGCACCATTTTTGACTGCAAGGTGATGGACTGCTACTTTCGGGTCCAAGCCAGGCATATCTTTGTAACTCCAAGCAAAGACATCCCTGAACTCTTTGAGAAACTCAATATAAGTGCTTTCTTCATCAGCTTCTAGTAAAGCACTTAGGTAGGTGGGTCTTGGTTCTTCATCGTTGCCAAGGTTAACTTCTGTTAAGGCATCAACTGTCGTCTTCACTCCTTCTTCAAGTTCAGATGGAGCATCTTTCGCATCTTCATCTTCTTGAGGGTCCCCATCATTGAAGGATATATGATAACACGGCGAAACATCCTCCAATTCTGCATTATCTTCCATTGAAGATGGAATGATTCTCGACTTGTACAGTAACATGATACGAAGAACCCACACTTTCTTCGTCTTCATCACGTTCCTTAGTATAGACCACAGTATATGGCTTTACCTTCAGTACTTCTTTACATGAAACCACAAGTTTTGTTTGTCGCCTCATTCTAGAAGGAACCAAAATTTGGAAATCCTTAGAGATCTCCTGGATTTTGGGTGAAGCGGGTGTTCTTATGCTTTGAAAATTTCCTCGGAACTTGTTCCCCTTCTTTAGTGGACCTAATCTTTCAAACACGGAGGTCCTCGCAGGTGTTTTTCCAAGTCGATCAAAGACAGAATTCTTGTTAGAAGCGTCTGATTCATCTTCTACTGTGATATAATTGCTGCTCCCCCTTCTTATTGAGATGCGCACTGGTGACGGTTGCTTGTATCCGAAACCTTCACGTGGTTGCCTCGTTGCAGCTTCTGATGGGAGCTTCCTAACTTTGACGGCTCATTGGTATTGTATCCAGATTTTGCAAATAGCTTGTAAGCGTTAGGGTCAAAACCTTCATCTGTTCGCTTTGTAGGGAGTGCCACATTCTGCAAACGATTTTGGGTTACAAACCCTTTAAGCGGCATTGAGGGCGACTTTACTGCCTCAATTCGTTTAACCGGAAGAGTTAACTCCTTTAGCATGTTAGCTTGGAGATTAGATGGTTCACCTTCGTCTTTCTTCTTTTTAGGGACATATTGGAGCGCTGGACTTACTTTCTTGCCATAAGACGTAATATTCCCTCTATAAGATTTATTCGCATTGGGTTTTACCTCCTTACTAACAGCTTTGGCTTCACCAGTAGTCACCTCTTCTCTTTTAGTTGAGGGCTCTTTATTCTTGCTTTTCATGCCATCAACAGCTTTCAGCTCCTTCACAACGCGGTTCTTCAAGTAGAACTTTGCATCGGCGAAGTGTGACTCAACCTCGGTGAATGGCTCATCATCAGCAACTATCGTCTTCTCGACTTCACCCTCGTAGTATTTTAATCATTGATGGTAGGTAGACGGAACTACTTTATTCTCATGTATCCAAGGCCTCCCAAGCAAAACATTGTATGAAGTCTTCGCGTCGATCACATGCAGCCATGCACTTGATTGCATATCTTCAATAGTGATTCCCAACCTGATCGCGCCTATGGCTCTTTGCCCCCCTTGGTTGAATCCTTGGATCATCACACGACTTTCTGAGAGTTCGTTCATAGGAATACCAAGTTCTTTCACAGTATGGATTGGCAAAATATTCACTGAGGATCATCCATCAACCAAAATCCGATTTACCCTTCCATCGCGCATATAGCCAACCAGGTACAACGGGCGGTTATGAGGAGTTTCACCTAGCAAAAGATCGTCATTTGTGAATGTGACCTTTTCCTCACAAGCATTAACTTCTTGAGGAGTGGACTCGATGGGCTTTTCCGAAGATGGTGCCAACGGTAGGTCATCACTCTTTTCTTCCCCTTTGTCAGCGTGGCAACAAGAGGCATCAATGCCCTCATGGGAAATCTTCGTGCGGAACCAAGATGACAAGAAATCCTCCAAAGTCACTGTATGTCGTGGCTTTTGAGGGTGGTGCATCTCCACTTCTGCTTTCTTCAAATGCCTAACTGGATTCTTTTTTATCGGTCTTTTTACCATCATCTTCCTTGTTGGTTGTTCTACTGATTCTTTTCGTGGGCTCCTTTTGTGGCGCCTACAACGAGTCACCAACGTCCAACCTTCATCATCATCAGGTTGATCGTCTTCAACTTTGTTGTTCTCCAGTAATTCTTCATTTTTACTTTCTTTAATACCGCATAATTCATCCGGACTAAATGAGCCGAAGGTGATAGAGACTTGGTTTGCGCTTGCTTTCTCATCTTCAAGCACGATCTTCTTTTCGCGAGCCAAGTCCATGACTTTGTCCTTGAAGACAAAGCACTTCTCCAGAGGGTGGCTTACAAGTCGGTGATATTTGCAGTAGTTTGGGTCATTTGTTTTCCCAGCTTCATTTGGTCGCTTCATCTCCGGAAGCTCAATGAGATTTAACTCGAGGAGTTCTTCGAAAATGGCTGGCACATCAGAATCCAGGAATGGGTACTCTTACTCCTGCATCTCTTTTAGAGTCAACTTTCCACTTGGCTTGTCTTGAAAAGAAGTGGATTTCATACTCTGCTTCTTGCTCACCTTCATCGTGAACTTCATAGGTGACGTATTGACATTCATAGCCTTTGCTTTCAGACTTGGGTACGAACTTGCCCCACTTCCTGACTTCTTGCTTGTCATTCGCTTTGCGAGGTTCATAGATGGGTAGCCTTTCATTTCCAGCGGAGGCCATGCTCAATTCCATGTCATGGGCATGAGTTACAAGTTCTTCAAATGTGCTAGGCTTAATACCTTGCAAGATGTAGTGCAATCCCCAATGCATGCCTTGGATGCACATCTCTATGCCTGAAGCTTCACTAAGCCTGTCTTTGTAGTTGAGGCTTGCATTCCTCCAACGATTGATAAAGTCGATAACTGGTTCCCCCTTTCATTGACGAGTATTTGTAAGCTCTATCATACTCATCGTGCGTCTTGTGCTATAAAAGCAATTGAGGAATTCTTGCTCTAGTTGATCCCAGCTGTCAATAGATCCAACCTCTAGGTCCGTGTACCAGTCAAAAGCATTTCCTTTTAGCGAGCGGACAAAGTGCTTGATGAGGTAATCTCCATAAGTCCCAGCATTGTTGCACGTCTCCACGAAAAGCGCAACATGTTGCTTCTGGTTACCTTTACCATCAAACTGTTGAAACTTTGGAGGTTGATAGCCGGTAGGCATCTTCAACATATCGACCCTTGCAGTGTACGGCTTTGCATATGTAAGGGAGGATTTGGCAGCAACTTCATATTTGTTCTTAATGGTTCCTTCGATGAACTCCTTCAGTTGATCGATTGGAATCATCCCTTCAAATGAGACAGGTATAGCCTTAGTGGATGCTGTTTGTTTTGGGGGAGAGTCACTCTCTAGAACTTCTGGGAGCTTGCCGGGTGCATGGGTAGATTATTCTTCCATCAAGATTCCCACCCTGTCTGTTAGCTTGTCAATTCTAGCCTCTTGATTTTGCATGCATTTGGTCAAGCCAGCGATTGCTTCCGTCAAGTTTGCCAACTGCTCCTCCATGGATGAAGTGTTTGTCACCATGGCTTGCATGATTGTCGTGGATGACGGAGAGTAGCATGGATTTTCACACAGATTGATCCTTGATTGGCTCACGCTATGTGGTGTAAGTGGGGAGGATCCATCACTTGAAGCATCATCATCTTCCTTCACAACAGAGTGCTTGGAGCCGGAGAGGTCAAGCAGAGCAAGAGTTTTCTAAATCTTTTCAGCAACATTGCTTCCTCCTTCATATGCGTTTGTGGCAGATCTTGCTCCTTTTGAGGATGAAGATCCGAAAACAGGGGTTGATGCGGACGGCACTTGGGGTGCTTGTTGTCCTAAAGAGCTTGCTTTGCTCCTCGTAAATGGTCCGAAGCTTCCAAAGGTGACATCGAGGATGCTTTCCACATCAGCATAGAACCTGGAGTTAGCAGCCTTGGTGGAAGTTGAAACGGAGTTAATTTTCTTTGAAGCCATTTCAATGTTCTTGAACTTTGGTGATTGAAAAGTTGAGATGAGAGGTAGAGATTGTCCCACTGGGCGTGCCAGAATTTGTAGACAATAAATTTGCGTTGAGAAAATTAAAATCAAGATCGAAAATATTGCAACAATCGTAGTATTTTATTTTGAATATTTGAGTGTTACAATCTCTATGGATCCTTTGATTCTTCTTTTCAATTGTTAATAAATTCAAGGGCCTTTGAGCTTGATCTTGAATCTATGTTTGTTGCCACGAACGATGATCTTGTTCTTGAGCTTGAGCTTGCTTGCTTGGACTTGAACTTGATTTGGTCTTCGTTCTTGATCTTGGAATTGATTTGTTCTTCGTTCTTGAGCTTGAACTTGATTTCTTGAACTTGAACTTGAAGCTTGAAACTTGTGGAGAAATTTGCAGCGTTTGATCCACGAGCTCTTTCTTGCTTCTTGTTATAACTTCTGGTGTCTTTTCTGAGTTATGAAAACCCCTATTTATAGTTATGGAAGGGAGGAGTTGTGATAAGAACAAACTCTTTCCGACCAATCAAATTGAATTGTGACATGGCCGCATTTGATTGGCCAGAACATGTCACTTGCACACATGGCGCGATTTCATTGGCCTTTTAGTGTGACTGGGCATGCCTTGTAATTTTGACACATGGCATGGTCCTATTGGCTCTTCCGCTTGACTTGGCGTGCCACGTCATTTGACACGCTGGCCTCAAGGAAGATGACACCTTGGGCTTAATGAAGTGGGCTCATCACTTTAGCCCAATTAAATGGGCTAGCCCAATAATATTGGTCTTATATTATTAATCCAATTATATTAGACCATAATATTTATTTGGACTAGTATATTTAAAATATAGTCCAAATTATTTTATTGAATTTAAATTCAATAAATTTTATATGCCTACAACAATACTTATTAATTTAATAGCTCAGTATTAGCTAGTAACTATTTACAAATAATTAGTTATCATGATATAATATGGTGAATTATGTGTCACTTTATTAACTTGTTCAAACTTAAAAATAAATTATACTAGAGAATCATATTTAAATTGTGAATTATATTTTTATATAAATTCTATTTCAAATAGAAAGCATATTAAATAAAAGGAGTATTTAAGAAAAATCTCAAATTATAATATCGAAATTCTTTCAAGATTCATTACTCCTTAAGAGATACACATAAGATTTCGCATCGAATATATTACTTTTGATGTTTGAGTTGTAACGACGTTGCAACTAATTTGCATATTATGATATATGTCATACTTTACTTTTTGTATTATTCATAGTTGAATTAAAATTTATAAATATTTTAAATAGATTATTTGTTATAATTTTGTGATTTAATGTAATTTTTATAATTATTTTTTAATTTTATACTATCTTAAAATTCTTGAAATTAGTAAAATTTAAAGATCCGTGGGACTTACGCCCCATGTCTCAAGGCTTATGCTTCGCCTCGTCCGAGGTAAAACGCCGCGCCTTACGCCCTCGCCTTTTAAAATATTGGCCTAGTCCATGTAGACAGATAATTACCGTGTGCTGACACCTCCTATTTTTAGAGATATGGTCAAATCTTTTCCTTTTTAGAAGACAAAAGCTTATACACATCTAAATTGACTAGGAGAGCTCTTTCCAACATCTATATAAGACACGGGTCTTTATATCTTATAGCGTATTGCTTGTTTCAAGCAGAGACCCCTTCTGGATATATATATATATATATATATATATATATATATATATATATATATATATATATATATATATATATATATATATATATATATAT
>NC_031991.1:11052222-11148636 GCF_001879085.1 Nicotiana attenuata
TATATATATATATATATTTGTAAGATCCATTTTTTTTGTCTTCCTGTGATTAAAGTAGCAAACCAGTATGTAGTGCAAGATAATGAAAGATCAGTTCCATTGTAGTTGAGATCAGTATTCGTAGAACTCCCATGCTCTTTTGCCTTTATTAGTTACTGCTTTCGATATTGTAATCAAGCCAAGTCTTTAATCTTTGTGTCTAGCTTTGCGACAATAGTTGTAGTACCGTAAGGCGTTGGAAGATATATAATGGAAGTACTTAATTGGTTTGGTTGCCTTAGCTTTGGACTTCCTCCACATAATCAAATGTCGCGTAATCAATTTTCTTCAAAACTCATATTGAGAACGTGGTGCACCAGAAGAATTAGCTATTCTGAAGAGTTTTTTTTTTAACATGAAATAACCTTTTATGAATAAACTCTTTTTTTTTACTCTGCTTATTTTTTTTTTGCAGTAGTAAAGGAAGTAGAAGTTACTATCTCTTTTGACAGGTAACTTCTATCTTTACCAAATATGAAGCGATTAAAATTTACCCACCCGAGATTTTACTCATGTTGGCAAAAAAAATTACTTCATACAAGATGAAAGCATTATTTGAACAAGGCGAAACTTTACACTGTTTCAAATGGAAAACTTTTTTTTTAGGCGAAGGCGATTACACCGTCCAAGCTAAAAATTTACTTTATCTGAGGCTTAGACTACTACATCATCTAAGCCAAAGATTTTTTTTGCCTGGAAATTTGACTTGACTTTATGTGAGGCGAAGATCATTGCCCCGTCTGAGCCAAAAATTAACTTTATCCGAGGTGAAGACATTACATCGTCTAAGCCAAAGATCTTACTTTGTCTGAAGCGAAGACCATTACACCGTCTAATCTGGAGACTCTATTTTGTTTGAAGAATTAACTTCACTTTATCTGTGGCATAGACCGTTACACCGTCTGAGCCAAAGATTTATTTTGTCTGAGAATTTGACTTTCTTTATCTATGGAAAAGACCATTACATCATCTAAGCCAAAGATTTTACTTTTATCTGAGGCAAAGACCATTACACCGTCTGAGCCAAAGATTTATTATGTCTGAAGCGAAGACCATTAACTGTCTGAGCTAAAGACTTCATTTTATTTGAAGCGAAGACCATTACACCGTCTAAGCTAATGACTTCATCTTGTTTGAAGATTTAACTTTATTTTATCTGAGGCATAGACCATTACACCGTCTAAGCCAAAGATTTTACTTTATCTTAGGCAAAGATCATTACACCATCTATGCCAAAGACTTTACTTTTATCTTAGGCAAAGACCATTACACTATATGAGCCAAAGATTTATTTTGTCTGAAGCGAACACCATTACACCGTCTAAGCTAAAGACTTCATTTTATTTGAAGCAGAGACTTTATTTTACCTTGGTCAAGGCAAAGATTTTGCGGTGTCTCAAGTAGAAGAATTTACAAGATCATTACACCATCGAAGTTGAAGACTTTATTTTGTCCGAGGCTAAAACTATTACATCATCTAAGCCAAAGTCTTTATTTGTCCAATGCGACCCATCTAAGCTAAAGTCTTTACTTTTTCTGAGGCTAAGACCATTACACCGTTTAAGCTAAACACTATATTTTGCAAAGGTGAAGACAATCATCTAAGCTGAAAACTTTACTTTGTCCGAGACTAAGACCATTACATCGTCTAAGTTGAAGACTATATTTTATTCAAGATGAAAACCGGCAAAGATCATTATAGAGTCTAACTTGCAGATTTTACTTTACCGCCAAAAGATTTGACCTTTTGGTGCAAAGGAACGAAAACTCGTCCTTATTTCGAGATGCATGAATCAAAGATTGTATGAAGCATGAAAAAAGCTCCCAAGAATATCTCTTCAATTTCAATCTTCACAGGTAATTTTATGATCTCCTTTATATAGATATGTTTCTCCTTTCTTCTTTTTTTTTTTGCAGGTAGAAGAAGAAATCACTTCCAAAGATAACCTCATAGTCGAAGAATCTTTTTTCATATACTTGGAGATATACTGAAGCTTCCAACTAATCACTTGAAGGCCATATCAATTTGAAGACTTCAAGACTATTATGGGGGCTTCTTATCGGCTTTCAATTGAAGACTTGGTACTTGGAAGAATTTAACTTGCAGATTTCAACTTGAGGACATGTCAGACTTGAAGGCATCTACTTGAATACTTGGCAGATTTGAAGACTTAGTGGATTTGAAGACTTTAACTTGATGATTCAACTTGAAAATTTTGTAGAATTGAAAACGTCATCTTTTGGCGAATTCGAAGGCCTCAACTTGACTTGGTGAATTTGAAGACTTTAACTTGATGACTCAATTTTAGGACTTCCCAAAATTGAAGACTTTAACTTAGATTTGCTGAATTCGAAGGTCTCATCATCACTTAGCAGATTTTAAAAATTTAGAAGACTTGGTGGACTTAACTTCAACTCGAACATATAGGTAGATTTTAAGAATTCAACTTGATGACTTAGCAAACTTGAAGAATTCAGCCCAAAGACATGACCGTCTTGAAACTTTGCAGCCTGCTAAAGACTATAATTGTCTCGATGATACCAAATCTCGGTGAAGAGGATCAAGTTGAATACTGCAACTTTAAGACCTAGGGGGCTTGAATACTTCAAATTAATGATGTAATAGACTTGACAAAATCAACTTGACTTAGAATTGAAGTCTTCAACTTGAATATTTAGCCTTTTATTAAAGAAACTACAATTATTCCATCAAAGACCTCAATTTGACATGGAGGGCTTGCCCCCATTGAGCCATCAAGATAAGACAGATGGTTCAACAAAAGAATACATGTACACCTAATTTTCAAGTGTCAATCAAGTGAATTATATTCCATCATACCTCATTTAAATAACGCCTTGGGTAATATGTATTTTTTGAACTCATATGACTGAACTTAGAATGAAACTCTAAGCTGCCTACGTACCTCGGTGAAGAGGATCAAGTCATTCTGTAGTTCGAAATGGGTGAGTTTTTTTTATGTCCTAAATTTTGCCTAGACTGCCTCTTTCGAGGTTTTCAACCTAACGGACTTTTTTTTTGGGCCGTGCATAGTTTATATTCTTGCAGGCCAGGAGTAACATGCGGTTTATGCTCATGAGTTAAGGAGCGTATTTTTTTTCTTCAAGGATAGTATCTCTTCATGAATTTCCCATTGATGGGGCCAATCCGCAAACCTTCTGAGTCAACTATCTTGTAAGCGCCACTTGAGTATACCTCTTGTATGATATATGGCCCATCCCACTTAGCAGAGAATTTTCCCCCAGATCGATGAGAGGTAATAATAGGCCTTTTGACCACAAGAACTTGGTTACCCACTTGGAAAGATCTAAGCGGCACCCTTTTGTTAAAAGATCGAGACAGGCGAGCTTGATAACATTCGAGGCTTTGTTGAGCTTCTAGCCTCTTTTCATCAAGAGCTTCCAATTCTTCAAGGCGTAACCGAGCATTTTCTTCATCAGTGAGTCCTTCTTGAATGGCAAGCCGCAATGATGGGATTTGACGCTCAAGTGGAAGGACCGCTTCAACTCCATAAACAAGTGAATAAGGAGTCGTTTGCGTTGGTGTGCGATATGTGGTCCTGTATGCCCAAAGAGCTTCTTCCATCCTTTCATGCCAATCTCTCTTAGACTTAGAGACAACCTTTTCTAACAAGTTGCAGAGCGTCTTGTTAAATGCTTCAGTAAGTCCATTGGCAGCATTATAATACATGGAGGAATTGCGTTGCTTGAAGCAAAAAAGATCACATATTTTATTCATCAACTTGTTATCAAATGGCTTACCATTGTCTGCCAATATATATCGAGGAATGCTAAAGCGATAGATAATATTGACTCGGATGAAGTTAGCCACATTTTCCTTCTTTACTTCCCTAAGAGAAACAGCTTCAGCCCACTTCGAGAAGTAATCAGTTGCGGCCAAAATGTATAGATTTCCACCAGAAGACTTTGGCGATGGACCAACAACATCCAAACCCCAAGCATCAAATGGCCAAGAAGCAACAGTTGGGTGTAATACTTCAGGTGGTTGATGTATGAAGTTAGCATGGAATTGTCAAGCTTTACACCTTCGAGCATAATCTAAACAATCTTTCACCATGGTTGGCCAATAATACCCCATTATTTTTATGTGGAAGTGAAGTTTTGGCCCAGATTGATGCGCACCACATACTCCAGAATGTGCTTCTTGCAGCGCTTGAAGGGATTCATCAGCCCCCAAACAACGTAGGAGCACTCTATCAAATGATCGTCTGTATAGTGTATTCTTATAATAAAGAAAACGAGGGGCTCTCCTTCAGATTTCTGTCTTCCTTCGGGGATTTTCCGGTAATATCCCATAACAAAGATAATCAATTAATGGTTGTCGCCAATCTTCAATTTCAACCTCAAGAACGGAAGCAGGATACTCAACTTCGCTTTCTTCTTCCTCATAATCATTTGGTGGAGGAACTACCCATCTTTGGAAAACAACTTGTGTTTGATCAGACAAAGATAATGTAGAAGCTAAGGCTGCTAATGCATCAGCTCTCTTATTTTCCTTTCTCGGCACGTGTTGAATAGTTACCTCTCCAAGCTAACTTACCAATCTTTGAGCATATTTGTGATATGGCACCAATTTTGGCTTTTTGACCTCATAGCTGCCCAAAATCTGATTGATCACTAACTTGGAGTCTCCAAAAACTTGTAGTTGCAATTGTTTGATATCCACAGCCATTTCAAGCCCAAGTATGAGCGCTTGATATTCAGCAACATTATTGGAGCACCGTTGTGTCAGAGTGAAAGAATATGGCAAAACTTCTCCTTGAGAAGTGATAAACACTATTCCAGCGCCAGCTCCTTCACGATGTGCAGCGCCATCAAAATACATCTTCCAAGGAGGTTGAATTTTCAGGACCATTGCATCTTCATCAGGCAATTCGTCAGACAACTCCCAATCATCTAGAATTGGATGGTTAGATAGGAAGTCCGCTAATGCTTGTCCTTTAACTGCCTTTTGAGGAACATACACAATTTTAAATTGTTCAGATTGGAGGTACCACCTCGCTAATCGATCACTTCGGACTGGTTTTGACATGACAAACTTGATAGGATTCGCTCTTGAGACGAGTCGCACAACGTGAGCCTGGAAGTAATGCTTCAGCTTCTGAATAGAGAAGACAAGTGCCAAACATAACTTCTCGATAGGTGAATACTTGAGCTCATTTGGCGTCATCATCCTACTCAAGTAATAAAGTGCATTTTCTTTGCCTTCATTGTTTCCTTGAGCTAGAAGCGCTCCTACTGACCTTTCCTGTGCTGAAATGTATAATATTAATGGCTTTCCAGGTATGGGGGCTGCCAGTACTGGAGGTTTCATCAGATAAGACTTAATTCTTTCAAAAGCATTTCTGCAAGCTTGGTCCCATTCAAAAGGAACCCCTTTCTTCATGAGGCGACTAAATGGTTGGCATCTTCCAGCCAGATTCGAAATAAATCTTCTAAGATATGCCAACTTACCTTGTAAGCTCTTTAACTCATGAATATCCTTAGGCTCGGGCATTTTCAAGATAGCATCCACCTTATCTTGATCAATTTCGATACCTCGGTGTCGAACAATAAAACCGAGGAACTTCCTAGAGGTAACTCCAAAAGCGCACTTCAACGGATTCATTCTGAGTTGGTATCTCCGAAGCCGTTCAAATACCATCCTCAAATCTTGCAAGTGATCATCTTTCTTCCTTGACTTTACCACCAAGTCGTCAACATAGCACTCCACATTTTTATGAAGCATGTGATCAAAAATATTTTGCATGGCACGTTGTAGCGCCAGCATTCTTCAAACCGAAAGTCATTACCTTGTAGCAGTATATACCTTTAGGGGTGCGAAAGGCAGTAAGCTCTTCATCCTTCGGTGCCATGCGAATTTGATTATATCCAGATGAACCATCCATGAAAGATATCGCCTCGTATCCAGTTGTTGCATCAATCATGAGCTCAGGGATAGGAAGAGCAAATTCATCCTTAGGACAAGCGTTATTTAGGTCCCTAAAGTCAACATAAACTCGGATTTGGCCATTCTTCTTTCTTACAGGGACGATGCTTGAAATCCATGTAGGATATTTAACTTCACGAACAAAACCAGCCTCAATAAGCTTGTTAACTTCGGTTTCAATCAAGGGAACCAATTCAGGTCTAAAGCGACGTTGTGCTTGCTTTACAGGACGAGCACCTCGTTTGACAGTGAGATGATGAACAGCCACCTTGGGGTCTAAACATGGCATTTCTTTGTAGCTCCAAGAAAATACGTCTTTGAACTCCTTAAGTAGCTCAATATATTTTCTCTCTTCATCACTAGTTAGAGAGGCACTTATATATGTGGGCTTTGGATCTTCAACTACTCTGAGGTCGACTTCTTTTAGTGCATCAACCGTTGTCTTCACCCCTTCTTCAAGCTCAGGTGTGCATCTTTAGCGTCTTCATCGTCTTTAGGATCACCATCATTGAAAGATATGTGATGACATACATGAATATCAAGGCACTTTTCCTCGACGTCCATATAAGATGAAGCATTTTGTTCATCATGAATAGTGCTATGATATGATGACTCCACATTTTCTTCATCTTTCTCCCGTTCTTTAGTGTGGACTATAGTATGAGCTTTTGATTTGAGGACCTCTTCGCACGAAACTACAAGTTTGGTCTCTCGCCTCATTCTAGAAGGAATCATACTTGGGCAATTTGTGGTCAAAAACTCCTTTTTAGCGAAGATAGGTGCTCCAATCCTTCTATCACTTCCATGACGCTTGTTTTCCTTCTTCAGTGGTCCCAACCTATCAAAGACTGAGGTCCTTGGTTTCGTAAGTCGATCAAACACAGAAGTCTTCTTATTAAGCTTCGTAGACACTCACTTTAGCAGTAATGTAGCTACAACTTGACCCTTTAATGGAGATACGGATTGGCGGGGGTTGTTTGTAACACAATCCTTCACGTGATTGATTCAATGGGTACCCTTTCTCCATCATCATCTTTTGAGTAGGGTTTGAAGCTTCAGGAGTGAGCTTTCCCAACTTGGATGGTTCATTGGGACCATATCCAGCTTTTGCTAATAACTTGTAGGCATTTGGGTCAAAGCCCTCATCTGTGCGCTTTTTAGGAAGTGCTAGATTTAGAACCGAATTGTGGCATGATGATATGACAAACCCTTTAAGAAACTTTGTAGACAACTTAATTGCATCAATTCGCTTGATAGGAAGGGTCAAGTCTCCTAACACCTTACCTTTTAGTTCAGAAGATGGATCTTCGACTTTCCTTGCCTTTGGGACATAGCGAAGAACAGGAGTCACTTTCTTACTTGAAGATGCCTCATTCATCTTGTTCCTATCATGAAGCACCTGATCTTTTTCTACTCTAATCTTTTCATTGCTAGTTGTGACATCAACCTTCTTTACAACACTTTTGGTCAACATCATATCATTAACCTTAACCTCCTTTGAGACGTAATTCTTTAAGTAGAATTTTGCATCGGCAAAGTATGATTCAGCCTCGGTAAAGGGCTTATCATCAACAACTATCTTCTTTTCGACCCCACCTTCGCAGTATTTCAAGCACTGATGGTAGGTGGATGAAACCACTTTGTTCTCGTGTATCCATGGCCTTCCTAACAAGAATATGAGGTTTTGGCATCGATCATGAGCATCCATGCACTCGAATGCAAATATCCCATATTTATTTCCAATTTGATAGCCCCGATAGCTCTTTACCCCCTTGATTGAACCCTTGAATCATCAAATGACTTCACAATCCATCGGTATGCCAAGCTCTTTGACAGTACGAATTGGGAGAATATTGACGCTAGACCCATCATCGATCAAGATTCTACTTATGTCATGACCCGGATTTCTCACCCTCGGGAGTCGTGATGGCGCCTACTAATAGGAGCTAGGCAAGCCAACTCAATTTACATCTTTTAGAAATTATCGTCCATTTAATGGAAACAAAACATAATATGATAAAGCGGAAGTCTCAAATATAATTAACCGAAAGAAATGCGGAAGTTTAACAAAATCCTCTACCCAAGACCGGTGTCACAATACTCACGAACGACTAGAGAATACTAAATACAAGGTTTGAATGAAACATAGAACTGTCTGCTTCGGTACAAATGATAACAAACTGAATAAAATAGAAAGGGACTCCGGGCCTGCGGACATCAGCAGGGCTACCTCGAATGTCCCTAGACTGAAAGCTGCTCCCAGAATGCTACTGCTACTCAAATGCTGCTCCAATACCTGGATCTGTGCAAAAAGATGCACAGAGTGTAGCATCAGCACAACCGACCCCATGTGCTGGTAAGTGCCTGGCCTAACCCCGGCGAAGTAGTGACGAGGCTAGACCAGACTAACAGATAAACCTGTGCAGATATATATACAAGTAAAACAAAATAAAAGCGGAAAGTAACCAATTAAAACTAGAAGGGGAACATGCTTATGGGGTAGCAGATAAAACGGAATATCAGGAATAACAAAAGAAACTACATCTGATTTCTTCTAACACAGAATAAGGGAAAACAAACCACTTTCACTTGTTTCAATTTCCTCTCGTTGCAGGCGTGCAACTCGATCCCATTTCTCATAATATCACGTGGTAGGCGTACCCCTCGATCCCATTTCATAATATCACGTGGTAGGCGTACCACTCGATCCCATTTCATAATATCACGTGGTAGGCGTACCACTCGCTCCCATTTCATAGTATCACGTGGTAGGCGTACCACTCGCTTCCATTTCATAGTATCACGTGGTAGGCGTACCACTCGCTCCCATTTCATAGTATCACGTGGTAGGCGTACCACTCGCTCCCATTTCATAATATCTCGTGGTCGGCGTGCCACACGATCCCATTTCTTTCAACACAATACACAAAATAATCCCGGCAAGGGAACAAGATAATATAATAAACTATCCCGGCAAGGGAACAAGATAATATAATAAACTATTCCGGCAAGGGAACAAGGTAATATAATAAACTATCCCGGCAAGGGAGATCCAGCTATAACCAAACTTACTTAATTTCTACTTAACACAATTAAATCAATACTCAGTCTCATCAATTACTGGCTCAGTGTTAAAGATTTCCAACCAAGTCCTCATAAACAACAATTAAGAATTCGATAATATAGCAATTCAGGACTCACGGTCATGCTCGACACCAGTGTATAGATACTCGTTACCATGCCTATACACCGTACTCAACAAATAGCAATTAGCAAATAAGACTTTACTCCTATTCCCTCAAGCCAAAGTTAGACCAAACACTTACCTCAACTTTCACCGCTAAATCAATCCACAACAACCGCTTTGCCTCTCGAATTCGGCTCCAACTCAATCAAATCTATGAAATAATGACTTTACAACATTAATATAAGCTAAACAAATCAAACCCAATGCCTAAATATAGTTTTCTAAGCCTTCTTCCCAAAATTCCAAAAATCGACCCCGGGCCCGCTTGGTCAAAACCCGAACCAATTCCATGTTACCCATTCCCCCACGATCCCGGATATACAATTTGCCTTCAAATTCTACCCCAAAACGAGGTCTAAATCAAAGAAAATTAAAAAGCCCTAACTCTACCCATTTCCCCCAATTTCACCATAATCTATGCGATTAAAGCTTAGGAATTCATTAATTAATGAAGAAAAATGAAGGAAATAAGTGGAAATTACTTACCCAAGTGGTCTTGAAGAATGGGGGGCTTCAATGGTGTCACGACCCAAACCGAAGGGCCGCGACGGGCACCCGGTGCCTTACTCAACCGAGTACCAACGTAACATATCTTTCTTATCATACTATCATGGGTAAATGAGCTAGAAAACCCTTCATGAGATAACAAGAATAAAACATAAGGGAATACTTAACGTATGATGACCCAGAATGATATACAAACTTATACATGTGACATACGGGCCTATAAGGCCGACATGACCATTTGTAAACTCAAAACATAGGCCGACAAGGCCATACAAGTATCCATACACCTGACATCTGTCTACAAGCCTCTAAGAGTACATAAAATCATAAAGGTCGGAACAGGGCCCCGCCATACCAATCAATACATATCCAAAGCATACTGACCAAATAGGCAACTCCGGAGCAAGTGGAGTACACCAATACCTTCGCTGAGCTGATAGCCTACTAGGAGGAATGTCAACCTGTCTATCGGGACCTGCGGGCATGAAACGCAGCGTCCCCAGGCAAAAGGGACGTCAGTACGAATAAAGTACCGAGTATGTAAGGCAGGAAAGCATAAATAAGAACAGTAATGTAAAGAGAGATAGAGGAGATACAACCTGTAACATCTGAGTACCTCTGGGGGCTACTGACATGAAATGCATAATACATATATATACATAAACTTTTAAAAACATACGCCTCTGTGGGCATCATCATCATCATATCATACCCGGCCTCAAAGAGGACTCGGTAAAAACGTACTCGGCCACGTGGAGCTCGGTAAACCCAACTGATCAGTGGTTGCACAATAGGTGCCATACCCGGCCGACTATAGCGCGGCTCGGTAGAGTAAAATAGATACATATATATAATGTATGCTCGACTCATGGAATCAAGTTCTAAACCTTTTGGAGTGACTTAAGAACATTATGGACATCCCTACCATCAATATGAACCTTAGTAGGATTTAAGGATCATACCACTTGTTTAGAATAACTTTATAAGGAAAGAACAACATGGACAACCTTAGTTTCTAGGAGTAGATCCGTTATGAATTAGCATACCATTTATGTTCATGTCACTTTAGATCATACCAAAAGAAAAAAGTAAGAGCCTTCACATACCTTGTATATGCTGCCCCAATCTCAAGCTATGCAATTTTCACGACTCCTTAGTCTACAATAAGAGAAACGATACTGTAGTTATCATTCAAGCGTCATAACTATTATGTATCGACCACAACCTATTTTACGATGAAACGGACAGCACCTCCCCTATATATATGACTTCACACAATTCCAAACAATCACCAAACAGCCCAAACAACATCAATAATAATCATATTGAGCCTCCCAAAACAGTCCACGCACAACCTAATCACTTCATACATACGACGGCCACCGTAGTCGTGTCAAACGACCCGGAAATATTACGAAGAACTACCAGCCCACAACCCTACATCTATATGGTGTTTTTCCATATCCTTCCTCCTCCAAAACTCCACAAAACAGTAGTAAAACACGCAGCCCAACAGCAACACAAAACAGTCCACAAAACAGTCTGCTACAAGTGAATAACTCGAACTCACGGCTTCCGATCACCGTCCCGTGAGTTCTTACATGTATAGAACGAATTACCATGAATTCACAGAAGAATAAATGTATGAAAAAGAGCAGTAAACTCACCTTACTTGTTGGATAACTCAGCCCTTCCCTTGGTTCTTCAAACTCTAGGTTTTACCCCTAACTAAAACTTGAAAGAGAGGGAAAATTGATTAGGGTTTGTGGATAATTTTTGGGAGGAAGTTTGCAGGGGTTTAGGTCTGGTTATTTGTGATATATAATGAGGGTTATATTGCAGGAGATAACCCTTTAAATGGGCTCTGGCCGACCCGAAATTTCCTATTTTTGGGCTATCATTTAACCAAGTAGGTGACACACCTACTTGTCACCTAGCTGCTTGTGCAGTCTCGCAAAAATGCCTATATCTCTCTACTCCGATGTTGTATTGATGAACGATTTAATGCGTTGGAAACTAGACTCATAGATCTTTAATTTGATAGGTAGATCATCCCCTAATTCCATGTATATTGGGAGAAAAACTTAGTTATATTTGACCTAATTTTCAGCACATTTATGAATGGAACTTGTGATGACCTTTTTCCAACTTTTGTTCCACAACTCGCTTGACTTCAAAACATAACACCAACTATCGTACGACTAAAATAACTCATAATATAATCTCCTTATAATGTTAATAACCCTAGTATCACTCCAAAAGTACATGGTAAAATATTCCAACTTGTCGACTTTCGACGAAACTTATTTTCTTCAATTCGTTTAGCTTCTAAGCCTTCAAACCCTCTTGCTATTTGGTACTAATGATCTTAAATATTTATAACCTCCACATTAACATGATGAACTAACTTTGTAAACTTTTAAAAGATGATTCCCTTTCTGAGCTCACATTAATTGACTTATGATGTACTCTTACATACGAAAACACGGGGTGTAACAAATGGAGTCCTAGAGCTTGGGGAAGAAGAGAGTTCGTGAGAAAGTTGAGAAATCCCGTATGTACTGTTTCTGTTCTTTTTTAAAAAAATCACTGGACGTTTTTGTTCTATGCATTCGCGACAGAGGTTCGCGTTCGCGATGAGTACGGTCAGACAAGCATCGCGTTCGCGGTAGAAGGGGTGCGAACGCGAAGAAGGAAAATTCTGGGTCCTGAGACATTGGCCTATGCGAACGCATTGGCACCTATGCGAACGCGATGGGAAGGGGCTGGAGACCTACGCGAACGCGGTCCAGCCATCGCGAATGCGAAGAAGGAAGGAGGGCTGGGCCCTCAAAATCCAATAACTCTACGCGATCGCGGTAATGCAATGTAAGCGCGAAGGAGGAGAATCTAAGGCATCGCGAACGCGGGAGAGAGGGCGCGAACGCGAAGAAGGAAATGCCTGGGCACCTATTGCAGAATTTCTGCAACTTTTTTCTAAGTTCTAATACTTCCCGGAACACCTCCGAAACACTCCCGAGCCCTCAGGGCTCCTAACCAAACACACACACTAACTCGACAACATCCTACGAACTTCAGCGTGCGATCAAATCGCCAAAATAACATCAAAAAGGAGGAATCAAACCTCAAAATCATCACTTTTTCATCAAACTTCATAAACTTTCATTTTTAGATATTTAGGTCCGAAACACGTCGAATGACGTCCGATTTCAACCAAATTTCACAGGAAGCTTAAACCACATATAAGACCTGTACCGGGCGCCGGAACCAAAATACGGGCCCGATACCAACGCTTTCTAATCCTTTTTCATTTCAAATTTCCATATAAATTTCAGAAAAACAATTTCTTTTAAAAATTTATTTCTCGGGCTCGGGACCTCGGATTTCGATTCCGGGCATACGCCTGAGTCCCATATTTTTCTACGGACCCTCCAGGACCGTCAAATTACGGGTCCGTTTACCCAAAATGTTGACCAAAGTCAACTTTAATCATATTAATATCAAATTTCATCAATTTTTACACAGAATTCATATTTAAGCTTTCCGGTTACGCGCCCGGACTGCGCACGCAAATTGAGGCAAGTAAAAATAAGGTTTTCAAGGCCTCGGAAGCACGGAATGAAAGAGAAAACAGGTGATGACCCTTTGGATAGTCACATTCTCCACCTATAAAACAACCGTTCGTCCTCGAACGGATAAAAGAAAGAAGTACCTGAGTCGGGAAATAGATGAGGATAACGGCTCCGCATATCAGACTCGGACTCCCAGGTCGATGCCTCAGGAGGCTGAACTCTCCACTGGACACGCACTGAAGGAAAACTCTTCGACCTCAACTGTCGAACCTGCCGGTCTAGAATAGCTACCGGCTCCTCCTCATAAGATAGATCCTTGTCCAACTGGACAGTGCTGAAATCTAACACGTGGGCTGGATCGCCGTGATACCTCCGAAGCATGGACACATGAAACACTGGATGCACGGTTGACAAGATAGGCGGCAAGGCAAGTCTATAAGCCACCTCTCCCACACGATCGAGAATCTCAAATGGTCCAATGAACCTAGGGCTAAGCTTGCCCTTCTTCCCAAACCTCATCACGCCTTTCATAGGCGACACTCGGAGCAAGACCCGCTCACCAACCATGAAAGCTACATCCCGAGCCTTACGATCTGCATAACTCTTTTGCCGCGACTGAGCCGAACGAAGCCTGTCCTGAATGATCTTGACCTTATCCAAGGCCTCCTGAACTAAGTCTGTACCCAATAACCGAGTCTCTCCCGGCTCAAACCATCCAACTGTAGAGCGACATCGCCTACCATACAACGCCTCATATGGAGCCATCTGGATGCTAGACTGGTAGCTGTTGTTGTAGGCGAACTCTGCTAAAGGCAAAAACTGATCCCACGAACCTCCAAAGTCGATAACACAAGCTCGGAGCATATCCTCCAAAATCTGAATAGTCCGCTCGGATTGACCGTCCGTCTGAGGATGAAACGTTGTGCTCAACTCAACTCGTGTGCCCAACTCTCACTGAACTGCACCCCAGAAACGCGAGGTAAACTGCGTACCCCGGTCCGAAATGATAGATACCGGTACACCATGAAGGCGAACAATCTCCCGAATATAAATCTCAGCTAACCTCTCGGATGAATAGGAGACTGCCACAAGAATGAAGTATGCTGACTTGGTCAGCCTATCAACAATAACCCATATCGCATCGAACTTCTTCCGAGTCAACGGAAGTCCGGTAACGAAATCCATGGTAATCCTCTCCCACTTCCACTCGGGAAGCTCAATCCTTTGAAACAAACCACCAGGCCTCTGATGCTCATACTTAACCTGCTGACAGTTCAAACATCGATCTACATATGCAACAATATCCTTCTTCATCCTACGCCACCAATAATGCTGCCTCAGATCCTGATACATCTTCGCGGCACCCGGGTTAATAGAATATCGAGAACTATGGGCCTCCGCTAAGATCAACTCTCGAATCCCATCGACATTGGGCACACAAACTCGCCCCTGCAATTTCAAAACACCATCGCTATCTAAGGTCACCTTCGTGGCACCTCCACGCTGCACCGTGTCTCTCAGGACACACATATAGGGATCATCAAACTTTCGATCACGGATACGCTCCAATAATGAGGAACGAGCGACCGTGCAAGCTAACACTCTGCTGGGCTTAGAAATATCCAACCTCACAAATCGATTGGCCAAGGACTGAATATCCAAAGTAAGCGGTCTCTAGCTGACCGGAATATAAGCAAGACTACCCATGCTGGCGGACTTCCTACTCAATGCATCGGCCACCACATTGGCCTTCCCCAGGTGGTACAAGATAGCAATATCAAAATCTTTCAGCAACTCCAACCACCTCCTCTGCCTCAAATTCAACTCCTTTTGCTTGAACAAGTACTGAAGACTCTTGTGATCAGTGTACACCTCACACGTCACACCATAAAGATAATCCCCCCCCCCCCCCCCCAATCTTCAAAGCATGAACAATGGCTGCCAACTCTAGATCATGAACCGGATAATTCTTCTCGTGGATCTTCAACTGCCTCGAAGCATAGGCAATGACTTTGCCATCCTGCATCAATACCGCACCAAGCCCAATACGGGAAGCATCACACTAGACTGTATAAGGCCCTGAACCTGTGGGCAAAACCAATACCGGTGCCGTAGTCAGAGCTGTCTTAGGAACATCAGACGCTCTAATCCTCAGCTGATGGCAACCAGATCTCAAGTCTATCTTTGAAAACACCTTTGCACCCTGAAACTAGTCGAACAAATCGTCAATCCTCGACAGTGGATACTTGTTCTTAATCGTTACCTTGTTCAACTACCGGTAATCTATGCACGTCTTCATTGATCCGTCCTTCTCCTTGACAAATAACACTGGCGCGCCCCAAGGCGAAACGCTGGGTCTAATGAAACCCTTCTCAAGAAAATCTTGCAACTGATCCTTTAGCTCTTTCAACTCTGGCGGGGCCATGCGATACGGCGGAATGGAAATGGGCTGGGTGCCCGGATCCAGATCAATACAAAAATCAACATCCCTGTCGGGCGGCATACCGGGCAGGTCTGAAGGGAAAACCTCGGGGAACTCTCGAACAATAGGAACAGAATCAATAGAAGGGACCTTTGCGCTGGAATCGCGAACATACGCCAGATAATCTAGACACCCCCTTCTTGACCACGCGTCGAGCCTTAACATATGAAATAACACTGCGGGTGGTATGACCTGGGGTCCCTCTCCACTCCAAACAGGGCAAATTTGGTAAATCCAAGGTCACAGTCTTGGCGTGACAATCCAAGATAGCATGACACGGGGACAACCAATCCATCCCTAATATAACATCGAAATCCACTATTTCCAAGAGCAATAAATCAACACGGGTCTCAAGACCTTCAAACACTACCACACAGGAACGATGCACTCGGTCGACCACTATAGAATTACCCACCGGTGTAGATACATGAACAGGAATACTCAAAGCATCACTGGGCATGACCAAGTACGATACAAAAATAGGACGACACATACGAATACGTAGAGCCAAGGTCAAATAGCATTAAAGCATCTCTAATACGAATCAGAATGGTACCTGTAATGTCTGCATCTGAAGACTCAGCCTCTGGCCTGGCTGCTGGCTGGCCTCTACCTCTAGCGACCTGAACTCCACCTCTATGACCTCTACCTCCACCTCTAACACCTCTGCCACTGCCTCTAACTGGCTGGGCAGGCTGAGGAACCTCTGGTGCCCGAATCCTAGCACGAGAACTCTGATACTGAGAGCCGCTCAAAGCTCGAGGGCAAAATCTGACAATGTGCCTCGGATCACCACAAGCATGGCAGGACCTCGTCTGCTGCGGCTTAGCACCCCTCAACCTCGAGAAAACCCTCCTTTTGTGACCATACTCACCACTCATAACATCTACACGAACGCTGTAGCTGAGGAAACTGAGGCTGACCCTGTCGACCTGAATGACCACCTGAAGTACCATGAGCGACCTGGAGAGCTGACTGAAAGGGACTAGGAGGATGGCCTCTACCATAAGAACCTCTACCTCCAGACGAGGTACCACTGAATCTGCCTGCACGACGTGGCCTCTTATTCGACCCATGACCACCTCCCTGTGGCAAAACCCTCTCAACTCTACGGCCCACATCGGCCGCCTCCTGAAAAGTGATCTCACTCCCGGCCTGAGCCATTGTACCCGGCTGACCTGCCACCGCTGGCTGAACTCCTGGAAGCAAACCCACTCGAATGAGGCTCTCCACAAAGCCTACCAATCTAACCAAAGCATCCTGAAGAACTAGGGTGACTATGAACCCCTCTGGGACCTGAGCTGGGCCCACCGGAGCTGCTGGAGCTGGGATCTCCTCGTCATAACCAATCTGAGGCTCCACCCCTGGGGCTGCTGCTCGGGGCTCGGGCTTCTGCGTGGTAGAAGAGGAAGCACGTGTTCTCGCCATCTGCGAAAGAACAGAGTAGAAAATCAATCGGTACTTGAGAAATAGAACCGCACGACAAGAAAGAACAAATGTGAAACTTTCCTAACTCTGTAGCCTCTGGGGGATAAATACAGACGTCTCCGTACTGATCCCTCAGACTCTACCGAGTTTGTCCGTGAGATATGAGACCTATGTAACCTAGTGCTCTGAAACCAACTTGTCATGACCCGGAAGTCGCGATGGCGCCTACTAATAGGAGCTAGGCAAGCCAACTCAATTTACTTCTTTTAGCAATTATCGTCCATTTAATGAAAACAAAACATAATATGATAAAGCGGAAGTCTCAAATATAATTAACCGAAAGAAATGCGGAAATTTAACAAAATCCTCTACCTATGATTGGTGTCACAATACTCACGAACGACTAGAGAATACTAAATACAAGGTTTGAATGAAACATAGAACTGTTTGCTTCGGTACAAATGATAACAAACTGAATAAAATAGAAAGGGACTCCGGGCCTGCGGACGCTAGCAGGGCTACCTCGAATGTCCCTGGACTGAAAGCTCGCTCCCAGAATGCTACTGCTACTCAAATGCTGCTCCAACACTTGGATCTGTGCAAAAAGATGCACAGAGTATAGCATCAGCACAACCGACCCCATGTGCTGGTAAGTGCCTGGCCTAACCCCGACGAAGTAGTGACGAGGCTAGACCAGACTACCAGATAAACCTGTGCAGATATATATACAAGTACAACAAAATAATAGCGGAAGGTAAACAATTAAAACTGGGAGGGGAACATGCTTATGAGGTAGCAGATAAAACGGAATATCAGGAATAACAAAAGAAACTACATTTGATTTCATCTAACACAGAATAAGGGAAAACAAACCACTTTCACTTGTTTCAATTTCCTCTCGTTGCAGGCGTGCAACTCGATCCCATTTCTCATAATATCACATGGTAGGCGTACCACTCGATCCCATTTCATAATATCACGTGGTAGGCGTACCACTCGATCCGATTTCACAATATCACATGGTAGGCGTACCACTCGCTCCCATTTCATAGTATCACGTGGTAGGCGTACCACTCGCTCCCATTTCATAGTATCACGTGGTAGGCGTACCACTCGCTCCCATTTCATAGTATCACGTGGTAGGTGTACCACTCGCTCCCATTTTATAGTATCACGTGGTAGACGTACCACTCGCTCCCATTTTATAGTATCACGTGGTAGGCATACCACTCGCTCCCATTTCATATTATCTCGTGGTCGACGTGCCACACGATCCCATTTCATAATATCTTGTGGTCGGCGTGCCACACGATCCCATTTCTTTCAACACAATACACAAAATAATCCCGGCAAGGGAGAAAGATGTTATAATAAACTATCCCGGCAAGGGAACAAGATAATATAATAAACTATCCCGGCAAGGGAACAAGATAATATAATAAACTATTCCGGCAAGGGAACAAGGTAATATAATAAACTATCCCGGCAAGGGAGATCCAGCTATAACCAAACTTACTCACTTTCTATTTAACACAATTAAATCAATACTCAGTCTCATCAATTACTGGCTCAGTGTTAACGATTTCCAACCAAGTCCTCATAAACAACAATTAAGAATTCGATAATATAGCAATTCAGGACTCACGGTCATGCTCGACACCAGTGTATTGATACTCGTCACCATGCCTATACACCGTACTCAACAAATAGCAATTAGCAAATAAGACTTTACTCTTATTCCCTCAAGCCAAAGTTAGACCAAACACTTACCTCAACTTCCACGGCTAAATCAATCCACAACGACCGCTTTCCCTCTCGAATTCGGCTCCAACTCAATCAAATCTATGAAATAACGACTTTACAACATTAATATAAGCTAAACAAATCAAACCCAATGCCTAAATATAGTTTTCTAAGCCTTCTTCCCAAAATTCCAAAAATCGACCCCGGGCCCGCTTGGTCAAAACCCGAGGTTCGAACCAATTCCATGTTACCCTTCCCCCACGAGCCCGGATATACAATTTGCCTTCAAATTCGACCCCAAAACGAGGTCTAAATCAAAGAAAATTAAAAAGCCCTAACTCTATCCATTTCCCTCAATTTCACCCTAATCTATGCAATTAAAGCTTAGGAATTCATTAATTAATGAAGAAAAATGAAGGAAATAAGTGGGAAATTACTTACCCAAGTGGTCTTGAAGAATGGGGGGCTTCAATGGAGTCCTAGAGCTTGGGGAAGAAGAGAGTTCGTGAGAAAGTTGAGAAATCCCGTATGTACTGTTTCTGTTCTTTTTTAAAAAAATCACTGGACGTTTTTGTTCTATGCGTTCGCGACAGAGGGTCGCGTTCGCGATGAGTAGGGTCAGACAAGCATCGCGTTCGCGGTAGAAGGGGTGCGAACGCGAAGAAGGAAAATTCTGGGTCCTGAGACATTGGCCTATGCGAACGCGATGGGAAGAGGCTGGAGACCTACGCGAACGCGGTCCAGCCATCGCGAACGCGAAGAAGGAAGGAGGGCTGGGCCCTCAGAATCCAATAACTCTACGCGATCGCGGTGAAGCAATGCGAACGCGAAGGAGGAGAATCTAAGGCATCGCGAACGCGGGAGAGAGGGCGCGAACGCGAAGAAGGAAATGCCTGGGCACCTATTGCAGAATTGCTGCAACTTTTTTCTAAGTTCTAAAACATCTCGGAACACCTCCGAAACACTCCCGAGCCCTCGGGGCTCCTAACCAAACACACACACTAACTCGACAACATCCTACGAACTTCAGCGTGCGATCAAATCGCCAAAATAACATCAAAAACGAGGAATCAAACCTCAAAATCATCACTTTTTCATCAAACTTCATAAACTTTCATTTTTAGATATTTAGGTCCGAAACACGTCGAATGACGTCCGATTTCAACCAAATTTCACAGGAAGCGCTTAAACCACATATAAGACCTGTACTGGGCGCCGGAACCAAAATACGGGCCCGATACCAACGCTTTCTTATCCATTTTCATTTAAAATTTCCATATAAATTTCATAAAAATAATTTCTTATAAAAATTCACTTCTCGGGCTCGGGACCTCGGATTTCGATTCCGGGCATACGCCCGAGTCCCATATTTTTCTACGGACCCTCCGGGATCGTCAAATCACGGGTCCGGGTCCGTTTACCTAAAATGTTGACCAAAGTCAACTTTAATCATATTAATATCAAAGTTCATCAATTTTTACACAGAATTCATATTTAAGCTTTCCGGCTACGCGCACGGACTGTGCACGCAAATCGAGGCAAGTAAAAATGAGGTTTTCAAGGCCTCGGAAGCATGGAATGAAAGAGAAAACAGGTGATGACCCTTTGGGTCGTCACAACTTATTCTCTGTTCTCGAACAAAGCCAACCATAAATAGGGGACGATTATGGTGGGTTTCACCAAGCAAAAGGTCGTCATTAGTAAATGTGATTTTTGCATCACAAATGTCCACTTCTTCAGAAATCCCAATGAGTTTTTTAGGCAAGGGAGGAAGCAATGAGGGATCCTCCTTCTTTGTCTCTTCTTCATCTATCTTACAACATGAGGCCTTGATATATTCACAGGAAGCTTGCAGGTGTAACCAGCTTGGGAGGAATTCGTCCAATGTCACTGGAGGATGTAGCCTTTGATAGTGATTCTTCGCCATTTTTGCTTTCTTCCAATTCTTCTTTATCATTTTCTTCTTGGGTCTTTTCACCATTTTCCCCCTAGTCAACTGCTTATTTGACTCCGTTTGTGAATTTGTCTTGCAGCGTCTCCGCCGAGTCACAAGAATCCAACCTTCATTATCAATTTGATGATCACGTGATTCACCTTTCTCTTGAGATCTTTCCACCGCTATTAGTTTATACGCCATAGGGAGAAGCAATGGTTTGCTCACATCTATAGGTTCAAAGTCACCAAATTTAATCATATTTGGTGATGATGCAGTTTGGATGCCATCACATTCATGTACTTCGACAAAATTGCAAAGGACAATGGGATCAAGTGAACCAAAAACGAAAGAGACTTGATTCGAACTGTCTTTCTCATCCTCAAGCAAGATTTTTCCTTCAGCCGCCAAGTCCATGACTTTCTCCTTGAAGACAAAGCACTTTTCAATAGGGTGCCGAATCAACCGATGGTACTTACATTTTGATCATTAGTCTTTCCAGCTTCGTCTGGCCTCTTCATTTCAGGTAACTCAATGAGTTTCAACTCAAGGAATTCTTCAAAAATTGCTGGGACATCGGGGTCCAAGAATGGATATTCTTTCGCTTGCATTTCCTTCAGAGTTAACTTTCGGGCCAACTTTATCCTGTAAGGACGTTGTCTCTCACTTTCGTAGTGACCTTTAATGGCGAGGCATTAACATTCATTGATTCCTTGCTCTCAGACTTCGGCAAAAACCTGCCTCCTTTTTTTATTTCTTGTTTATCCTTCACTTTGCGAGTTCATAAACAGGTGGCCCTTGATTTTCACTTGACGACATACTTAGCTCCAAATCATGAGCACATGTAGCAAATTCTTCAAAAGGCTTAGGCTTGATACCCTGTAGGATGTAGCGAAGTCCCCAATGCATTCCTTGGATACACATTTCTATTCTAGAAGCTTCACTAAGTCTGTCTTTACAATTGAGGCTCGCATTCCTCCATCGATTGATGAAATCAACAACTAGTTCATCCTTCTATTGACGCGTGTTTGTGAGTTCAACCATACTTACAGTGTCCCTTGTGCTATAGAAGCGATTGAGTTCATGTTCAAGTTGCTCCCAGCTATCGATGAAACCAGCCTCGAGATCAGTGTACCAATCAAAAGCATTTCCTTTTAAGGAACGCACGAACTGCTTGACAAGATAATCTCCATAGGTTCCAGCATTATTACAAGTTTTGACGAAGTGTGCAATGTGTTGCTTCAGATTTCCTTTACCATCAAATTGCTAAAACTTTGGGGGTTGATAACCTGCAGGCATCTTCAAACTATCAATTCTCGCAGTGTATGGCTTCGCATATGCGAAAGAAGACTTGGCAGCAACATCGTACTTATCTTTGATGGTTCCCATAATGAAGTCTTTCAATTGGTCAATGGGAATAACCTCATCAGATGAAATATGAAATTCTTTAGGAGCCGTTGTCTACCTTGCAGATGAGTCTCCCTTATCTTGCATCATTGGGAGCTTTCCAGGTGCATGACTTGAATCTCCATCCATCATGCTTTCAACTCTATCTGTCAGCTTGACAATTTGATTATCTTGATCTTACATATGCTTCGTTAACCCTTCAATTGCTTTTGTTAAATTTGCGAGTTGTTCTTCAACAATTGAAGTATTAGTCACCATTGCTTGGATAACCGTCATGGATGGTGGAGCAAAGCACGGATTTTCTCTTACACCATACTTTGAGTGGAACAACTCACATGGAGTGCTTGGAGCAGATCCAGTGATCAAGACATCATCATCATCCTGTGTGATGAGATTCTTAGATCTAGAAGGGCTACGTAGAGCCAATATCTTTTCAACAATTTCAGCAATGTTCGCTCCTTCTTCCAATTCAGTTGGAAAGGATCTTACCCCCTTTGAGGATTGAAAATCAAAGATAGGAACCGATGCAGACGACACTTGAAATGTTTTTTGTCCCAGCAAGTTTGCTTTGTTCCTAGTGACAGGTCCTACGCTTTCCATAGTAGCATCCAACAAGTTTTCCACATAAGATGAAAACTTGGAATCCGTAGCCTTAACAGTAGTGAGTTTGAATTTGATCTTCTTAGGAGCCATTTCTGTGTTCTTGAAATTTGGTAATTTGAAGAGATGAGAGATAGAGATTGTCCCACTGGGCGTGCCAGAAATTTGTAACAACAAATTTTCGCGTCGAGAAAAATAAATAATCAAGACTGGAAAAAATTGCGTAACAAATGTAGTATTTGATTTCAATAAATGAAAGTGTTACAATCTATATGGTATTCCTCTGATTCTTCAAGAATGTAAAGTATCTTAATGAGCTTGACTTTGATTTGATTCAAGGGCTTGTAAAGCTTGATCTTGAATCTCCTCCTTGAACTTGAATTTGGGTTTGATCACGAACAAGTAATTTGATCTTGAACGCCTTAGTATTTGATTTGGCTTCGTTCTTGATCTTGAACTTGAACTTGAACTTGTAGCTTGAGTGCTTGAGTGCTTGAACTTGTAGCTTGTATAGAAATCTGCGGTGTTTGATCCACGAGCTCTCTGCTTGCTTCTTGTTATCACTTCTGGTGTCTTCTAGCTTTATGAAGACCTCTATTTATAGTTGTAGGGAGTGGTGTGGCTCCACGATTTGATTGGTCCATTTGAACTGACCAATACCGTCTAGACACTTGGCAGATTTAATTGGCTCACTTATTTGGCTTGGATTGCCACGTCACTTGACACGTCGCATGATATTATTGGCTTGTTCTTTTGACTTGGATTGCCACATCACTTGACACGTGGCATGAGCCTGAGCTTTAAGATGGGCTAATAGCCATTTGGACCTTGGGCTACTGAAGTGGCCTTATTATTTAATTTATAGTCCAATTAAATGGACTAGCCCAACACATATATTGGATTTAAATAATTAGCCCAATTTACTAGCCACAATATTTATATGAACTAATATCTTGAATTTAATATGGTCCAAATTATTTTATGGATTTAAATCCAACAAAATTTAAATGCTTATAAATGCCCCCTACTTTAAGACTCATCGTAGTTGGCCTTTGAAGATCAGTCTTGAAGTACCAATGACGTTCATCCATTTAAGAGAAAAAATCTAATGAAACTTTGTCAATGCTGCCTAAGTCCATAAGATTAGTCACGTCAATTTCCTTCTAAAGTATACAATATAATTTGTTTGTCATTGCTAGTGGCTTTTGCTTTTTAATTCGTACTTTTTCTCTCCTCTCTCCCCTCTTTTCTCCAAATTAAACTTATATTTAGGGATTTAGAGAATCTAATTCCTCAGATCTTCCTCCCATATATTCAGAAAATATGCTTGTCTTTCTCCTTATTTTCAGTCTCCATCGTAGCCTGAGTAAAACGTGATTAGTTAAGCCAAAGGACGAACACACATATATGATTGCTTGAGCTGAATTAAATTTTTGTGAGAATAGTATGAAACCATTTACATTGGTAATAAATACCACTGAGAGATGGTTGTGTCCCAACTCTCCATTGTGAATGTCTCCTAGCAAACATATGTATTGAGACAAACAACTGAATTGTATATAACATTGCTTCGTCATTAGTTCTTTGTTTTTTAAAAAAATTAAAATTGGAATTCAAAAATCAACTTAGAGTAATGTCAAACGTATTTTTTCTCATATAAAAAGGTGAATGAATACAATTGAAAATGTTGGTCTGGGACTGCACGGATTAAGCTAAAAGTGACAAATATATAAAACAGAGGAAGTAGAGTAAAATATATAGTGGGCGCTTAGACATAAAAATTGTAGAACTCCAGGAAAAAAATTCAAGCAACTTATCTACAACTTCCATACATTATTTCTATTCAGTTATATACAACTACAATATCATACAACTTAATATAATTTTTATACAATTTTCATATTATGTCTTTTGTATATTTTTTATCTGATTTATACATAGTAAAAATAAATTTCATACAACTAATTATATATTATTAAATTTATCTACAACTTATCTACAACCGATCTACAATTTTCACACATTATTTCTATCCAGTTAAATACAACTACAATAACATACAACTTAAATACAAATTTTATACAATATGTCTTTTGTATATTTTGTATCTGATTTATACATAGTAAAAACAAATTTCATACAATTAATTATATATTATGCAACTTATCTACAACTTATCTACAATTTTCATACATTATTTCTACTCAGTTATATACAACTAAAATATCATACAACTTAAATATAATTTTTATACAATGTTGTTCAACTTTCATACAATAGTTAAATAAATAAAAGAAAATATATAAACCACAGAATATAATTTTTCTACAATTTTACTACAATTTCTGCAGTATAATGTATGTCATGTTGTCACGACCCAAAATCCACTAAGGGTCGTGATGGCGCCGGACACCATTGTCAGGCAAGCCCACAACAAATAACTAGTAACTTCTCGTTTTAAATATTTCTGAAATCACTTCTTTTATACGTTTAAACAATACATAATAAATTTCACTAAATAAATAATGAAAACATTTAACAATTTTAAATTTCTGAATAAACCCATAGACATCCCAGAACCCGGTGGCACAAGTGCATGAGCATTTACTAGGGAATGGAATAAAATACAGTAACTGTCCGGTATACAAAGTGGACAGAAATGAAAATATAGTACAAACTCTGAAGGGGACTTTGCTGGCTGCGGGTCGTCTCGGTAAGTGCAGCTCACCTAAGTCTCCGTATCAACCATGCCGCTATGCCACTAAGCCACTAGTCGCAAATAAACCTGTGCAACAAAAATGCACAGCAAGTGTAGTATGAGTACGTAAACAACGTGTTCTCAGTAAGTATCCCGCCTAATCTCGAAGAAGTAGAGACGAGATGGCAACTTCGACACTTACTAAAGGTCCAGTAATAATATTATCAATGTGAAGACTCACAGATTTATTAAGAACAACAGTAGATTCAAATGAGTCACTAAACAGGTGGAAGTTCCTTTTTATTTAAAGTCTCCGGATTCATAATCCATTAATTAATAATTATCTCAAGTCGGGAGAGCAGATAACAATATCAATAAATCTCAAGGCAAGCAATACAAGCATGCGCAACTCATGCCGAGGTCGTACGGCCCGATCCAACATAAATGTAAAATGTGCAATGCCGAGGGTCGAGCGGCACGAACCATAGATGCATCTATTTAATCTACCGAGGCGTTCGGCCCGTTCCACAATAGATAAACACATTCAAACAATCAAATCGACAATTCATCAAGGAGCAATTATCCAGGAAAAAGCAAGTTTCTCTTTTAAAAATCAAGTAAGGATATCTAGTCTTTTAGAAATTCATTTACATGTTCGATATGTTTTAAGCATTCTTAAATTTGTCAACAAGATTGCATTTATTACAAGTAAGCATGCTTCTAGGTCCTAGACTACCCGGACTTAAGCATAATAGTAGCTACGCACGGACTCTCGTCACCTCGTGCGTACGTAGCCCCCACAAATAGGAGCACACAACCAATTATTTCACCTATGGGGACAACTCCCTCTTACAAAGTTAGAAAGGAGACTCACCTCGCTCCGAAGATCCATAACTGGCCTTCCACGCCCTTCCGAAGACTCAAATTGATGCACAACACTCCAAACTAGCTAATAATTATGCAGATCCATTAATATATGCTCAATTACTCATTACAATCCAATTTATAACAATTCCTGACCTCGATCGAAAAGTTGACAAAAACGCCCTCGCGCCCACGTGCCCGGATTCCAAAAATTTTCGAAGATTAAGCTTACCCATAACTCCACGAACTCAAATGTATAACTTACTCTCAATTTCATACCCAAAATCGTGGTCAAATTCCAAGAATATCACTTTTCTAGGTTTTCCTCAAACCCCCAAATTTCTACCAATTTACATGCTAAAATCCATACATAATCGATATATTTAAATCAAGATAGGTGGGATTAGATTACCTTGTCGTTGATGATGAAAAACCCCACTTGAAGCTCTCAAAAATCGTCCACACCCAATGAAAAATGGGGGAAAAATGACCAACCCCCGTTTTTAAAAGAACCTTCTGCCTCCAGCACTTCCACATCTGCAGCCACACGACCGCTTCTGCGGCTCCGCAGGTGCGGTCCCTCTACCGCTCCTGCGGTTTCTCTCCAGGCTGCCCTTTCCACTTCTGCGCCTCAGCACCCGCAAGTGAGGTCTCGCTTCTGCGGCGAGATGACCGCATCTGCGGTCCCAGCTCTCCCTCGCCAATATCGCATCTGCGACCACAGGGCCACTTCTGCGGCTCCGCACCTGCGGCCCAAGTCTCGCAGGTGTGGTTATACCAGCAACCAGCAACTTCAGCCTTTCAAAAATTCCATTTCATCCGTTAATCACCCGGAATCCACCCGAGGCCCCCGGGACCCCAACCAATCATACCAACCAGTCCCAAAACACATCACGGACTTGATCGAGGCCTCAAATCATATCAAACAACGCTAAAACCAAGAAGCGACCTCCAATCCAAGCTTTATGAACTTTAGAATTTCAAACTTCTACTTTCGATGTTTAAACCTATCAAATCACGTCCGATTGACTTTAAATTTTGCACACAAGTCATATTCGACTTTACGGACCTACTCCAACTTCCGGAATCGGATTCCGACCCCGATATCAAAAGGTCCACCTCTAGTCAAACTTCTCAAAAACCTTCAAATTTTTATCTTTAGCCAAATGACTCCAAAATGACCCACGGTCATCCGAATTCACTTTCGATCGCGCTCCCAACTCCAGAATCACCATACGGAGCTACTCCCAAACTCGGAATCCCAAAGGAACATCAATAACACTGAAATGCACTTTAATCCAAACTTATGAAATTTCCTCCAAAATGCTAACTTCCTCAATAGGCGCCAAAACGCTCCCGGGTCATCCAAAACGCAATCCGGGCATACGCCCAAGTCCGAAATCATCATACGAACCTACTGGAACCTCCAGATCCCGGTTCCGAGGTCGTTTACTCTAAAATCCAATCCTAGTTAATTCTCTCAACTTAAAGCTTCCGAAATGAGAATTTCCTCTCCTTGTCAACTCTGAACTTCCCGAAATTTAATTCCGACCACGCATACAAGTCATAATGCCTGAATTAAAGCTGCTCATGGCCTCAAACTGCTGAGCGGCACGCTAGAGCTCAAAATGACCGGTCGGGTCGTTACATCCTCTCCCACTTAAACATACGTTCGTCCTCGAACGTGCTAGGAACTGTGCTGGGGTTGTCTGGAATCGCTGTTTAACACCTCGAGCACCTAGCCGTGCTACCACAACTCAGCTGGGCGTCCTAGCTCAGCCCATCTGAAAGATATCCTTTTTCACTTAAGCAAATGAGCCTTAGAGCCCAATTCCAACATCCGGACTTCTCTGCCAGGCCCGTTTCCACCATACGAACACTGTATCAATAGCTACCCGCAGCACCAAAACACGATCGTATACCTTAGCTGAATCCACATCTTCCACCACTTTAGTCGCAGGACCACAATAACATTCTCAGATTGAATAAATCGAAATTCCACGAATCTGATGCTCCCATTGCACCTCATGACCTACATAGATCTTGCTCTAACTCTTACAATACCGCCACGACGGAGGAGATGTGTAAAAATTCATAACCAATTGCCGAACCAACAAGTCATTGGGTCTATACTCCTGACAAGAACCATCACCTCATTCTGAACCAAATAATGGTTTTTTCTCTTTAATATACTTCATATGTTCAGATTGCATTAATCCTAAGTCCAATGATCTCGTCTCACCCAGTACGAACTGCTCAGGCAATAAGCCACCCCGGACATGGTCAAAAGTCTCATATGATGCCGCAATGTGCCAACAGGCTACCAATTCGAACGCGATACAAAAGGAAAACGAACTCTGAAAAGGACTTCCAATTACCCCGCTCGCGACTCATACATGCGACGCGGTCAACATATTTGAACAGACACCCTGCTCGCGAATCATGCATGTGACGCGGGCACACAGCTAATATAAGTTCCTCTCAGGAAAAGAGGAAACAAAACACATAAAAACAGATACAGGGAACTGTACTCAACATCACACTGTTGCGGTGTGCAAACTGATTCAAATAACATACCCATGGCGGCGTGCCACCCGATCCACACATAGAATTCACATAAGGAGATATACATTGAGCTAAATTGCTCATTACAACAAAATACCGAATATCGGTCACAAGCATGCTAAGTGCATAATACCATCCCTGAGGAAATATATAGTGCCATAGGCTACAAATCTCAAGCACAACTGGGTGCGATATACGATCTGAATCTCGAGAGCCATCCTGCTCATATAACATCATCGCTACGCTGAACTTCAACACATACGAAATTTACCAAGCCGTTTCGCAACTCACACGGCACAATATAGCATTACATGAAGTAGCCGACAATGAATTAAAATCCAACGCCCGAATACTCCTCCTTAAGGAGAGCTATGCTGAAACAAACACATTCGGCCCGATATAGAGCCCATATTCATATTTAAATCCATCCACAGACCTCAAGCCGATTCTGATCATAACGAACTAGGCCAATAATCTTTTCTAGGTCCATAATAACCCCTTTTCCCCATAACACACAAGAACAACCATCATAACCGAAGTAATCCTCCACAGTCCACAACCTAATAAACCGAGTGCCCTCCAGGAATAAATCCTCAAATTAACCATATCGCCACAATCTTCATACTTGGTTTTATTCTCCAATCAATCAAGTGACTACCTGCCACACTTATACAATCTTCCCGTGGGACACGCTCCCACGATCTTCCGTAACAGATAACAAGCCTGCACATCCAGGCTCCCAGCTGCACTAACGCTGAAAAGCGATCAAGAATCCATAACCAGGATGCAAAGCCTCTCTCACAAAACACCGATCCCAGGTGACGCTGAAGACAATGCCAGCTTACTCTAATCATTCAAAAAACCCTTTCCTGCTTATCCGAGCTCGTGACATCCTTGTCAACACCAAATCGCAACCTTGATCCTCACTTCCAATTCCATACCACCCACTGCGCCCAACATGCCAATCTCTAAGTAGTGGTCTAAGCCACTAATCATTTGCATAATTTGCTGGAGGAACTGATTACTACCACCAATATGCCAATTCAACTATGGCTAACCAGTCTATCTTCTTCCAATTTATCCTTGATTGCCTTAGAAATAATAATAACTCCATTCAACACATAACACACTTCATCCGCACGCATCCCGAGTGACCGTGAATCTCGAGACCATGCTGTCTCAAACCCCACGAACCATTTCATACCTCCCAATTGCTACACTGTAGGTCAAAACATCATAGAACATTCTGGGCACCTTCTCATAAGCTGCTACAAAGCTTGATTCTCAATTGTACCTATAGGCTCGAAATCATTAGGCACCACACTTTATCCCCTTGAATCCACTAGGACCGTTGTTGAGAGCCACCCGCTCTAACTTGGCCCCAAATATAATCAACTCCATGAATCTTCTAGCGCATGAATACCCTCTCGACGAAGCACCCGGCCGAATCATTTTCCTTGAAACCCGCACTTATACAGGTCATAAATCTTGATTCCTTCCCCAATTCTGAGCATGAGCCAATAAGGCCAACCATATCACACCTTTAACAATTCTTTTGCTCAGATTACCACTTATGTTCTTTTCCCATAGCCGAATTAACCCATCAATATGCTAATACCCAGAAACCTCGCAAGTAGTTAACCATGCAACCCAATTACAGGAGGTGGGGCTCTCCCACTTAGCTTGAAACCACTATTACACAACTCTGGAATTCGCCAGGATTCTTTTCTCTTATTGACACAACCTTGCGCAATCAACCACCAAAATTCTCGGAATCTTTCTGCAAAACCCCCTTTTATACTCCGAATCATCAACCACATTCGCACGACCGATCACTTTGCTGTATAACCAATAGAATTCTTCGCAGAAGCTTCGCCAATCATGCGACCGCCGTTCTGCTCACTGGAGATAACCCACCTGAGTCCGAGCTCACTCTCTAGCTGTACAAGATCATTCACCCCTCGTGGACATCAGTTAAATGTGCGGAAACATCCTTCCAATTCAAAGTTATGTTGTATCCTTCATCATTTCAAGCAGCTCCTCTCCGTCATATCAATTCTCCTGCCGCGTAATAGCCCATGCTTCAAATTAAATCCGTAGACCCAATCATCGTCCGCCACTCTCCCACTTTGGCGGAACTCACTCCTTTTATCAATTACTCGACCTTCACTTCTTATACCTGGCCTTCTGGAAGTTTAACCATCGCCTGACACTTCCCACACATCCTTCCTCCTCCTTTGCTACTCAGTTGTTGCCCTAATAAAATCTATCTTCGTAGCACTTGAACCCACAAATCGCTTACTAACTTTAAACCTTTCCGGAGATTATCTTTCTCGAGCCGTCGACATTAGAAACACCGATTCAATCCAGAACCACCGCACCCCGCGATATCCTACAATCGTTTCTCCAATATTATTTCACAATATCCTACCCCAAGGGCGAATTGCAGAAGACCATAACACCGGCGAACTTAACACATACAATCGAGGACGACGACACTACATCGCAGATAAAAATTCCACCAAGCTCGAAATTACCAAGTCTCGTTACTCCATCACCCCAATTCTGGACATTCATAGGCCAATTGCTTTTCCTCCGCCGGAAGTGAAATATCATATCTCTAAATCGTGCACTGAGTAGATTTCCTTTCAACTCATTCACCGCCCCAACACATAGGCAAGTCTCCTACCATCATGTCAATACTGTGCGATAACCAATTGCGAGCATCATAGCAACCTGTGCATAGCCTCCAAACTCTTAGAAGCACAACTATCGAGCCGAAATGATAGAAAATCCTTCCGCAAGGCGACGACAATAGCTCACCCAACTATACCGAGAGAAACATCTCGCACCACTTCGGTAGTACCATTATAATTCTTCGATTTTTGATTTATAACAAGCGGTTCGCGTCGCGTAAGATTGAGTAGGAAGGAAACAAGGGCATAAGCCTCAAGGAATCAAGTTGCACGATGAGGAAATCAAGAAGGGAAGTGCTCCTAACAGCCCTGTAGCCTCCCGAAGATAAGTACAGACGTCTCCGTACCGATCAGCGAGACTCTACTAGACTTGCTCATGATTCGTGAGACCTAAGGGAACCTAGTGCTCTGATACCATGTTGTCACGACCCAAAATCCACTAAGGGTCGTGATGGCGCCGGAAAACATTGTCAGGCAAGCCCACAACAAATAACTAGTAACTTCTCGTTTTAAATATTTCTGAAATCACTTCTTTAATACGTTTAAACAATACATAATAAATTTCACTAAATAAATAATGAAAACATGTAACAATTTTAAATTTCTGAATAAACCCATAGACATCCCAGAACCCGGAGTCACAAGTGCATGAGCATTTACTAGGGAATGGAATAAAATACAGTAATGTCACGACCCGGATTTCCCACCCTCGGGAGTCGTGATGGCGCCTACTAATCGGAGCTAGGCAAGCCAAGTATTAAAATATTGTCCGATAACATCTCAACAATATAAATAAAACGAGTCATTTAAATTAAAGCGGAAGTCTTAAGTATAAATAAACTAAAACCAAATGCGGAAATTCAATTTCAACCTCTACCCAAGACTGGAGTCACTAACTCACGAACGTCTATAGAATACTACATACAAAGTCTGAACAAGGTAAAATACTATTTGCTTCAATACAAGTGATAACAAACTGAATAAAATAGGAAGGGACTACGGCCTGCGGACGTCAGCAAGGCAACCTCGAATGTCCCTGGACTGAAGTCAACTCCCAGTCAACTACTGCTGTAGTCCAAAAGCTACTCCGGTACCGTGATCTGTGCAAAAGAGCACAGAAGTGTAGCATCAGCACAACCGACCCCATGTGCTGGTAAGTGCCTGGCCTAACCTCGGCGAAGTAGTGACGAGGCTAGACAAGACTACCAAACAAACCTGTACAGATATATGCAATAGAAGGAAAATATACAAAACTTAAACAGCTAAGGGGGGGGGGGGAGCATGCTATGGGGGCCGTAACAGTTTAAAATACAAAATCAATAAATAAGGAATGAAACGGTACAACTACAATAGTCAATGAGAGTAATAATCAAAACATGGCACGGGATGTCCCTTCGTGCATTAATAAGCAAAACATGGCACGGAATGTCCCTTCGTGCATTAATAATCAAAACATGGCACGGAATGTCCCTTCGTGCATTAATAATTCTCAACACAATTCGTGCACGGCATCAACCTTCGTGCTTTATCACTCTTCCTCACCCAAGCAACAATCACAAACAATGGGGCGAGGGGATCGACAAACAGTAATAGAAGTCCCGGCAAGGGAAAACACAAGTAAACAGCTAAATCCCGGCAAGGGAACAATCACATTTCTTTCTCTTTCTTTCATTTCTTACTCAACAATTACTTTAGCATTTGAGCCAACGCTCCAAAGAGTTCACAAGTCATAATTCTTTCTCATACCCTTCACATTATATAGAAATCATCAATTACACAAGGAGTCACAACAAAATCAAAATAAGCACAACTAAGGACTCACGGTCATGCTAGACACCGGTGTATAGATACTCGTCACCATGCCTATACACCGTACTCAACATTTAGCAATTAGCAAACAATACTCTAATCATATTCCCTCAAGCCAAAGTTAGATCAAACACTTACCTCGGTCCAAAGAATAGCGATCAATCCTCAAATACCGCCTTTCCTTTACAATCCGATCCCGAAACAATGATATCTAGGCATAATTAATTCAATAATATCAATAAAGACTCAATGGCAATATCCCATAGCCTAGATATGAATTTCCTAGCATTCTTCCAAAAATACCAAAATTCGACACCGGGCCCACTCTGTCCAAACACGAGACTCGGACCAAAACCCAATCACCCATAACCCCACGAGCCCGGATATACAATTTGTTTTCAAATTTGACCCCAAAACGAGGTCTAAATCAAAGAAAATTGAAAAACCCTAACTCTACCCTTTTCCCCCAATTTCTACCCTAGATTACATGATTTAGGCTTAGAAACTCACTAATCAATGAAGGAAAATGAAGGAAATGAGTGGGAATTTACTTACCCAAGAGGTCTTGATGAAAGGAAGCTTCAATGAAGGACTAAGGGTCTTGGAGAAGAAGGAACTCGGATGTTTTTATGAAAAATTCGCGACCATACTGTTCTGAAAATAAAAATATAACTGAGCAAAAATGCCCTATGCGATCGCGGAGAAGGCACTGCGATCGCATTGGGTAAAGGGGAGTAAAGCATTGCGATCGCGGAAGGCGTGTTGCGAACGCATAGAGGAAATATGACTGGGTAAGAAAAATGCTCTATGCGATCGCGAAGAGGACAATGCGATCGCATAGGGATGGGAAGGCTGGGCATTGCGATCGCACAAGGGCTGTTGCGATCGCATAGAACAAAACTAGGCTCTTGAATTTTTACACAATGCGATCGCGGGAGAAGCTATGTGATCGCATAGAACAACGTACCAGATATCAGAACTGAGCATTTTCTGCAAGTTTTACTAAGTTCAAAACACCCCGAACCACCTCCGAATCACTCCCGAGCCCTCGAGGCTCCTAACCAAACACATACACTAACTCAAAAACCTCATACGAACTTAACCGAGCGATCAAATCGCCAAAACAACATCAAAATCAATGAATCAAACTTCAAAATCATCATTTTTCATTCTAACTTCATAAGCTTCAAATTTTAGATATTTAGGTCCGAAACACGTCAAATGACATCCGATTTCAACCAAATTTCACAGAAAGCGCTTCAACCATATATAAGACTTGTACCGGGCGTCAGAACCAAAATACGAGCCCGATACCACAGTCTTTTAATAAATTTTTTTATTTCCAATTTCCTTAATAATTTCAGAAAAATTCATTTCTCGGGCTCTAGACCTAGGAATTCGACACCGGGCATACGCCCGAGTCCCATATTTTTCTACGGACCCTCCGGGACCGTCAAATCACGGGTCCGGGTCCGTTTACCAAAAATGTTGACCAAAGTCAACTTTAATCATTTTAAAGCCACATTGAAATTTTTCACAGAATTTAACATATAAGCTTTCCGGCTAGGCGCCCGGACTGTGCACACAAATCGAGGCAAGTAAAAATGAGGTTTTCAAGGCCTCGGAAGCGCGGAATGAATGAGGAAATAGGTGATGACCCTTTGGGTCGTCACATCCTCCTCCTCTAAAACAATCGTTCGTCCTCGAACGGACAAAAGAAAGAAGTACCTGAGTCGGGAAATAGATGAGGATAACGGCTCCGCATATCAAACTCGGACTCCCGGGTCGATGCCTCAGGAGGCTGACCTCTCCACTGGACACGCACTGAAGGAAAACTCTTGGATCTCAACTGACGAACCTGCCGGTCTAGAATAGCTACCGGCTCCTCCTCATAAGACAGATCCTTGTCCAACTGGACAGTGCTGAAATCTAACACGTGGGCTGGATCGCCGTGATATCTCCGAAGCATGGACACATGAAACACTGGATGCATGGCTGACAAGCTGGGCGGCAAGGCAAGTCTGTAAGCCACCTCTCCCACACGATCGAGAATCTCAAATGGACCAATGAACCTAGGGCTAAGCTTGCCCTTCTTCCCAAATCTCATCACGCCCTTCATAGGCGACACTCGGAGCAAGACCCGCTCACGAACCGTGAAAGCTACATCCCGAACCTTACGATCCGCATAACTCTTTTGCCGCGACTAAGCCGAACGAAGCCTGTCCTGAATGATCTTGACCTTATCCAAGGCCTCCTGAACTAAATCTGTACCCAATAACCGAGCCTCTCCCGGCTCAAACCATCCCACTAGAGACCGACATCGCCTACCATACGACGCCTCATATGGAGCCATCCGAATGCTGGACTGGTAGCTGTTGTTGTAGGCGAACCCTACTAAGGGCAGAACTGATCCCACGAACCTCCTAAGTCGATAACACAAGCCTGGAGCATATCCTCCAAAATCTGAATAGTCCGCTCGGACTAACCGTCCGTCTGGGGATGAAATGCTGTGCTCAACTCAACCTGGGTGCCCAACTCTCGCTGAACTGCTCTCTAGAAGCGCGAGGTAAACTGCGTACCCCGATCCGAAATGATAGATGTCGGCACCCCATGAAGGCGAACAATCTCTCGGATGTAGATCTCAGCTAACCTCTCGGATGAATAGGTGGTTTCTATAGGAATGAAATGCGCTGACTTGGTCAGCCTATCAACAATAACCCATATCGAGTCGAACTTCTTCCGAGTCAACGGAAGTCCAGTAACGAAATCCATGGTAATCCTCTCCCACTTCCACTCGGGAAGCTCAATCCTCTGATGCTCATACTTAACCTGCTGACAGTTCAAACATCGAGCCACATATGCAACAATATCTTTCTTCATCCTACGCCACCATTAATGCTGCCGCAAGTCTTGATACATCTTCGCGGCGCCCGGGTGAATAGAATACCGAGAACTATGGGCCTCCGCTAAGATCAACTCTCGAATCCCATCGACATGAGGCACACAAACTCGCCCCTGCAATCTCAAAACACCATCATCATCTAAGGTCACCTTCGTGGCACCTCCACGCTGCACCGTGTCTCTCAGGACACACAAATGGGGATCATCAAACTGCCGATCACGGATACGCTCCAATAATGAAGAACGAGCGACCGTGCAAGCTAACACCCTGCTAGGCTCAGAAATGTCCAACCTCACAAATCGATTGGCCAAGGCCTGAATATCCAAAGCAAGCGGTCTCTAGCTGACCGGAATATAAGCAAGACTACCCATGTTGGCGGACTTCCTACTCACTGTATCGGCCACCACATTGGCCTTACCCGGGTGATACAAGATAGTAACATCATAATCCTTCCATAGCTCCAACCACCTCCTCTGCCTCAAGTTCAACTCCTTCTGCCTGAACAAGTACTGAAGACTCTTGTGATCAGTGTACACGTCACACCATATAGGTAATGCCTCCAAATCTTCAAAGCATGAACAATGGCTGCCAACTCTAGATCGTGAACCGGATAATTCTTCTCGTGGATCTTCAACTGCCTCGAAGCATAAGCAATGACTCTGCCGTCCTGCATCAATACTGTACCAAGCCCAATACGGGAAGCATCACAATAAACTGTATAAGGCCCTGAACCTATGGGCAAAACCAATACCGGTGCCGTAGTCAGAGGTGTCTTAAGCTTCTGAAAGCTCGCCTCACACTCATCCGACCATCTGAACTGGGCACCCTTCTGGGTCAATCTGGTCATCGGGGCTGCTATAGATGAAAACCCCTCCACGAACTGACGGTAATAACCGGCTAACCCCAAGAAACTCCGAATCTCAGTAGCTGATGCTGGTCGAGGTCAGTTCTTGACTGCCTCAATCTTCTTTGGGTCCACCTGAATACCCTTTGTTGATACGTCGTGACCCAGAAATGCAACCGAGCTCGACCAGAACTCGCACTTCGAGAACTTAGCATATAACTGACTATCCTTCAGAGTCTGAAGAACCACCCTGAGATGCTGCTCGTGCTCCTCCTGGCTGCGGGAGTACACCAGAATATCATCAATAAAGACTATCACGAACAAGTCTAAATAAGACCTGAACACTCAGTTCAGCAACTCTATAAATGCTGCTGGGGCATTGGTCAACCCAAATGACATGACCAAAAACTCATAATGCCTATACCGAGTGCGGAATGCTATCTTAGGGATATCAGACGCCCTAATCCTCAGCTGATGGTAGCCAGATCTCAAGTCTATCTTAGAAAACACCTTTGCACCCTGAAGTTGGTCGAACAAATCGCCAATCCTCGGTAGTGGATACTTGTTCTTTATCGTCACTTTGTTCAATTGCCGATAATCAATGCACATCCTCATCGACCCATCATTTTTCTTCACAAATAACACCGGCGCACCCCAAGGAGAAACACTGGGCCCAATGAAACCCTTCTCCAGCAAATCCTGCAACTGATCCTTTAACTCTTTCAACTCTGGCGGGGCCATGCGGTACGGCGGAATGGAAATGGGCTGAGTGCCCGGAGCCAGATCAATACAGAAATCAATAGAAGGGACCTCTGCGTTGGAATCGCGAACATACGCCAGATAAGCTAAACACCCCTTCTCGACCATGCGTCGAGCCTTCACATATGAAATAATACTGCAGGTGGCATGACCTGGGGTCCCTCTCCACTCTAGTCGGGGCAAATATGGCAAAGCCAAGATCACGGTCTTGGCATGGCAATCCAAAATAGCATGATACGGGGACAACCAATCCATCCCTAATATAACGTCGAAATCCACCATGTCTAAGAGCAATAAATCAATACGGGTCTCAAGACCCTCAAACACTACCACACAGGAACGATGCACCCGGTCGACCCCTATGGAGTCACCCATCGGTGTAGATACATAAACAGGAATGCCCAAAGCATCACTAGACATAGCCAGGTAGGGTGCAAAATAGGACGACACATACGAATATGTAGACCCAGGGTCAAATAGCACTGAAGCATCTCTAATACAAATTAGAATAGTACCTGTAATGTCTGCACCTGAAGACTCAGCCTCTGGCCTGGCTGTTGGCTGGCCTCTACCTCTGGCGACCTGAACTCCACATCTAAGACCTCTACCTCCACCTCTAACACCTCTGCCATTGCCTCTAGCTGGCTGGGCAGGCTGTGGAACCTCTGATGCCTGAATCATAGCACGAGAACTCTGATGCTGGAAGCTGCCATAAACTCGAGGGCAATATATGACAATGTGCCTCGGATCACCACAAGCATGGCAAGACCTCGTCTGATGCGGCTGAGCACCCCTCAACCTCGGGCAAACCCTCCTGTTGTGACCATACTCACCACACTCATAACACCTACACGAACGCTGCAGCTGAGGGAACTGAGGCTGACCCTGTCGACCTGAATGACCACCTGAAGTACCATGAGTGACCTGGAGAGCTGACTGAAAAGGCCTGGGAGGATGACCTCTACCATAAGAACCTCTACCTCCTGACGAGGTACCACTGAATCTGCCCGCATGACGGGGCCTCTTATCCGACCCATGACCACCTCCCTGTGGCAGAGCTATCTCAACTCTACGGTCCACATTGGCCGCCTCCTGAAAAGTGATCTCACTCCCGGCCTGAGCCACTATACCCGGCTGACCTGCCACCACTGGCGGAACCACTGGAAGCAAACCCGCTCGAATGACACCCTCTACGAGGCCTATCAATCGGACTAGAACGTCCTGAAGAATTGGGGTGGCAATGAACCCTTCTGGGACCTGAGCTGGGCCCACCGAAACTGCTGGGATGGGAACCTCCTCCTCAACATCAACCTGAGGCTCCGCCACTGGGGCTGCTGCTGGGGTCTCGGACTGTTGAGCGGTAGATGAAGAAGCGCGTGTTCTCGCCATCTGCGAAAGAACAGAGTAGAAATTCAACTGGTGTTTGAGAAACAGAACCGCACGACAAGAAAGAACAAATGTGAAGTGTTTCCTAACTCCGTAGCCTCTGGGGGATAAATACAAACGTCTCCGTACCGATCCCTCAGACTCTACCGAGTTTGTCCGTGAGTAGCGAGACCTATGTAACCTAGTGCTCTGATACCAACTTGTCACGACCCGGATTTTCCACCCTCGGGAGTCGTGATGGCGCCTACTAATCGGAGCTAGGCAAGCCAAGTATTAAAATATTTTCCGATAACATCTCAACAATATAAATAAAACGAGTCATTTAAATTAAAGCGGAAGGCTTAAAAACATAGATAGCTGAAAACCAAATGCGGAAATTCAATTTCAACCTCTACCCAAGACTGGAGTCACTAACCCACGAACGTCTATAGAATACTACATACAAAGTCTGAACAAAATACAATACTGTTTGCTTCGGTACAAGTGATAACAAACTGAATAAAATAGGAAGGGACTCCGGCCTGCGGACGTCAGTAAGGCTACCTCGAGTGTCCCTGGACTGAAATCAACTCCCAATCAACTACTGCTGTGGTCCAAAAGCTGCTCCGGTACCGTGATCTGTGCAAAAGAGCACAAAAGTGTAGCATCGGCACAACCGACCCTATGTGTTGGTAAGTGCCTGGCCTAACCCCGGCGAAGTAGTGACGAGGCTAGACAAGACTACCAAACAAACCTGCACAGATATATGCAATAGAAGGAAAATATACAGAACTTAAACAGCTAAGAGGGGGGAGCATGCTATGGGGCTGTAACAGTTTAAAAATACAAAATCAATAAATAAGGAATGAAACGGTACAACTACAATAGTCAACGAGAGTAATAATCAAAACATGGCACGGGATGTCCCTTCGTGCATTAATAATCAAAACATGGCACGGAATGTCCCTTCGTGCATCAATAATCAAAACATGGCATGGAATGTTCCTTCGTGCATTAATAATCAAAACATGGCACGGAATGTTCCTTCGTGCAATAATAATCAAAACATAGCACGGAATGTTCCTTCGTGCATTAATATATTCTCAACACAATTCGTGCACGGCATCAACCTTCGTGCTTTATCACTCTTCCTCACCCAAGCAACAATCACAAACAATGGGCGCGAGGGGATAGACAAACAGTAATAGAAGTCCCGGCAAGGGAAAACACAAGTAAACAGCTAAATCCCGGCAAGGGAACAATCACATTTCTTTCTCTTTCTTTCATTTCTTACTCAACAATTACTTTAGCATTTGAGCCAACGCTCCAAAGAGTTCACAAGTCATAATTCTTTCTCATACCCTTCACATTATATAGAAATCATCAATTACACAAGGAGTCACAACAAAATCAAAATAAGCACAACTAAGGACTCACGGTCATGCTAGACACCGGTGTATAGATATTCGTCACCATGCCTATACACCGTACTCAACATTCAGCAATTAGCAAATAATACTCTAATCCTATTCCCTCAGGCCAAAGTTAGATCAAACACTTACCTCGGTCCAAAGAATAGCAATCAATCCTCAAATACCGCCTTTCCTCTACAATCCGACTCTGAAACAATGATATCTAGTCATAATTAATTCAATAATATCAATAAAGACTCAATGGCAACATCCCATAGCCTAGATATGAATTTTCTAGCATTCTTCCAAAAATACCAAAATTCGACACCGGGCCCACATGGTCCAAACACGAGACTAGGACCAAAACCCAATCACCCATAACCCCACGAGTTCAAATATGCAATTTGTTTTATGATTCGACCCCAAATTGAGGTTGAATCTCCCAAAATTCTCCAAACCCTAACTCTACCCAAAACCCCTAATTTCTACTCTAGATTACATGATTTAGGCTTAGAAACTCACTAATCAATGAAGGAAAATAATGGAAATGAGTGGGAATTTACTTACCCAAGAGGTCTTGATGAAAGGAAGCTTCAATGGAGGACTAAGGGTCTTGGAGAAGAAGGAACTCGCATGTTTTTATGAAAATTTCGCGACCATACTGTTCTAAAATTAAAAATATAACTGGCAAAAATGCCCTACGCGATCGCGGAGAAGGCACTGCGATCGCATAGGGTAAAGGGGAGTAAAGCATTGCGATCGCGGAAGGCGTGTTGCGAACGCATAGAGGAAATATGACTGGGTAAGAAAAATGCTCTATGCGATCGCGAAGAGGACAATGCGATCGCATAGGGATGGGAAGGCTGGGCATTGCGATCGCGCAAGGGCTGTTGCGATCGCATAGAAAAAAACTAGGCTCTTGAATTTTTACACTATGCGATCGCGGGAGAAGCTATGCGATCGCATAGAACAACGTACCAGATACCAGAACTGAGCATTTTCTGCAATTTTTTTCTAAGTTCAAAACACCCCGAACCACCTCCGAATCACTCCCGAGCACCCGGGGCTCCTAACCAAACACATACACTAACTCAACAACCTCATACGAACTTAACCGAGCGATCAAATCGCTAAAACAACATCAAAATCAATGAATCAAACCTCAAAATCATCATTTTTCATTCTAACTTCATAAACTTCAAATTTTAGATATTTAGGTACGAAACACGTCAAATGACATCCGTTTTCAACCAAATTTCACAGAAAGCGCTTAAACCATATATAAGACTTGTACCGGGCGTTGGAACCAAAATACGAGCCCGATACCACAGTCTTTTAGTAAATTTTCATTTCCATTTTCCTTAATAATTTCAGAAAAACAATTTCACAGAAAAATTCTTTTCTCGGGCTCTAGACCTTGGATTTCGACTCCGAGCACATGCCCGAGTCCCATATTTTTCTACGGACCCTCCGGGACAGTCAAATCACGGGTCCGGGTCCGTTTACCAAAAATGTTGACCGAAGTCAACTTTAATCATTTTAAAGCCACATTTTGAAATTTTTCACAGAATTTAACATATAATCTTTCTGGCTACGCGCCCGGACTGCGCACGCAAATCGAGGCAAGTAAAATAATGAGGTTTTCAAGGCCTCGGAAGCGCGGACTGAATAAGGAAACGGGTGATGACCCTTTGGGTCATCACATCCTCCACCTCTAAAACAACCGTTCGTCCTCGAACGGACAAAAGAAAGAAGTACCTGAGTCGGGAAATAGATGAGGATAACGGCTCCGCATATCAGACTCAGACTCCCAGGTCGATGCCTCAGGAGGTTGACCTCTATCGAACCTGCCGGTCTAGAATAGCTACCGGCTCCTCCTCGTAAGACAGATCCCTGTCCAACTGGACAGTGCTGTAATCTAACACGTGGGCTGGATTGCCGTGATACCTTCGAAGCATGGACACATGAAACACTGGATGCACGGCTGACAAGCTGAGCGGCAAGGCAAGTCTGTAAGCCATCTCTCCCACACGATCGAGAATCTCAAATGGGCCAATGAACCTAGGGCTAAGCTTGCCCTTCTTCCCAAATATCATCACGCCCTTCATAGGCGACACTCGGAGCAAGACCCGCTCACCAACCATGAAAGCTACATCTCGAACCTTACGATCCGCATAACTCTTTTGCCGCGACTGAGCTGAACGAAGCCCGTCCTGAATGATCTTGACCCTATCCAAGGCCTCCTGAACTAAATTTGTACCCAATAACCGAGCCTCTCCGGGCTCAAACCATCCGACTGGAGACCGACATCGCCTACCATACAACGCCTCATATGGAGCCATCTGAATGCTAGACTGGTAGCTGTTGTTGTGGGCGAACTCTGCTAAAGGCAAAAACTGGTCCCACGAGCCTCCAAAATCAATGGCACAAGCTCGGAACATATCCTCCAATATCTGAATAGTCCTCTCGGACTGGCCGTCCGTCTGAGGATGGAACGCTGTACTCAACTGAACCTGGGTGCCTAACTCCTGTTGAACTGCTCTCCAGAAGCGCGAGGTAAACTGCGTACCCCGATCCGAAATGATAGATGCCGGCANCTTATAGGCTCGAAATCATTAGGCACCACACTTTAACTTTTGAATCCACTAGGACCTTTGTTGAGAGCCACCCACTCTGACTTGGTCCCGAATATAATCAACTCTATGAATCTTCTAGCACATGAATACCCTCTCGACGAAGCACCCGGCCGAATCACTTTCCTTGAAACCGAGATATTAAGCTTTAAGCACAAAGTGAACATAAGTCAAGAAAATGAGACATAGGCGCCACAAAACATGCTATCCAAGTAAGCAAGGCATCATCAATAAATTCAAATAATAGGGAAGATACTACACATGCCAAAGCCTAAATATGCTACTATCAAACAAGTCAAGGGCGCCTAGGTATCTCATCTTTCTTCCTCCATTTATTCCCTAAATTCCTAATCTACTCTAAAAATAAAAAAAAACTCAACTACCCGGTTCAAACTACATCCCATGGAGAAGAACCGAGGCACAAAGAAAAACCACGGGGGATTATTACTACCTAAAGAAAGCTAAAAGACATATTTTTGAATTTTTTGTTAGACTTTAATCCCTCAAGAAAGCAACGAGTACTATAACTAAGCTAACATAGCACAGAAAACTCACCCAGACAATACTCCTCACCCCACACNGAAAAATTCATTTCTCGGGCTCTAGACCTCGGAATTCGACTCTGGGCATACGCCCGAGTCCCATATTTTTCTACGGACCCTCCGGGACCGTCATATCACGGGTCCGGGTCCGTTCACCAAAAATGTTGACCAAAGTCAACTTTAATCATTTTAAAGCCACATTTTGAATTTTTTCACAGAATTTAACATATAAGCTTTCAGGCTACGCGCCCGGACTGCGCACACAAATCGAGGCAAGTAAAAATGGGGTTTTCAAGGCCTCGAAAGCGCGGAATGAATGAGAAAACAGGTGATGACCCTTGGGTCGTCACAGTTTCACTCAAAAGCCACCCTACACTTAGTTCCTTCTTACTTCTTTTAGCGCTCATCTCACAATTAAAGTGCTTTAAGACGTAAAAGGATCAAAACAATGTCAATTAAGAATAAAAAGGGTATAGGCTTGTAATCTGGGTACCAAATAAAAGTCTATAGGCTCAAAAGGGTTAACTAAAGATAAATTTTATTTGTGATAAGCAATAAGCTCAAAATATCAAAGAAATCCTAAAATCATTTTTCAAACCGAGCATCACCTAAAATTTCGCTTCGACTCACAAACCGGGCAAGTTCTAGACACAAGTACAATACATGGACTACACAAAAACCTCACCACACATGGCGCATGACTCACTAAGGACGATCCCATTCTGACTCTCAAACAAATGCAAGTATTCACGGAGTCACGAGATATTAAGCTTTAAGCACAAAGTGAACATAAGTCAAGAAAATGAGACATAGGCGCCACAAAACATGCTATCCAAGTAAGCAAGGCATCATCAATAAATTCAAATAATAGGGAAGATACTACACATGCCAAAGCCTAAATATGCTACTATCAAACAAGTCAAGGGCGCCTAGGTATCTCATCTTTCTTCCTCCATTTATTCCCTAAATTCCTAATCTACTCTAAAAATAAAAAAAAATACAACTACCCGGTTCAAACTACATCCCATGGAGAAGAACCGAGGCACAAAGAAAAACCACGGGGGATTATTACTACCTAAAGAAAGCTAAAAGACATATTTTTGTATTTTTTGTTTAGACTTTAATCCCTCAAGAAAGCAACGAGTACTATAACTAAGCTAACATAGCACAGAAAATCACCCAGACAATCTCCTCACCCCACACTTAAAATTGTGCAATGTCCTCAATGCACACTGAAAATAACAAGAGGGTAAAAGAGACTCCCTGGTAGGCCAAAGGCCGAAGCATTAGCAGCGCACGGGATACTTAGACTTCTCCCAGGTACTGTCCTTTGTGCGGGCACTCCACACTAAGTTCTAACCATATGGCTCACTTTTGCACACTTCCTGTGGCTTTGCTCCCTATGCTCAAAATCCTACAAAATAAAATAACACTACAAAAATAATAAAAATAATAAAATAGACATAAATAAAAGAAAGCAGTAAAGTTGGGTTGCCTCCCAACAAGCGCCTAATTTAACGTCGCGGCACGACGTAAACCACTTTTTCCTCCACCTTGAACTTATAAATTTTACCCCTAACATGACATCCAGTCTGCGGCTATGCTCCTTTGGTGGGGCTATAATGATAATCAGGCCAAGTAATAATTTTTTCACTATGCACTTCTTGGCCTTTAGATGGGGAATATAATTTTTTGCTTTCTAGCACAACAAATTCAAGAATATAGGCACTCTCATCCTCACCTTTTGACTCCTCCATAGGCTCAGATGGCTTGATTAGTATCTCACTATCTAAACACAATGTGGAAATATGATTGGAATGAGGTCTAATGCGCCCTAACTCATGAATTTTACTACTATTTACATCCCTATATATACACACACTCAAGTCTCCCAAAGTAATGCTATCTACTCTCTCACATGACTCTAAAGCACTCTTCTCAATATTGGCATCCTCAAGAAAAACATGGTCTAGTGATTGGTATTCTCGTTTTAGCTCCTCAATTTGGTCTAGAAGATTTTTTTCAGCTTCATACAACTCATTATTGATTTGTTGGGCGTTACACGCATCAACCTTTGTGCTCAAATCTGCATCTAAGTTATGTACAGTCAAGCTAAAATTATCGATTTTATGTGCAAGATCATCTCTCTCCTTAGACCAATCATTCACCAACGTTGTCAGAAGACAACGCCGTTCCTCGTATTCGCCTAATCGAGAATATTCTTCCCAATACCAACCCTTACTCCCATATTCAAATTCAGACCTCCCAGAAATCAGGTCATGACAAGCCCAAAACGCCGGGCCATAAAAGTCTTCCGTCAACCATGCTTCTTCATCAATAACCTTACCTCCGGATATTTCATCCTCAGATGTCATGTTGAGAGAACTAGAAACACACTAAGAGAACGATCAAAATTGTTATAAAAATAAAAATATTTACAAAAAGAGAAGAAAAAAATCAAAACTTGTAAAGATAAACGTAAAAGTCTAATATAGAAAAATAGTTAATTTCTAAGTCCCCGGCAACGGCGCCAAAAACTTGTTGCTCCAAACGCACACGCAAGTATACGCGATCGTCAAGTAATAAAGTGACTAAAAGTCGGATGTCGATCCCACGAGGACTTGTGATTAACTATTAACTAAATTAGACTATCCTGATTATCTAAACAAGAATTAAACCTAGAAGTAATTGATTCTAAACTAATTAAATAAAGAATATAAATAATGAACTTTAAACAGAGGAAGAGCAGATTTTTATGATATCAATGTAATGAAAACGATCTAGGGTTATGGGCTATCTAACATTTCTATTGTATTCTTCAATTGAATTGAAGAACTAATTTATCTAGTTTATTGGTTGACAGGGTTAATATTGCTCATAAGAATCTGCCAAGTTCTTACTCGCCTATTCAAGCTAACCTAACGCCTACATGTCTATGGAGTTAGAATCAACAAGAACGCATTTATAATTCTTGTATTTCAACCAAGCAAGGCAATTAAGTATATGTCTATCCTAATTGCGAATCCGTTCCTCGATGCGCAGGTTCAAGAACTTGCTCTACTCAATCCTATATGCAATCTAGAATTCCCACTTTCGAGTTCAACTCTAGATTCGTAGATAGTATTCAATTGGTGATCTAGCAATCAAATAATTAAGTGCAGGATTAAATAAATAAACAAATATGATAAACTAAGAAATCAAAATCAATATCCGAATAACAATAATTATGAAAGAACCACAACCCTAGAACATGAAGTTTAGCTCCACATAGATATGGTAGCAAAACAAAAAATCATACAAAGAAACATAAAAAGACCAAGTTGGTGGAAGAAAAGATGAAACCCGGCCTCCACGGCGGCTTTGTGCTTGTGTTTTCCTCTCAAAAACGTCTTCCTCCCTCAAAATACCGTTTTTCCATGTATATATACCAAGTAGGGTTGGGCCCAAACAATTATACCTTCTCCAGTGTGAAAAAGGACATTTTTCCCGGGTTTGACTAGCGCGATCGCGCTAGTGGTCGTGCTAGTGGCCCAGTGTTCTGCCTGACGAGCGCGATCGCGCTATTGACGCGCATGTTTCACCCTGTTCCGCTTAGAATTTGGAAAAACGTAAAACATGAAAGTTGTAGCCCTTTGAGTTATCTTTCCAACCGTATATTATGGAGCCCAAATGGAGTTCTGAGCAAAAAAGTTATATCTATTTTACTAGGCAGTGCGCAATATTCCTATTGGAGTCTTCGTTCGCTCTAACTATCATCCGTTGACCCCCAAACACGATCCCGGCTTAATTCCTTGAACTTTTACTCAAACTTTAAAGCTCCAAATCACTCGAATTCATTCCATAACATCTACATAGCTCGGAATCACTCCTACAAGGCATAAAACACACCATTAGTGCAAAACATAGCGATTAAAGCTCAAACTCAATTAAAGTGCAGTAAATTAGAGTGTAATAATTGACTAAAATACGTAATTATAGCCTATCATCATATATATATATNATATATATATATATATATATATATATATATATATATATATATATATATATATATATATATATATATATATATATATATATATATATATATATATAAAATAAATGGGATATGAATATTTATATATATCAAAGTATATATATATATATACTTTGATAGCCTAATTGTAGTTAAATAAAATAAATATTTATATCTAATAATAATCTTTTTATAGCTTATAATAGTTTATGAATTGAACTTTTAGTTTATAAATTGAAATTTTAGGATATGAATTGAATTTTTAGGATATGAATTGGACTTTTAGTTTATCAGTTGAAATTTTAGTTTATAAATTGAGTATTTTAGGATATGAACTGGACTTTTAATCTATGAATTGAACCTTTTGGATATGAATTGAAATTTTAGTGTATGAATTAAACTTTTTGGATATGAATTAAACTTTTAGTTTATGAATTGAACTTTTAGTTTATAAATTGAAATTTTAGGATATGAATTGAACTTTTAGGATATGAATTGGACTTTTAGGATATGAATTGGACTTTTAGCTTATGTATTGGAATTTTAGTTTATGATTTGAGCTTTTAATTTATGAATTGAACTTTTAGTGTATAAATTGAAATTTTAGGATATGAATTGAACTATTAGGATATGAATTGGACTTTTAGTTTATCAATTGAACTTTTAGTTTATAAATTGAGTATTTTAGGATATGAAATTAATTAACTAAAAAAAGATTAGGATATGAATTAACTAAATTAATTTGTTTTTGTTTTATTTGTATAGATGGAACATCGTACTTGGATGTACAATAGGAATTATCCTAATCGGCGGGGATTGCGGGAGGATTTTATAGAAGGGTGGATGACTTTATTAGACATGCAATGTCACTTTCACCATACCAAAGTGAAGGAGTAATTAGGTGCCCTTGTGTTAGGTGCGACTGTATGAAGTTTGGAAAACCGGCGGAATAATTGAAGCGGTTGTCGGATAGTTTCTCCAAAGCTTGAAAGTTGAACCAGAAGCCTGACTGGTTGCTCAAAATTTATGGGAGGATTCGCAAAGGCAATGGCTTACCGCAAAGTTCTTAGAGAAGAGCGAAAAAGGAAAGAAAGCTCGTGCATCTGAGAAGGGAGACTCCTTGCACACAGGAGGTGCGATCAGCCTAGGGACAATAAAAAGAAGATTCGTACGTAATTGCTTAATTTATTTTAATTTTCAAAGTATATCTATTATGTTTATTAACTAAAATTTATGAGTTTTCAGGAAAAGAAGTTGGGGCGTCCAATGAACCAAGATGAGCTATTCAAGGAGACTCATTGTAAAAAAGAATAAAGAGACGGATCAAGAAAGGTGGGTCGAGGGTCGAGCCTCGACTGTACATGTAAGTTTTCACTTTTCATTAAGTATTTTGATTTACTTTTATATAAATTTTGAAATACTAATTCAATGTAATTCTTATAGGGTCGCTTCACAACTAACGTGGAGGAATTCATACGCAGTCAGCCACCTAATGAGTCGGGCGAGCCAATCCAACCTTCGGACGAGGATGCTGAAAGAATATGGATGGATGCTGCTGGCGGTCCAAAATGGGGGAAAGTATACGGGCTTCCTACTAAGAAATTCTATCGCTATAAGTGTGGAATGCAAGGAATAGGGACTTCCTCGCAAGGCGAGCAATTTGATGGGGAGAGTCTCTCGGCTTTGCGGGAGACTGTGACAAGCTCACATCCGAGCTAGAAGAGGCCAAGGAAAGAGAAAAGCTTAGAGATGCTCAGTACATTGGCATGCAAGCTCAGTACCATAGCATGCTAGCTCAGCTCAAAAATTTCCTAGCTTCTGGAGTTTTTCCGATTCTCCAGTCTCGTGAGTCATCTCCAGAGGCTCGACTTGAACGTGAGCGTTCCGTCCTCCCCGTGCTCGTTCCTCCCGTCCTCCCCGTGATCGTTCTTCCCGTCCTCGACAAGTAGACCCTTTCGTATACCGTCTTGGTGATGAAACTTCATCAGACGGTGATGATAATGATGTTGTACAAAACACTCCTTGACTTTTATATACTTTGAACTAGACAAATAGAACCAGTTTTGAACTAGTTGTAATAAGCGCTAATTTAGTATTGTTAGTTCTATTGAACTTTAATTTGTTGGTTTTAATGTGTTTTTTGAATTGTGTTGTTGTTGTTGTTGTGGAGATTTTGGTATTGAAATTGTAGTTTATGAATTAAATTATATTGTTATTTAGGAATTTTTGTATGCTAGCAGGTGGTGTAGCTGCCAAAACAGGCATTTTATGCCAAAATTATTACCCAGAAAAGCGATCAAAGTTGGTCGCTAACCTATTAAAAAAATATTTTCTGGTAATTAGCGACCAAGGTTGGTCGCTTATGTTTAAAAAAAATTAAAAAATTAAAAATTGGCGACCAAGGTTGGTCGCTAATGAACCCAGATTTTGTTTAAAAAAATTCTGGAAATTAGCGACCAAGGTTGGTCGCTTATCTATAAAAAAAATATAAAAATTAAAATAAGCGACCAAAGTTGGTCGCTTATGAACCCAGATTGTTAAATATATATTTTTAAGAATAATATATATTTTAGTTTACAGACCAACGTTGGTCGCTAATTGTTAAATTATAATAATTAAAAAAATATCGTAATATAAATATACAGACCAACCGTGCTCGCTAAATTTATATTATTAAAATATTGTACCGACCAAAGTTGGTCGGTATTTTGTTTACACTGAACATTTGGTCATTTTACCTTAGCGACCAAAGTTGGTCGCTAAGCAAAAAGGACCACAAATATTGCGGCCAAGCCTGTTTGGACGCGTTTTGGTCGCTATATTGGGATAACCGACCAACGTTGATCACTATATGTGATTGCTTTTACCGAATTTCTAGTAATGACGTATCAACAACTCTTACTATATCGAGAATTCTTACTAGTATCAAGTTCATGATTGAGCTTTTTTAGCATACGTAAAGGTGGGCATCGGTCGATTCGGTTATGAATATTATCGGTTTAGCATATCAGTTATCGGTTTACAAATTACTACTACTAAATAAGATGGTGTTGGTTGAAACAAAACTAAAAAAGAAGAAACACAAAAATATTCATTTCACCATCAAACACACATCAATCAATGAAATTAAATTTTCTGGTAATCATTATTATTACTCGTCAATCATGTTGAGTGTTATATATGAAGATAAAGAAGAAAAAATCTTTCCATGGCCTGTCTTGTTCTCACAAGTCGCAACTCTCATGTGAAATGCATTGATGAATATAATGACCGTTTGTCTAAATGTAAAATGCCCTAGATACCGTTGTTGTTGGTATTGCTATTTTATCCGCACCTTCTCTACTACTTCCACCGAAAGGAGTCCCGCAGCTGCCTCTTCATTCACCGCTCCCATCGGCGTCTCAATGATAGAGGATTCACAAAACTCTTGCTTCTGCTTTCTTAAGAATTTTGTGCCAACAAATACATTGGTTAAGAATGGTTTCCACTTTCTCAACTAATTAGTTCACTATATTTGAGGATGAAACGTAACTTTTAAAAATTTAATCTTATCAATAATATATGTTATCAACAGAAATTAAATTTTAAAAATTTATCTGCACAAACGAGAATAAAAAATAGTGAGAACCTTATAAATATATGTTCAATGCATGTACTACAAAAAAATCTTATAAGTATTAAAAATAAAGGTAGATTTTATAACAAACTTCAAAAAATTATCTATTTAACACTAAGAAATTGTAACTAGAGATAATTAAGCGATAGAGCTTATTTAATGAACCATACAATCAACAAGTTCATAATGTAATAGGTTTATATAACTATTGGACCAAAAAAAAAACACATAAAAGGTGAAGACATTTTCATTTAAAGAACCAAAAAATATTGAGCTTACAAAATTGACGAGGCTAGATACACATCTTCCCTCAAGTTCCTCAACCATTCTATGGAACTCCTCTTTACATTGCCATAGGCGTAAGGATCAAAAAGACAAACAAAAGAAATAAAGAGAATGAAAAATATTTTCCTGCAAACTCAAATCTTTTTCCACCAATGCCAAGAACCAATTAACCACGTGTCAACAACCCAGTACGCCTGTCACCAAGTGTGCCGTGACCAGCCTGTGATTTATAATCCTATGTACAATGTCCGGAACCGTTTAAATTGGCTAGTCCACGTGTCAGATTATCATTGATCAGAAAGCTAGAGCTGGGCTTCCCCTATTGGTCAGTCCAATTTTCAGCTGTGACTGAGAAACCTTATAGTGCTGTACACATACTTTGTTGAAGAATTTGTGGGTTTTGGACTAAAGGGTAGTGAAATATTCTTTTTCACTTTGGTACTTCTCTGTTAAATTATTTACTGAGAAAAGTGAATAGACTGGTCTGTGATCTGAGAACTTTGATTCTCCTCTAACATAACATATTTGCTTTAGTCCTTCACCTTTCCATAAAATCCTGTCACACCTGTAATTTATAAATTTTGGAGAGACTATGTTTTAGTACAGTTTGTTTTATGCAGAAAACTAGTAACTTATGGTACTTTGATGCAAGAATTCAACTACATAAAAGCATTTTAAGTCCAAGATTTCTGGAAAAAAGGCTAAAAATATAAGATTTTTCATAGTACTATGAAAAAGTGAGGACATTTTAAGATGGTCAATCAGAAATGCACTTTCTTATGTAGAACAAAATCTAACACGTCTTATTGAGTTTGTTGCCAATGTGTGGCTTTCTCATGACATATTAATAAGAAAAAAACAGTAGTTTACTGTGCAAATTTACCAAAACATTGAGATTACCATAATTAAGGGCAACTTGGTGCACAAAGTATCTCATATTCACGTAGGGTCCGAGCAGTGGCGGAGCCACTCTTTGGCAAGGGGAGTCATGACACCCCTTTGTCGGGAAATTATACCGCGTATATATGTTACATATTTTATATTTTTATGTATATATACTATGTGTTTATTCCCCTGAATTTCTTCATATGCTTACTTATTTATATTTGACCCCCTTTAGTAAAAATTCTAGATCTGCCACTGGGTCTGAAGGAGGGTCGCATCCTAAAGGGTGTGCTGTAGACAACCTACCCTAGTGCAAACAATAGTGACTACTTCCACAGCTCGAACCCGTGACCTATAGGTCACACAAAAATAATTTTATCGTTGCTCCAAAGCTTCCCTTCGAGATTACCATAACTGAATATTAAAATAATTGGTAGTTTGAACAAATGAATAATTTTCAAATCTTATGCTCAAATAAAGAAAGAAAGAAAGATTAATTTATCCTGAAGGTATGTTTCTGCTATAGTTCAAATTCATGGATTAGAATATGCTTTAAGATATTTGTTGGAGGATTAACTATCTTCAGAATTTGGTGTAACAGAAAAAGAGATAATGTAGACTAATGTTTAGGCCTACAAGGTAGACTTCTAGTCTGGGAAACCATCAAGATTAGCGAGATTTATTAATCTGTCAGATTAAATTATCAGATTTTCGGAATCTTTTAACAAGTTTAAGCATAAAGTTGACTATAATGACTTATCTTTTAGCATAAGATTGTCGTTAATTGTGCTATATTATATATTAAAGGTAGAAAGCCAATCAATATTTTTACTTAATCTCACATTAGATTAAGTAAAATCTTCATATGGTCGGTGCATCTCCAACCCCCACCCCCAAAAAAAAACAAGAAATGAAATAAAACAACTTATTAAGTTTTTGGATTATGTTATTATAGTATGTCCCTAGATAGAAATCTAAAATGTCGGCTGATAAATGCATGTATTCATGATTATCTCAAATGCGTGCATCTGATAAATATTTTAATAAAATGGCAACACTCTATTAGTCTTCAAATTCTAAAAAAGAATAATTAATTATGGAAAATTACCAGGCAGGAGTCCTTCGCTTTTCCTTTGATGTGCAAGTTTGAACAACATAATGGTCAGAATTGTAAAGGTATTTGTATGTTGGGGCAAAGTAAATATTTCCTTCTTTCCAACCTTTGAATACACGTCCTGCTCTTTGCTCTATCCTTAGCTGCCATAACATTTAAAAAAATAATTAAAAAATGTAAATATATTAATTTCTTTTATATTAAAAATTTTGAATACTCTTCCCGCTTTATTTTATGTAGAGATGTTTGACGGTGCACATAGTATAATAAAGATGTCTTACCTGATCTTTTTTTAGAAGTGCTTCCCAGTTACTGTTATTTACCAACTCGTATGTATCCTCGCAACCAGATGCAAGCCGGTAATTTAAATCTCCAAGCCAAATTATCTTGCTACATTTTAACAAAATAAGAATACATTGTTATTCATTATCTAACATAACAATGTATTTACACTTGTATATTTCCAATTTTATCAGATGTCCCCCGGAAGGACAAACATTGTTTTTGCATAATTGTGAAAAAAAATTGAAAAAATAAAACAAAAAATAAGGAAAATACGTACTCATGATCCAAAATGCTATCAGGAGGAAGAGGTTTTCCAATAATCCTACTATGTGAAAACTTTGTTTTCTTTAAAATTTCCATGACATCTGAATTTCTTTTAACCTCATCGCCTTCTTTCTCTCCTGAGGCCAAATGAGTACAAACGAAACAAAATGTCTTGTGATGCAATGTCATACTGATCGATATCGAACCCTATTATCAAGAAAAGATGTTTACACGGTCAAAATCAAGAAATTAAATTTCCATAATTAAACATGCGATAAATTCAATTTCTTCGTGTTAAATAATTTGTACCTTATTTCCAAGATAGCCCATGATGCCTGTTCCAACACAAGAAACCTTCAAGTTGCTAATGTGTCGATACAAGTCGGTACGAGTCCATATGCATAGAAATAAACCAACCATTTGTTTGCTTGCGGCTAAGCAATATCTATTTTGCTTGGGGCTAGAAGAGTTATATCTGTTTGACATGCAATTTGGACTGGGCGATTGATCGTCATTCATGCTCAAGAGTCTCTCCCAATCTTCTCGCTCGAGGTCATTTTCCAATTTGATCAAATCTGAGAAGCTGATTCTTGGTTTAAGGTTAGATTGTTGTTGGTGCAAGTCATGGAAGGACGGGGATGAACTTTTTGGCTCGGAATTTGGGGTGTTATTATAATTAGGAGAAAGATCTGGGGTGTTTGTGTTGTTGTTCAAAGCTTGACGAATCAAGGAAAGCCACTTGGCAGCTGGACCACTGTCCTCTGGACCTAGTACATTGCCTGCATTTAGAGGGACAATTTCCTGGAACCTGTTCACAGCAGAGGGGTTAAAAACTCAAAAATATTAGTGAAAATAAATTTACCTAATGCATTAGTAAAATCACACAAATTTACCAGTCAATTAAATTCAACAAGTATATATGGAATAAAGACCACATCAATAGTAATAAATGCAGCAATAACAACAACAACAACAACAACAGACACAGTATAATCCTACAAGTAGGATAGGTCTGAAAAGAATAGTGTGTGCGCGGACCTTGCCTCTACCTTTATTAAGACAGATACGTTATTTCCTAAAGACCCTCGGCTCATCTGACAATTCAAAATTATAGGACAAGGTCTTTTCTAGCGTGCCACTTGATGTAAGCCACTCTCACATCACATAGACCAAAATATTGGACATAACACTCTTTTATCCAAAGTGACATGGACCATTCAGATTACTTTTGCGTACCTTAACTATTTCGTACCCGATATCTCCTATCATTACATCTCCAGAGTAATCTCATATGCATATTTTATTAAATTTAGTATTAACTTTACTTTACAATTTCACATCATTATCATTATATGAAGTCTAATACTCCATTCGTTTCAATTTGTTTGTCTTAGTTTGACTTGCCAAAAAATTTAATAAAGAGTGAAAAACAGATAAGGAAATTACCCAAGCACATAGATGTCAGCTGGTGCAGTGGAATTCAACCAGTCCTCTAAGTTCAACCCATCGTGTGGTGACTTGCCTCCTACATTCCATGTCCCCACGAACATCCTATTTATTGTACAAATCATACAAAAAGAAGAACATAAGAATTTTTTAGAGACCAAAAATCAAAGATAAATATCAAAAGTAAAAAAAAAAAAAAAAAAAAAAAAAAAAAAAAAAAAACTAGTTAAACGGTTTTTAGTAGTAACAAAGTTCAAATTTTCAACCATTAACATCACAACAATAACAACATATACCTAATGATATCTCACAAGTCTGGGANAAAAAAAAAAAAAAAAAAAAAAAAAAAAAAAAAAAAAAAAAAAAAAAAAAAAAAAAAAAAAAAAAAAAAAAAAAAAAAAAAAAAAAATGTTAACGGTTTTTGTGTACAAGTTCAATTTTCACCATTAACATCACANGAATTCAACCAGTCCTCTAAGTTCAACCCATCGTGTGGTGACTTGCCTCCTACATTCCATGTCCCCACGAACATCCTATTTATTGTACAAATCATACAAAAAGAAGAACATAAGAATTTTTTAGAGACCAAAAATCAAAGATAAATATCAAAAAGTAAAAAAAAAAAAAAAAAAAAAAAATGTTAACGGTTTTTGTGTACAAGTTCAATTTTCACCATTAACATCACAACAATAACAACATATACCTAATGATATCTCACAAGTCTGGGGAGGGTGGGGTGTTAGCAGAATGCCGTACCTCTATCTTATGTGAATATGAATAAAGAGGTTGTTTCTGATAGACCTTTGATTTAACTGTTATTATTCTTTTGAATATCTTGATAGTATATGTATTACACAAGTATATTTGTTATTGAACCACATGCAAACCAGAATAATATGGAACTGAGGTAGTATTTTATAATTATGACAAAAACCAGTACAAAATAAAATATCAATTGGGATAGTTAGAAGCTTCCAACTTTACAAAAGTAAACCATACAAAGACAAGTTAAAACCATTAGTTGACAAAGACAAAGTAGCTGCACTAGACTAGGTATTAAGGACAATAATTTTCCTAAGTTAATTAAAAAGTGTAGTATCTATTCAGAAAGCCTATGAAACCAGCTAACTGTAGTTTCACATGGCCAAGAAGTCCTTAAACCAATGACTTATTAGGCACTATAGAGATCTCCATTTGCACATGGCCCACTAAAATGGGTCGCGCTGGAGTAATAAATATTTTTTCATCCTTAAATAAAAATATTGAGTTCGAAAACTTAGTATAAAATTGTCTTTGTTAGCTAGTGAGCACTTTATCTCACAACATGAGATTTACCAGCGCAAATTCAAATTTAGTCGAACTTTAATGCAAATAACGGACCCTATTGAGAAACAAAAAGTGAATTTGCACATGGCCAAGAGGTACTTAAGCCTATGACTTGGCTCAATATGCGGCTTCTGGATCTATGCTTTTGGTTATTAAATTCTAAATTTAGTCTATTTTACATTAATTAATTCAAGTACTATGATCTAATTATGAACCTTAACATGGGTATGCATTAAATTTTAGAATTCCTTTTGGCAAATACCTAAAAGGGAAACGTAAAATTATACTTATTAAAATCAAAGACTCAAAATTAGGAGATCGTTCTTGCCTTACCTAAGGTTTTGATGATCAGTGACAGTGGATGCCTCTTTCTCCAATATTGGCCGTTGAATTCCTTCATTCGTTTCCATCAACCAACTTTCTGCTTGTCAAATAATGAAATTACATAGTTTAATTTCTTAATTTATCAAAATAATAACACCACGTCATAATTTAATAAAATGATCTCCTATAACAAATTACAATTTAAATTAAAAAATGACACTTCTAAAATTTCATGTCTTTTCTTTGTCTTCCTCAAGTAATTTATTTATTTATCTCAGTGTTATTCCTTACCGATCATTCAAAAATAGTCATATAACTAAAAAAAAGGAATAATGTTCTTATAATATCATGCTAAATAATTTCAACAGTGATATAAACTTGAAATTGAACTTAATTTGAAAAGTTAAGAACTTAAATCAATAAATTAAAAATAAAAATAAATTATTTAATATTGAAAAGTAACAGATATGAATAAAGTGGAGTAGATGTGTAAATGATAAATTTTCGATTGATTTTTAAGGAACCGAAAAAGTAAGAAAATATTTAACTATAGTTCAAATTATGACTTTCTATGGAAATTAGTGAAAACTAAAAAAGGGATGATCACACTAGAACTAGGGACTAGGTAGGTCCTGGTACACGTGGCACAAGGAGAGGCAATGATTAGATACTAACCAAAAAAAGCTCTCAACTAAATTGTGATTATACTGTCAAATCACATAATAAAAATCCATCAAATCAACGGCAGAGATTTGCAGTCCATATTTATGAAATATATCAAATCAACGGAAAATCCGAGTAAAAGCTGTACTTCACCGGAAAAAAACCCTCCGATCACCGGAAATCTTTACCTGACAATTCCTCCGGCACCACAACACAACTCCCATCGTCTGAGCAACTCTTCCTTCTTCTTTCTCCTCTACCCATCCCTATTAGTTTCATAAAAATAAAATTAATATTATTTTGGAAAATTACATATGTACAACCGCTCTCAAATTAACCGAAAAATGTATAATTTTGCATGTTATATACAATAATATACAAATTTTATAAACTGTCACGACTATTGAACGTAAATAGTTTCAATCGTGGGATAAAAGTGATCTTTGCCTTATTATTTTTCATAAATCAGAAGAAAAATACATAAAAAGAGTTATATTTACAAGAAGAGTAGAAAAATTCAATAAATGTGAAAATCTTACCATCTACTGTATGATCTGAATAAAATTCCTCCGATTTGCTTTTCATATTCAACCATTTCCTAACCACCACTTTAGTCCACGAAGACTGCAAAAATAAGTCAAAATCAACTCATCACTATTCCATTCAAGAACACACAGTACACCACTACTGTGTGTATAAAATACACACAATACACATATTCAACTGAAACCCAACAAAGGAAAACAAATTAATAACATAAAAAAAATGTTACCTTTGGTATTTTTCGTTCGTTTTTCATTGCTGCAATGAATCTGGGAAAAGAAATAGAAGATGGTATTTATATTGAGATTGAGATTATAAGATAAGTATATATGTCAACATAAGAGCAGAAAAGAAGGCGAAAGAAAGTTTGAAAAATGTAAATAATACATATAGTTTAGTGCGATGGTTGCTATAAACAAGTCATTAATGGCGTTTTCAACGGTGGAATTTAAATTATAAAAAAGAACAATTTGTAGGAGATTTGGAGACAGTTTCTGAGAAGGGATCGTAAACCAAAAGAAACCAAACCAAAAAAATTTTAAAAAAAATTGTTAAATAATAAACATAGAATATAAGAGAAGCCAGAGAGTTACTTTTGGTTGAAGATTATGTTTATTCTTTTTTTAGGAGGACTTTACAGAATGGAAAGACAAAGTGGAGATGTTGAGCAAATAAATAAAGAACAACACAAAAGGGAAATATATTACAAAAGGTGAAGATCAAATCTTCAGTTCATTTCACCCCTTAATACGGTCAGACCTTTCAATAACAACATCAATATACCAAATTATTTATGAAACTAATTTCCGTATTACTATATCACAATATATATTTTTTGTAACACTTAAAAAAAATTCGAAATAAATGAAGTTGTTATAGAGATTTATGTTTGACTGTAGTAATAAAGTTTAAAACTTTTTTTGAGTTCATTCCACTTGGTACAAACTACAAAATTTTGATTAAATCATCTTAATCTCTGAAAACCCATGTGCAATAGTATAAAGATTCTGAACTGAAAAAATCAATTAAAGTGAGAAAATCAGTGAGAGTTTTAATTACTATGTGATTGACCCATACTAAAGTAAAGTTCCAAGAAAATGAATGATGTAAAAATAGTACAAAAAACAGAGTGTTTTTGTAGAAAACAGTCAATGGCATTGCTGATATCAGTTGAAAACAAGGCAAAAACTTTACCATATTGAAACTATGAATTCAATTTTTTTCCCAAGAAAATAAGTAAAAAGAACTCAGAGAAGTATGACAACACAAGGGGCACTTACTTATAAGTAAGGATTGATAGAATTTATTGGTTTTTGAACTTTTTGCAGTTTCTTGAGAAAAAAAAAAAAGAGAGCTTTTAGTGAACCATATTTATCGATCTTTCCTTTTCATTTCTGTTGATTGTTTCTGCTACGTTTTTTGCACGAAGAAAGAGATGAAAGTTTTGGTTAGTTTAGGCTTATTGGTTGGTTTGTGAATTAAAGAGAGAGGAGAAGAAGTTGTTCTGGTAGCTTACCTCGGAAAAGCAAATAGCTTTAACTGGTTCTCTATTTATATGGAGAAAGAGAGAGACATTTGAGATTTGCAAAAGAAAAGATTTTAATTATATATATCGATATTGTATTTTGACTTTTGACACCAACGAATAAAGTTGGTGCTATTTGACCATAAGGTCACGGGTTCGAGTCGTAAGAATAACCTCTTGTAAAAACGCAAGATAAGACTGCGTACAATATCGCCTTGAGGTCCGACCTTTCCCCGAACCTCGCATATAGCAGTAGAAGCTTAGTGCACATGTCTGCGCTTTACAATAAGCCACTTATTAGATAATTAGTTTTAGAGGTGATTTGGTAGAGTGTATTAGAATAGTACCGATTAAGATGTATTAATAATACTGAGCTTTATTTTTTATCCACTGTTTGGTTTGGTGTATTAAAAGTTTTGAAAGGGCAATTCCGATTTTATACATGCTGATCCATATACTAAACACGGTGGTATTGCTGATGCCAAAGGTTACTATATATAAGAATAGTACTGAATATGATGTATAACTAATACTTGGTTGAATAGATTTTAAAAGTTAAAAAACACTACCAAACAAGAAACCAATAATATTAAAACTAATACATTTAGGGGTCGTTTGGTATGAGGTATAAGTAGATATAGTGCTGGTATAAAAAATTAATACCACCTTAATACTTTGTTTGGTTAACAAACCTGGTATAAGTTATCCAGGATTAAAATTAGTACCGGGATAACTTATACCTTGTAGGGGGTGGGGTAATTAGTGCTGGGATAACTTATACCTTCTCCTTAGAAATTAAGCAATTGTCATTTTTAATACAACATACCAAACAGTGGATAAAAAATAATACCAGGATAACTAATCCCGGCATAACTAATCACAACATAATTTATCCCAACATAACTTATCCCAGCATAAGCCGTATTCAAACCAAACGACCCCATAGTATTTTGTCTTAATACATCCTACTAGGGGTGTACATAGGCCAGGTTGGTTCGGTTTTTGCGATTACCAAACCAAACCAATGGTGTCGGATTTTTAAATATATAAACCATACCAAACCAATAAAGCCGGATTTTTCAATCTTGGTTTTTCTCAGGTTTTCGGGTTTTTTCGAGTTTTCGGGTTTTCCTCCGATAAAGTCTTCATATCACAAAATATGTAACTTGCACTCCAGTTATTTCTTTAGTCCTAGTAGGATACAACTATATAATGTATTTTTCAAGAAAATAACACAATAATATGAGATTAGTCATAGCATTTTACTAAATAATATTCAATAACAAAGATAATAAAAGCGCATAAATAAATTATTACTAATTAATACGCCATAATAAAAATTAAGATAATCTAAAAATACTATATAGGTAATGCTAAAATAAGTACATCTAATAAGTGCTAATTAATTACACAACTAAGCACTAAAGAAAAAAAATAAACTAGGCTATGCATTAGTGTTGAATTGAACTTCCTTTGTAAGGATTAGTATTGGTTTGAGCTTTAGTTGACTTACTACTTTTATTAGTAAAATTTATTGGACCATTCAAGAATGTTAAGTCCAAATTTGTATAATATGTTTAAAAATAAAATTGTGAACAAGTTGAAGAAATATTTATAAATTATATTACAATAAAATATTTTAAAAAACTATACAAATATAATATCGGGTTGGTTTGGTTCCGGTTTGACTTTTTTTAGTTAAAACCAAAACAAACCAACTATGGTCGGGTTATTTTTGCCAACACCAAACCAAACCAAACCAACCCCCAATCGATTTTTCTTTTTCCAGTTTGATTCGGATTATCGGTTTGATACGGTTTATCAATTTTTTTATACACCCCTACGTCCTACCAACTGACCGCCACATATATGTCTCGTCAATAAGTAAAAAGATTATAGGTAATTTTTATTTAAGCATTAATTAGTAATTTAGTAAAAATAATAACATATCTGTGTTAGAATTCATTATGAAAATTTCATACTCTGTTAATATCTAGTATAACTTAAACTCCAAAAAAGAAGAGAGGAAAAGGACATTGAAGTCCAGAAATTGGTTGTAAAGGCTAGAAAGGTAATTTGAATAGATTGAGACATATGATTTTCTTACGTGTTAACTGTTTCATTGGTCGTTTTCTAACCATAGAATGGAGTTGTATGTAGAGGAACTTTGTCTTTTTCCTTAATTTTAAAATATTTGCGTGATTATGTACTGCCATAAATTCGAAGCTGGTTGGCTTAAATAAAGGAGAATCATTGGATTGTTAGTAGTTAGTACTACTAATTACGGTTTGGAAAGATTTTGAAAGGATTCTTAAGAAATCTTTCTCAAGTTACGTTAGTGTCTCAACTATAGTGAAACGTGCTTATATTTATTGTCATGCCGATCCCTACACTCCATAAAGTTTCATCTAGACACTTCAACTTAATCAAAACAAGACTTTTAAACCCTTCGGGAGTGGATGGTTATAATGCAATATTTTATAAAAAAGCTTGGCCAGTCATTAAGGAAGAAATCGTTGAAGTTGTACAAGAGTTCTTCACAACGGGCACAATGTATAAGGGGATTAATTGTACAGCAGTCGCACTGATATCAAAGGTTGCCAACCCTGCTACAATTAAGGAGTATAGGCCAATTGCTTGTTGCACTGTTTTATACAAGATTATAGCAAAGGTCCTGCAGAATTCAGAAGGTAATAGTAACTATAATCACTGAAACTCAATCAGCTTCATCCTAGGAAGGAAGGTAGCAGATAATGTGATAATGGCACATGAGTTGGTGAAGGCTTATACAAGAAAACATATAACCCCTAGATGTATGATAAAGGTTGATATTCAGAAGGCATATGATACAGTAGATTGGAGATTTTTGGAGCAAATGCTGACAGAACTGAACTTCCCTCAAAAATTTATCAAATGGGTGATGGAGTGTATCACTACTGTTAACTATTCTATAGTGATAAATGGAGAGTCAACACCACCCTTTGATGCTGCCAGAGGACTACGTCAAGGAGACCCAATGTCTCCTTTTCTATTGCTGTTGTTATGGAGTATTTGAGTAGAACTCTCAGTACACTCAAAGAGGGGAAACAATTCAAGTATCACCCAAACTGCTCCAAGCTAAACATCACACATATGTGCTTTGCAGATAACCTTCTTATGTTTGCTAAGGGAGATAAGCTATCAGTGGGACTTCTACATGAAAAGTTTAGTACATTCACAAGTGCCTCGGCGCTACAAGCTAACCAATCCAAGAGTGCTATATACTATGGTGGGATTTCAGAAGAATGCAAGCAGGAAATTCAACAAGCAATTGGTTATAGCCAAGGGGAACTACCATTCAGGTATCTAGGAATCCCTCTAGCTACCAGAAAACTAAAATTGGTAGAATGGCAGCCTCTAATAACCAAAATCACAACAAGAGTATCAGCTCGGACAACCAAGAAGTTATCCTATGCAGGAAGAGTACAATTGGTAAAGTCAGTGTTGTTTGGTATTCAATCTTATTGGGTACAGTTATTTATCATTCCTGCTAAGGTGATGAAAGCCATTGAAGGATACTGCAGAAGTTACATATGGCCAGGAACAAATGAAATCACCAAAAAGTCACTTGTAGCTTGGAGCAGGATGTGTATGCCAAAATCAGCATGAGGTTTAAATCTCACTAATCTCAAACCATGGAACAAAGCAGTCATAATAAAGACCTGTTGGGATTTGAAGACTAAGAAAGACACTTTGTGGATTAAGTGAATTAATGAGTATTATATAAAAGCATAGATGTTGGAGAGTATGACTATCCCTCACCAAGCTAGCTGGATGGTCAAGAAAATACTCAAAGCAAGAGAAGGATTGAAGTATGTACAACCAGAAAATTTGAAGAATAAAAGCATGATCAGAAACATTTATTTGAAAATGGTTGGGGAGTTGCCTAAGGTCACATGGAAAAACATCATATGTGGTAATGAAGTAAGGCCAAAAGCAGTGTTTATAACATGGCTACAACAACAAGATAGTTTGCTAACTGCTACAAGACTGGTAAGCTGGGGGATTCAAGTAGATAATAGATGTGTTATGTGCAAAGAAGTAGCAGAAACCAGAGACCATTTGTTTGCAGAATGTTCAGCAGGAAGACGGGTTTGGAAGAAACTAATGCAATGGCTACAACTAACCTGGGTGAATATGAATAACTGGAGTCAAATGCAACAGTGGATTGAACATAACACAAAAGGGAAAACTAACAAAGCAAAGCTAGTGAAGATGGTGTTTACAGAATATGTGTATGCAATTTGGATGGAAAGGAACAACAGACTGTTTGCTCATAAGGAGAATACACGTGAATCAATGGCCCGAGAAATTGCCTATACTTGCCATGTTCGAGCTAATAGTACCACTAAGATGATGCTTCAAAAATATAAATTTCCTAGGTAGCAATAGATAGTAGACAGTTTTGGTGTAGAAGTGAATATTGATAGTAGAGTTGAGAGATACAGACTTAGTTATAAAGTCTGACTGATTTGTATATTACTTTTGGTTATTAATGAAAGTTTTAATTACCGAAAAAAGACATGGTAAAAATGATAAATAAATTATTATAATTTAAAATAATTTATTTTTTTAATATATATATATATATATATATATATATATATATATATATATATATATATTATATCGGTCCATATTCTTTAAATTTAAAAAGTATAAAGTAGAAAGGAATATGGTTCTAGCCAGTTTCCAGGTAATGAGATTATCAAATGAGGAACATATTAATTATATGCTGTTTCGGTCATTTAGCAAACATATTGTTGGACATTATAAACTTATTACAAGCATTTTAAATATTTAAAACATGTATATTATTATTATTATTATTATTATTATTATTATTATTATTATTATTATTGCCTCAAATCATCTTTTATATTTCATTTCATTCCATTATCATAATGTTATGGCTTTATCCGTGTTAAATTAACAACTTAATTTGCAAATAAACTTTAATAAGTATTCCCTTCGTCTCACTTTAATATGATCTAATTAAAAATTAACAATTAAAACATTTTGACTAAGACTCCCTTTCAGGGGCGTATCTAGGCCTTGGGGTATGGGTTCACGTGAACCCATACTCCTCTTCCTAAACCATGTCTAATAATGTTATACTTATTCAAAATTATTTAAATATATGTGCGTGCACCCATACTAAAAAACTCATATGGTATAATAATTATTGGGCGCACCTCTACGAGTAAAATTGACGGTTCAAATCTCACTTCGGACGGTCTTGTTTCAGCACAAAGCATAAATATATACGTGAAAATCACTAGATATTGTAAAAAGATATAATTTTGAACCTATAATTTTAAGTGTAGTGAGTTCATGGTAAGAGACTAAAGTTAAACACGTCAAATGTAAATTCTAGATTCACCTCTTCACAATAGTGCACCCATCCTCTTGGAATCTTAGATCCGCCTCTGCTCCCTTCGTCCCACTTTAGATGGTCTCATTGAAAATTAGCAAATAAAATTGTTATCGAAATCATCGATACATACGAGCATAAAAATAAATCAAAAAGTGAAATTAGAAAGTGATAAAATTATATGGATATAGATTCATGATTTATAAATTGAGAAAAATCAACTGTTTTCTTTCAGCCAACAAAATGTGACGAGGATTAGATTGTGTTATGTTTAATTAATTAACCAGATCAGACACTTGTCAGGGTTACTCATTTAAAACGTTAATTAAAGTTGAAAAAGTGCTAAATCCTATGAATTTATAGTGAAAGTGAATCAGTAGTAATCCAGTTAAACATTAATTAAATTTAAGACCATTTCAGTGGTTTACTTTCTAGTTTGTTTAATTGACTCTCTAATTAAACGTGTCAAACATAGAACTAATGCAGCCCTCAAATTTTTTTGGGAAAATTTAATAAATAACAAGAATCAGTGACTAAGCTAATAAATACAGTGTAAATTCTTTAACATTATTTTATATTGGATTTTTTAATGTATTTGCCTGATGAGGTAAATTTCGTTCTTTTCTGGCTTTCCCAAAAGCTAAACACCTGGGAAATTAACAATTTTGCTTATGATATCACTTTGTACAAGTGCTTGATTTTGAAATGGTTTGCTGGATTTGAGTAGATTTCTTTTTCAATTTTTTATTTAATTACCTCTTTGCTTCTTAAAAGGGGGATACATTTACGACATGTCTCGTACTCCTAGCAGATGACATGCAATTTTCTATTTAAAAAATAAAAATAAAAAAATGAAAAAGATGAATAAAGATATAAGTTTAATTTTGACTTTGTTTTTTTCCCCCTTCTAATTAAGAGCTTATGGGATAAGAACATCTAACTAGATTTGATCAATGATATGAAACTCAATTCTCCTGTTCGAATTGTGAATTATTGATTACTATCTACAAATTGAAATCAATTTATATTACGTAGAACTCTAGAAGGTGGCCGGATATAAATAGAGTTTTACATGTTTATTGAATGAATTGCTAAACTTCATTTTGATATATGATCGAGAAATCTGCGAAAATTAGTGGCATTTGATTCTGGTGAAAATTATTTACACCACTCAAATTTACTTTAAATTGATATATAAGCCATAACATTATTCAAAGTTGAGGAAAAAGTTTAATTTTTAAAGCAAAATTAAGGGTGTAAATGATTTTCACCCATACGATTCGAAGCAAATAATGGACCAGTCTATTGCTCTTCTTCCAATTTAATATAGGAGTTTTGCCTGCACAAAGTTCAAACTCGTGAATTGCTAAATTATAAATCAAAAATAATAAATTGAGAGTTCAAATAAAATAGGAATATTTCCTAACAAATACTTGGAAACATGCATGAAGAATATAACTTGCCCGTTTCATTGAAAAATTATACTCATATATATATATATATAAAATAAAAAATTTAGTCATAATATAAAAATAGCATTGCTTGTTATTATAGTGATCTTTATTTATTTATTTCTTTAAATACTAATATCACGTATAAAAAATCCTATATACGTTGTTGCATGGAAAAGTAGAAATTTTTGGAAAAGACTCTCCTCTAGGATAAGTAAGACTTCAATCTAGTAAAAAGTTCTAGAAGTAGGACAAACTTGTAAAGGTGAACATAACTTGGAAAAATTGATATTCAAAAATTAGTCTAGGAAAATAATCATAACATAAGAATAAAATATGGGAAAAGTAGAAAATAGTATTTAATGACATTTCGAGGAAAAAAAAGAAGAAATTACATATTAGAGTATTAGACGCTAGAGAAATGGCCTCTTATTAAGAAGAGACAAAAACATTTTGGAAAAAGAAAACAAAACGATCAAAAGTCATTTTCATTTTAAAAAAAGTGAAAGCAAATGATAGCAATGCGTCTTCTTCACTGATTTCGTCCTTTCCAAGTACTTAAGAGTTAAGCCTAGCCACACATGCGCTTCTCCTTTTCTATGTACGTTTTCACGTCCAAGGAAAAATATTAAAAAAAGAAAGAAAAGAATGTTATAACGAAATTGAATTGAATTTACGGGGCCATTTATTTTTATTAACATTAAGACGTCTGAAACTGAATATACATATAATTATTAAGTTGTGATCTCTGTGTCTCACTATTAAACAATTAAGATTATTTATTTTTTAAAATCTAAATATGTATATTTTTATTTTATTTCAAAATTAATTAACATAATAAGAAAGAAATTTAATCTCAAAATTTCACCTTTGAACTATAAGCCCCAACACCCCCATTGTCGCAACCCTTGTATATCCACCAGCAAATTTGAACCTTCGAATACATTGAAATCATTTCTAACCTCCAAAACTCAAATTTCAACGAAGTAAAAGAATTTGTTTCACTTTTAAATTTGTTTATTTTTCCAATCCCCAAAATTCATCCAATCGCCTGCTCCCGCTAGAGCCATCATTTTTTGCTCGCTGTAACTCACCAAAAAATTAAAATTTACCACAATCAAGGTGGTGATGGGTGATAGGCGAACCATCTCATCTAAAAAGTGAAGGCGTTAAAAAGATCATATTGTTAGGACCGGAAAAAGTCAGGTGTCATGCGAAAGCTAGCAAAGCAAACCTTGAACGACGATAAATTACACAACAAAAGAGAAATCTACCAAAAGAGACACAAACATTTAACGTGGTTCTGTCAACTGACCTACGTCCACAACGGAGATGAGCAATCCACTATAATAAAAAGAGAGTATAAAATATCGAGAGAACAACCTCACGAAGAGGCAAACACAAGTGACACACTAACACTTGTCCCGTAAAGTTCTCCCCCTAAACAAGACTCTCAAGCCCCCTATGGCTACATTGTGGATGCTACTGAATGTGAAGGAAGAATCCTCAATTTATAGAAGTCCAAACCTTTTCCTACAAGAAAAAGGACTAGCCAAATATTGGAGATTTATAATTTCCTTTTACAAAAGGAAAACCCAGTTAAGGTAATTATATTGCCCTTTTCCTTCAAGAGATAGGAAAATCAAATATGGTAAGAAAATTATGACAAACACCTAACACATATGTTTATTATTTATTTAGTTATATATTCAACTAATTACTCTATAAAAAACTGCTCATAATAAATGAAAATAATTATTCATTTATAAAATATGTAACCAGTTAATATGGTTAGCTTATACTGATATTGGTACATGTATATGTATAGGTCTAAATTTGCGTATCGAATGTAAAGTATAAGTAAGATAAAGGACAGAGTCGACCATGGTATAACAACTGAGGGTTGCTCTCAAGACGTTTGATGCCAAAGACGGGCAGCTGAGATGAGGGGACAACGGTAGCACAAGTTCATAATATAGACACAAAGAATATTCCTTGCTTTGTACTTTTTAGAGTTTTTGGGGAATGTCCCTTATAAATAGGAAGAGATAGAGAACAAAAGGGGGATCTTCACTTCTTGATAAAAGGAATTTATGTAAAGAGTTTACCTGAGAATATACTGAAATTGTCTCATTCATTGATTACCTTGTTCGAACCCACATTTTTGGTTCTATATTCGCAAGATCCAAGGATCCCAGAACTCTCTATTATTCCATTCATTCCACGTTGTTGTCAGGGGAAGGAATCGTTCTAGTTTCACAATAATTGGGAAGTAAATCCTTTTTGCTATGCTAGTGGTGGCATTAATCTATATTCATTGCACATTTATGTTATTGCATTTATTAGCATTTGATCAGCTCAAACATACTTATTAACATCATCCATCTTGCCTACTCCGTTTAGTATCGGTCTAGAATTTATTATCCTTAACTAAGATTCACCCTTCTTATCATTACTAATTGATTTAATCAAAGAGCTTAACACTTGTTGGTCAAACAATTTGGCACCGTCTGTGGGGAGCTTTTAGTTAAAATTTTAGTTTCTTCTAGATCATAAAAAGGGACAGCCATCTTTTCCTCGCTTTGCATAAACTAACAATGGCAGGAAAAGGAGATACAAGATAGAAAGCAATAGCATGTGTCACTACAAACATTCTGAACACCATCAACAAGGATGGCAGAGAAGACAATGAGAATATGACGCCAAACGTTACGCCCAGACGGAGTGATTCACCTCCTCCTCATGAAAGTGTGACCGCTTAACATGAAAGAGGAGCTTCCACATCCACAACTGAGGAAGTACCATCGGCAGTGAAAAAATTGTTGGAGGAGTGGCTGACAAGTACCCTCAATGACATACTTGACAAACCCGTTCAAAAGGCGAACCGAAATGCCACACCGGCAGATGTCATAACAATCACCGGTGAGCAACCAGCTCCCCCAACAGGTAACACTCACACCATTGTTGATGCAGGAAATAATGCACTGGCAGCCATTTTAAAGAAAATGGAACAAATGGAAAACGAAAATAAGGCACTCCGCGACCAGATGAGAGAACATCAAGAAAGGGTCGACAAGATACCGGGAGCTCCGAAACTGCTACCAAAACGAGATGTCGGCTGATTCGTTGAACAACCGTATAGCGAGGAGGCAGCCCCGCATGCCATACCCAAGACCTTCAAAATGCCGTCATATTTAAAAATATACGATGGTACCACAGACCCAGAAGACCACATCATTCACTATGTCACGGCAGTAAAGGAAAACGATCTATCAAAGGAGCAAGTACCGTCATTGCTACTAAAAAAGTTTGGCGAAACCCTAACTGGAGGAGCCCTAACCTGGTACTCACAACTACCATCACAGTCCATAACAACGTTTGAAGAAATGGCTGATAAGTTCGTCACCGCCCACGCCGGAGCTAAGAAAGCGGAGGCCAAGGTGAACGACATATTCGCCGTTAGGCAATCGTCAGGCGAGGGACTCAAGGACTTCCTCGCTCGGTTTAACAGGGTGAAAATGGGCTTACCAAACGTATCAGAAGGGATGGCGGTAGCAGCCTTCCAAAACGGGTTGAACAGAAATGGGTCAAGAGCAACCAGGAAGCTGTTAAGCAGGCTCATGAAATACCCTCCGACCACTTGGGAAGAAATTCACAACGCCTACTGTGTCGAGGTGAGAGCAGATGAAGACGACCTTAACAGTCCAACCCGACGTTTAACATCAATCCAAATAGAGCCAAGGAAAGACTGTCGTAATGACAGTCGAAGAGATTAGCCTGGAACACGCCTCAACCGAGATAGGCATCGGCCTTATGTCAGAACCACCATTCCACCATCCCCTCGACTTATCGAAGGGCCGTCCAGGCCGCACACAGGGACTCAGCGAAACGAAAGAGCTATGCCCCCACTCTTATCCACTCACAATTTTTGTGTTTCTCCTTTACAAGTAGTGTAGGCGCTAGAGAAGCTTGGCACGAAGGTGAAATGGCCGCAAAAAATAAAGTCGGACCCCAGTACCCGAAAGTCGAACGTCCTTTGTGAATTTCACCAGGAGCGGGGTCACAGGATCGAGGACTGCATAGCCCTGCAGCAAAAAGTGGTTAACATGCTGAACCAAGGACACCTGAAGGAGCTAATGAGTGACCGAGAACAAGCCAACTTCGGCCGCGGACGGGAACAACACCAGGGGCCTCCAAAGCCGCCCTCTCCTGCCCGCACCATTCAAATGATCATCTGTGGAGGCGACGAAGCATCAGTCAACCACATAAAATTTATCACCACACACAAGCTGAAGCGGTCAATCACTCACGACCGGTATGATGAACTCGAAGAAAGTATTATCTTCGATAAGCCAGATACCAACGGTTTCATTTTTCCTCACTCCGATGCTCTTGTCATTACCTTACGTATTTCAGATACTGATGTTAAAAGAATAATGGTAGACGACGGAAGAGGCGCGTGTATTATCCATCCTCGAGTACTCGCACAAATGCGACTCGAGGACAGGATAGTACCACGCTACATAACACTAACGGGCTTTAACAATGCTGTCGAACGAACCTTAGGAGAAATAAAACTGCCCGTCCTGGCTGGAGGTATAACCTTGGAAACGACGTTCCATGCCATGAACCAGGATATAGCTTACAATGCAATCATCGGACGACCATGGATACATGCCATGAGGGCCATCCCATCCAGTCTATACCAAGTAATCAAATTCCCTACCCCGTGGGGAATATCCAGCATCCGAGGCGAACAACGCACAACCCAAGAATGCTACTACATCGCTCAAGATTGCACATTCACTCAGCATCTAAAAGGAACGAGCTCAGAAGCATAGCAATTAACGAAGTCGGGGTCTGAACCTAGTGATCGGAAAAGACGTTATTAAGGACTTCGACATCGTGGAGGCCGCAGGATCGACAATAGAAGATCTCGACCCCGTCCAACTGGATAGTAGGGACAGCAACATAAAGGCCTATATAGGCCATAAGCTCTTCGAGCCAGGTAAATTTCATGAATTTTTAACCAATAATGCCGATCTGTTCGCTTTCTCCCATGCCGATATGCCACGGGAATTCCGAAAGACGTCGCCACACATAAATTGAACGTCGATCCATTCTACCCCTTAGTACGACAAGCAAGAAGAAAATTCAACGCCGCAATCAATGAGGCCGTCATTGAGGAAGTGGATAAACTACTCGTTAACGGCTCCATCCGATAATCAAAATATCCTCAATGGGTCGCCAATGTAGTCATGGTCAAAAAGAAAAATGGGAAATGGCGAATGTGCGTGGATTTCACGGACCTAAACAAGGCCTGCCCAAAGGACTTATTTCCTCCGCCTCATATCGATCAGCTCATTGACGCAACAGTAGGGCAAGAGTTATTGAGTTTCCTAGACGCCTACTCAGGCTACAACCAAATCCTCATGGACGAAGACGACAAAGAGAAGACCACTTTCATCACCCACCAAGGAACATACTGTTATCGGGTCATGTTATTTGGCTTGATGAACGCAGGAGCGACTTATCAAAGGTTGGTCACCAAAATGTTCAAGAACCAGCTCGGAAAAACAATGGAAGTCTATATAGAATGACATGTTGGTCAAGTCAAAAAGGAAGGAAGATCACATAGACCACCTAAAAGAAGCCTTCGAAATACTGAGGTAGTACGGTATGAAATTGAACCCTGAAAAATGTGCCTTCGGTGTAACTTCGGGCAAGTTCCTCGGGTTCTTGGTGTCACAGAGGGGCATTAAGGTCAATCTCAACCAAATCAAGGCCACTGAAGGAATATCCGAAGTGTTAACCAGGAAGAAACATGTACAAAAATTGACGGGTCGCATAGCTGCCCTATCGAGATTCATCTCGCGATCCTCCGACAGATGCCACAAGTTCTTTAACATGCTCAAAAAGGACAACGAACTCCAGTGGAATACAGAATGCATTGAGGCCTTGAGAGAACTAAAAGCATACTTATCATCTCCCTCGCTACTCGCCAAAGCAGAACCTGGTGAACGCCTCCTTGTATACTTGTTCGTACCAGAAGTCGCGATAAGCGCAATACTGGTTCGCGAGGATAAAGGTACGCAATCCCCGATCTATTACATTAACAAAACTCTCGTCGATGCCGAAACGAGGTACCCTCACCTCGAGAAGTTAGCATTGGCGTTGGTCGTAGCTTCACGAAAGCTCAAACCCTATTTTCAATGCCACCCCATATCGGTGGTGACAACCTTCCCCTTAAGAAGTATCCTGCATAAACCCAAGCTGTCGGGGAGATTGGCCAAATGGGCCATAGAATTGAGCGAGCATGATATAATGTATCAGTCACGAACAGCGATAAAGTCATAGGTACTCTCCGACTTCGTCACCGATTTCAGCGCCAAAGTAATAACAAAGGTCGAAAAGGAAATTTCACGGACCTCGTCTGATCTACCCGACCTATGGGTCCTATACACCGATAGCGCATCCAGCACGTCATGATCTGGACAGGGACTCGTACTCGAGGTCCCAACAGGTGAAGTCATTCGCCAGTCCATACAGTGCCCTTATATGACTAACAATGAGGCCGAGTATGAGGCCGTAATTGCAGGATTGAAACTAGCTCTCAAATACGGAGCACACCCAGTCATCCTTAGATACGACTCGCAACTTGTTGTCAACCAAGTCTGAGGGAATTTCCAAATCAAAGAGCAAAGGCTACAACGGTACCAGGCAGAAATTTATAAATTGCTACCAGACTTCGATGAATGCCGGCTTGACCAGATACTTCTAACACAAAACATCGAAGCAAACGGCCTCGCGAAATTAGCAGCGGCTACCAAGAACATCACAAAGGAAAATGCGGTCACCCTCCTACATTCATCAATAGACCAACTCGAGGTACACTCTGTAAATTTGACTTGGGACTGACACAACCGTATTTTAACATATTTGTAGGAAGGAACGCTCCAAGCAGATAAAAAAGAAGCCAAAAAACTTCGAATGCAGGCGGCCAGATACAACCTCATAAATCACGAGTTATACAAAAGGACGTTTGGAGGCCCCTTAGCGAAATGCCTAGGGTCGAATCAAACATGGCGCGTACTCGAAGAAGTACACGAAGGCCACTGCGGTGCCCATACCGGCAATCGGGCACTCGTCAGATGCCTCATTCGAGCAGGGTATTATTGGCCCACAATGAAAAAGGAAGCCACCGATTATGTGAAGAAATGCGAACAGTGCCAGAGATATGCCCCTATGATACACCAAGCAGGCGAACACCTCCATTCTGTCACATCGCCATGGCCGTTCATCAAATGGGGAATGGATATCATCAGACCCCTCTCGGCAGGGCGAGGTAATGTACGTTTTCTTTTAGTTTTAACTAACTATTTCTCCAAATAGGTAGAAGCAGGTGCATTCACTCAAATACGCAAACAGGAAGTTATCACATTCATATGGAGAAACATCATATGCCGCTTCGGTATCCCCAAAGAAATCAGCTGTGACAATGGACCCCAGTTCACCGGAAGAAAGACCATCGAGTTCTTCGAAAAATGGAACATCAAGCGAATACCCTCCACGCCATATCACCCGGCCGGCAACGGCCAGGCCGAATCCTCCAACAAAACAATACTGAATATCTTGAAGAAAAAACTTGAAGATGCCAAGGGACTATGGACGGAATTACTTCCAGAGGTACTGTGGGCATACCGCACCACACCGAAAACAAGCACAGGAGAAACGTCATACTCACTAGTCTACGGGACTGACGCCATGATACCGGTTGAAGTCGGCGAACCCAGTCTGAGATACTCCAACAAAAGTGGGCCGAGCAACGACGAAAATAGAAAATAGGACCTCGATGAAGCGGAGGAGTGAAGGGACATGGATTACGTAAGAACGGTAGCCCAAAAGCAACAAGAAGAACGGTATTACAACAAAAAAGCCAAAGTACGACCACTCAAAGTCGGAGACTATGTACTCAAGGGTAAAACACAAGCAAACAAAGATTCAAGAGAAGGCAAACTAGGAACCAATTGGGACGGGCCATATAAGATCACGGCAACAGCAAACAAGGGATGTTTTCAACTAGAAACCATGGAGGGAAAACTACTACAAAACAATTGAAACGTCGCCCATCTCAAATACTTCAACTTTTGAAAAGAGACGCCCCCCACGTCGTACTCTTTTTCCCTCATCCGAGTTTTATCCCAATTGGGTTTTCTCGGAGAGGATTTATACGAGGCGACAAAGGGGACGTCTCGAAGTTCAAGTATAGTTCATCGCCCTGCCTGCCGACTAGTTCTCTAGGCCGTACGATAAAGGGACTGGATACATGGAAACTTCTCCAATATATGTATGAAACGAAGAACGCTTGTAATATTCTCCAATGAATGAAATAAGGCAGCATTTTTTACTCTCCACCAAGATATTCTCCAATGAATGAAATAAAGCAGCATTTTTTACTCTCCACCAAGATATTCTCCGATGAATGAAATAAAGCAGCATTTTTTACTCTCCACCAAGATGTTCTCCAACGAATGAAATAAAACAGCATCTTTACCCTCCACCGAATCTCCACACTCCACATTCGACCTCGTTCGAATCGTTTTACATTCGACCTTGTTCGAATTACTTTACATTCGACCTCGCTCGAATTACTCCACATTCGACCTCGTTCGAATCGTTTTACATTCAATCTCGTTCGAATTACTTTACATTCGACCTCGCTCGAATCACTCGACATTCGACCTCGTTCGAATCATTTTACATTCGAACTCGTTCGAATTACTTTACACTCGACCTCGCTCGAATCACTCCACATTCGACCTCGTTTGAATTGTTTTATGTTCGACCTCGTTCGAATTATCCTATATTCGACCTTGTTCAAATCATTTTTTATTCGACCTCGCTCAAATCATCACACTTCGACCTCGCTCGAATTACTTCAAGATCTACGATCAACCATGCCAAGATGTTACGCATAAGCGACCGAAAAAGTCAGGGACTTCACCACATAGCAAACACAAAAAATATGACGACAATCTGGAAACACGTAGCAAAAAGGTAATCATTCCATTACAATTGTCATATTACAATACTTTTTACAAAGGGACCAGAGGCTTCCTCACAAAAATAGCAAGACAAAACAAAATAAGTACAACTGCTTTATGCCGCATCATCCCCGTCGGCGTACTCATCATTATACCAAGAATTGGAGGCGAGCCTATCCGCATCATCATCAACATTATCCCCGCCAGGCGTACCGGGGGCATAACCACAAGCTTCGCGGGCTACACGAGCTTTAACACGGACACCCTTGAGTTCTGCCTCGGAAACTCTCCCGTCAGCCTTCAGGAACTTATACACATCAAGTTGAGCCTCGGTGTGAACCCACATCTCGTATAGCTCCCGTGGCACGACGGGGTCGACAGAGGTATGAGACGTAGATGGTTGCGACTGACGTCGCACTTCCTCAGACTTCAAAGCAACAACCTGCTCATTCAATCCGGATAACTCTGCCTCCAGATCCTGAATCCGCTCTTCCAACCTTGCTACCTTGAGCGCCGACGTCTCCACCTCATTATCCCGCTCAAACCTACAAATACGGAGGGCGTCATCTAAGGCCGCTGCTTCAGGCAGGGCGGCCATTCTATCTTTTCCGGCACGGGTCAATTCCTCGACCTTGATGCTCAACTCTCCCCTTAGAGCGACAGCCTCCGTTTCCCTCCGCTCAAGCTCAGCAGTTAAGGAAGCCACCCACGTTTGAAGGTCGGCATTCTCGGCCATCACCCCCTTACTCACTTCGAGCTCATCGTTTTTGGCCTTAAGAGCTGCCTCGAGCTCGCTACAACGACCTATGGCTTTCATTAGCTCATCATCCCGCTCCTTCAGCTCCTCAACTTTCCTCACCAACTCCTCCTCTTTCTGTTTGAGCCCGTCACAAAAGAGCTGAAACTCGCTATCTTGGTTAAAAACGTCAGCCAGCGTTCGGTTCTTAGTACGGTACTCTTTGTACTTAGAAGTCACCTTCTTAAAAAGGGCCGTCCTCCGCTCCTCCCGCCAGTCACGCTCAATTGCCATGATTAGAGTCTGGCATGCGAAAGGAAGAAGTCAGCACAAGCAGATTACGCAAACGAGGCAAATCCTAAACATAAAAAAAAAGAGGGGGGGGGGGGGGGGAACTTACAAAGCCATGGCGGAGATACTCAGTGATAGCTCTGCATCGCTCATCGTCTACAGCGCCGTGTTCTCAGAAGCCGCGCACAAGGGGGCAAAGGACGGTACCGCCCGCTCAGAGTTAGCCAAAAGGTCATAACCCACGGGAATGATTATGTGCCTGTTAGGACCCTCCGTCCTCACCTCTACGCGAGTGTTCCTGTCCAAGAAGGCCCGTATCTCATCAAGGTCGATGTCTGAACCAGAGCCGTCGTCCCCCGTAGGTACCGCTTCTTCTTCTCCGGCCGCTGACGGCACACCACCTTCTGTTGTCCGTACATGCTCCTTGCCTCCATGTACCCCTTCGGCCCTAGAAGACCTCCCCTCCTTAATAACATCTGCCATAAAAACGGCCCCTGCGCCTGGCACACGTGCAGGCGCCGCTTTCTGAGTAATGATTCTCTTTGGTTCAATACCAGTGAGGGCGACTTCGCAAGTTCCACTCTTCACCTCTTTCTCGACGGCGACTCTTCTCCATTAGACGATTCGTTTACGAGATGGTAGATAGTCCGGGAGGAGATCTCATCCTGTGCAGCAATACTCTGGGGGGGGGGGGGATCCCTCATTGACAAAGCTTGAGTTCGACCTCTACGGACGGACACGGCCAAAGTAAATTGCATTCCTACCGATGCAATAGCCTAGCGAAACGCCATCACTGAAGCTTTCTTTTTTGAAGCCTGTCGACCTGGCATCATAAGGAGGTCGTATCAGCGAACAATGGCAAACAACAGAAGGCCGAAGCAAAAGTAACACTTACTAGACGGGACATTCGGTCCAAAGAGTTTGTAGAAAACCGCTGAATCACGAATACCCGCCATGTGGGGCAACATGCGAGCCCCACAGGGGAGGGTGCACGCCTCTCCGCTAAAAAAACAAAGAAGCCACAAATGAGCAGAAAGCGAAAGGATGAAAAGAAGACAACAAGCGTATGCCAAAAACACTTACGATTATGGTTCCACTGCTCGGGAAACCCAGTCGGGTCCGCCTCTAAGTGATCAGTTTTGATAAAAAAGTACCTGTGCCAAAACTTCCAATTCGTCCTGTCATCCATTCCGACTATCAGCCCTCTGGTCCCACGATGCCGCAGATGTATCATAGTACCTCTATAAAAACTTGGGCAGAATAAGTGCAATAAGTGGCGAACATCGACCTCACAACCAGCCAATTTCGCATACTTCGTCAGAATCAGAAAAGCTTTATACAAATACGGAGATAGTTGTGCCAGGCAGACATTGTAAAACCGGAAAAAATTCTTCCGCCAGCGGAAGAAGTGGGAGAGTATAGCCAATTAAGAAATGGTAGACATAGAAGGCACAATATCCAGGTCGATGGACCTCCATGATGTCGCCACCAGCCGGCACCTATCTCAACGTGGGAAGGGATGCGATATGTAGATCGAAGCTCAGCTATATGAGACGGTCCGGTCTCGGAAATCACCTGAGCAGGAGCAGGAGCAGGTTCCTTGAGAAAATCGTTTCTAGATAAGGGGTTTCTGGGGACTATCTCCTCCACGGTAGGAAAACTCTCATCCTCTTCAGCTATAAGATCCTCACCACCGGAAGGAGGGGCCACCGATAACGGAGTGGAATCAGAAATTTCATCGTGAATACGAAGGGTTTGCGACACTTTGACAATAAAAGGTATACCACTAAACCTGGAAAAGAAGGTAACAACTGGGTAAGAATGGGAGATATGGAATCGTGAAAGCAAAGTCAAGAGTAGACATTGGCAAAGAAGATCAAAGGAGAATGATGTTCATGCAAGAGAAGGGAGGTTAAAAACTTCTGAAAAACGAAACCCCCATCTATTTATAGGGCTGGGTGGCACGAGAATCAAAGCAAAAGATTATCAATGACACCATAACCGAAGCGACAGGCACGCAGACGCTGTCTCGGGAAGATGCGTAATGATGACGCGTGTGGCTATGACATCACCCCATGGTAGCCACACCAATCACGACTCCACCAGTTGCGCCGTTCCCTCCATCTGGGTCGACCCTGCTTATTCAACGACCAAATTCTTCTGAGACGAAGGCAAATCAGGTCTGCTTGTTGAGGGCATGTAGGACCACGACCTCAACAAGTAGAGGGACTAACTGTATAGGTCTAAATTTGGCGTATCGAAGGTAAAGTATAAGTAAGATAAAGGACGGGGTCGACCATGGTATAACAACTGAGGGTTGCTCTCAAGACGTTTGATGCCAAAGACGGGCAGCTGAGATGAGGGGACAACGGTAGCACAAGTTCATAATATAGACACAAGGAATATTCCTTGCTTTGTAATTTTTAGGGGTTTTGGAAAATGCCCCTTATAAATAGGAAGAGATAGAGAACAAAAGGGGGATCTTCACTTCTTGATAAAAGGACTTTATGTAAAGAGTTGACCTGAGAATATACTGAAATTGTCTCATTCATTGATTACCTTGTTCGAACCCACATTTTTGGTTCTATATTCTCAAGATCCAAGGATCCCAGAACTCTCTATTATTCCATTCATTCCACGTTGTTGTCAGGGGAAGGAATCATTCGAGTTTCACAATAATTGGGAAGTAAATCCTTTTTATTATGCTAGTAGCATTAATCTATATTCATTGCACATTATGTTATTGCATTTATGAGCATTTGATCAGCTCAAACATACTTATTAACATCCATCTTGCCTACTCCGTTTAGTATTCAGTCTAGAATTTATTATCCTTAACTAAGATTCACCCTTCTTATTACTATTAATTAATTTGATCAAAGAGCTTAACACTTTTTGGTCAAACAGTATATAAGTTAAATCGAACGCATAACTCATTTTCAAGCCTTAAAAATAAGAGAAAAATCCAAACCACAAAAATAGCATATCAGCAATATTAACCGGTAATAGGAAAAAAAGCAAGCATATATATTTGTATCAAAACTTCCATTATAATTTTAAGTCAGAGGCAAGTAATTCTATTTTCTACCAACAATTAATAGATCTCAACAAGTGGTTGAAGGGTCATGATCAACAAGTTGAGCTAAAGAAAGACAATCGAGTGAAAGTCCATTCAAAAATAGTTTAAGTACCTAAATGACACTACTAGAGAAGTTGAAGGGTCAAAAAATATTTACTAGAAGTTAATATAAAACATAGTGGCCGTTTAGACATAAAGAATTATGAAATTCCGGAAGAAAGTCAAAAAAAAAAAATTCAAGCGAAAATGGTATTTGAAAATTACAGTAGTGTTTGGACATGAATACAATGTAGAGCTATTTTTGAATATTTGTGAATAATTTAAAGTGAAAGTTTTGAAAAACACCTTTTTGGAGTTTTTGAAATTTTCGAAAAATTCTAAAATTCATTTTCAAGTGAAATTTAAAATTTTAATGGCCAAACGCTGATTCTCAATAAAAAAGTGAAAATTTTCCCCAAAAAAGTGAATTTTTTTATGGCCAAACGGGCCAATTAATCTGGTTAGTTATGTGAGTAATAAGTACGAATAGGGTTTTAAATGCTCACACGAACTCACTCATAATAATGAGATATATACTCCAAGATTTAATAAACCGATCGATATGACAGTGAAAACCATTGAATTGTTATATACTGAGCCCTCAGTACTACTTAGGGTGGTAGATAGTAGCTGAGGAGACATTAAACTCTGATGTTACAAAGCGATGGGGATTCAGTTTTACAGCAAAACAAAACCCAAGATTTAAAATACACCCAATGTGATTCCATATTATTGGCAAAGTACAACTGTAACTGCACTGCAGCCCCCATTTATACATGTCTATGGATTAGTATACTGCAGCTATGTGTTCTTTGAGCCGAGGCTATTATCGGAAACAGTATCTCTACCTTTAATCGAGGGTCTATGGGAAATAGTATTTCTACCTTCACAAGATCAGGTTAAGACCTGCGTAGACGTTACCCTCTCCAGACTCCACCTGCAAGATTACACTGAATATTAGTGCGGAAAAAATTGCTACTTTTAAGAAATATTTTTACCAAATAAAATTTTGAAGAAAAAAATTAAGTGATAGTAGTAATTTGTATTTGACGAAATCATTTAAGAGGTGCTTGCAGTAATACAAATCGGCCAATATGCTTTTAGTTTTAAAAAATAACTACAATGCAGCTCCCGTTTCGTCCATACTATAGTCTAGCGCAAAATTCCATTTGATCGAACTAGATTATCTGCTTATCTACTGAAGATGTAAAAAATATATTTATTTATTCGATAAAGTTTTATAAAAGTCGACTATAAATAATTGTATAGGGTCAAATTTGACCCTCAGTATCTCTATGCCAGTGGGTACGCCCAATGAGTGTATGCCGGCCAACGTAGCGGGTACGACTCGGCCGTGAGGACCAAAGCGACGTCGTTTAGAACTCAGTGTCTATACTAGGGAGACGTTACCTATCTCTGTAACTTTTTGATTCTTTCGAGGAAGGTCTCCTATTATATAAAGGAGACCTCCACATTGTAAAAAGGATCATCTGATCTAATACAACTCTCTCACTTTCTGTCTTTCTCTCTCTATATCACTACTTCTGACGAAAATACCTTATTAACATACATTGTCACTTTGCAATATTAGATCTACAACAATATTATCATCTTTGCATCTCTAGGCTTATTATATTTGGTTACGATTTACCCCTTCTCTATTTTTTGATTGTTTTATCGCTTACAAAGTACATCGTTAACTTTTGAGCCAAACAATTTGGCGCTGTCTGTGGGGATTTCGAGAATCAAAACCATAGTATCCACCTAGAGATCAACCAACTACTACTCTCTACACCACTCAAAAACAGAAAATGGCCGAAAATAACACAAGATCGAAAGCCATATTGGGTGTCACTACCAATCTCCTGGGCCCTCTCAACGAGGCCAGTGACGATGACATCCTGAATGAAACTCCTAGCATCACACCAGGTGCAGAGATCTCACTTTCCCCATCCGAAGGCCTGACGATCTTGCACGAAAAAGGAGCTTCCACATCTGCGGCTACGGAAGCACCCTCAGCGGTCAAAGAGCTACTGGAAAGATGGCTAACAAGCACTCTAAGTGGCTTGGTTGAGAGGTCACCGCAAAATAACATCGTATGTGCACCAACGGTAGGTACCACTGCTGCAGTAGGTGAACCGGAAGTTACACTGGTAAATAACAAACCCATCGAGACTCAGACCAACGACGGCACGCTAACAACCATCCTAAAGAAGATGGAAGAAATGGAAAGCAAAAACAAGGCGCTCCGCGGTCAGATGAAGGAACATCAGGAGAGGGTCGACAAGATCCCCGGTGCTCCTAAGTTGCTACCAAAACGCGACGTGGGAAGGTTCATTGAACAACCATACACCGAAGAAGCTGCTCCTCACTCCACCCCAAAAACCTTCAAGATGCCACCCTACTTAAGGGTATATGACGGAACCACAGATCCCGAGGATCATCTGATCCACTACGTCACCGCTGTGAAGGGCAACGACCTATCGAAAGAACATGTACCGTCGGTGCTGCTGAAGAAGTTTGGCGAGACGTTGACAGGAGGGGCCTTAACATGGTACTCTCAGCTACCGGCTAAGGCAATAACAACGTTCGAGGAAATGGCGGATAAATTCGTCACAGCCCATGCAGGCGCGAAGAAAGCGGAGGCCAGGGTCAACGACATCTTCGCCATCAGGCAAAACACAGGAGAGGGACTCAGGGACTTCCTGGCAAGGTTTAACAGGGTAAGGATGAGTCTACCAAACGTATCGGAAGGTATGGCAGTCGTCGCTTTCCAGAACGGGCTAAGCAGAGATGGTTCGAGGGCAACCAAAAAGCTGCTGAGCCGCCTCATGAAATATCCCCCTACCACATGGGAGGAAATCCACAACGCCTATTGCGCCGAGGTACGAGCGGACGAGGATGATCTTAATGGGCCGACCCAACGGCTAACAGCGATACACTCAGAAACGAGGAGAGATCGACGGAACGAAGGACGACGGGAACAACTCCCCCGCTCCAACAGAGATCGACACCAGCCATACACCAGATCCTCCCATCCGCCACCAAGGCATACAGACGCACTACACGCGACACGTCACCCCACTCGCGAAACGAAAGACGGTGTGAAAATGCATTCCTTCATGTTGAACCTACAATGCAAGATAGTGTACATGGAAATCTATAGGGCCTAATGTAAGGGGGAGAATACACAGCTGTGTGCAAGATTAAGGAAGTCTTCTGTATGGACTTCAAAACAAGCCAGTTAGATAGTGGTATATAAGTTGACAGAGTCCTTGGTATTCTAGAGGTTGTCAGACATTAATCAATGATTACTCTTATTTTATAAAAAGGCAGGGGCGATTCATCAATCCTGGTAGCTATATATGTTGATTATGTGATCCTTACTGGGCTCGGACCTGAGGAAAATTAAAAGCACTAAGACTTTTGCATATCAGTTTTAAGAATAAAAGAAACTTAGGCAAGTTTACACTACTTTTTGGGCTAGAGATTGCCTCTATACAATATAAGGATGGATGGAGTGTTGATCTTCCCAAAAGGGAAGTCCACCACTGACCTATTTGAAAGAGTATGATTGTCTGGTTATTATCTGCTGCGCCAACTTCTCACAAACACAAGGCTGTGATATTGCACAATAAGAGTGATACAACACTTAAGCCAATTTATGCAAGGCACCAAGAGAAAGCCCACACTATAGCGCTGATGTGATCAGGTACTTAGGGTAACCCTACCAAAGAATGACCCTCTCTAGGCATTTTTTCATCTAATTGATCCCTCTTACAACAGTCATAGATTAGTTGTGACTCGAAATTGGGTTAAGTATGTTCCCTGATCAAGGAGATCTTAAGTGGTATCTTGTAACTCCTTATGGCAGTCAGATTACTGGAAACAGTCAAAGAAGCAGATACTGTCCTCATTTGTCTTCTGCAGAAGCAAAAGACACAGACATTGAGAAAAGGTGGTTGGAGAATTGGTATTGTATTGCAGGATATGTGTTAGTAAGAACGGAATCAGGTTCCAGTACTGATGGGCCTTATTGAGCCAGTTTATGTTGTGATTATGCCTAGACAGCTGTACCATTGTTAAGAATCTCATCATTTCCATAGAAGAGGAAAAAGGCACGACTAGAAGCATAATCTGACCACTTTGTGAGAGACAAGTCTTGCCAGATCGAGTCTATTACCATCGTTGCATCATATTTTCTAACGTCATGAGATCAGCGTAGTGCTCTGACATTTTTAAGTCGTAAGGCTCTCACCGGGGATCAAGCATTCAGATCGTCTTCAGCAAATATGGCGTGAGGTTCCCTCACCTCTCAACTTGAGCGGGAGGGGGGGTATTGAGAATTATAAGAGTTGTAGTATAGTTGTTAGATTATATTTATTTGTTAATTGAGTTAGTTAGTCAAGCTCTGGTATGCTGTAGGGTTTGAGGTAGTTATAAGGGTGGTCCTGGTAATTAGTTTTTCAATACAGCTATAAACCTTTATGTGTTTCTTCTTTCTTCTTAACGTAATAAGTACTTTCGCCACAGGTGATAGTTATGAAAACATTACAGAGAAGCTTTCCATTTTATATCATTCTCTTTAGAATCTTCCTTTCTTTCTCTTATAACGAGCTTGAAGGTCAAGAACAATGGAGTTAGTCTGTTATATTAGCTCCAACTGTTGGACACAAAGAATATTATTCCACATTAATGATGTTTATAACGTATTAAAAGCAAGAGAAATTATATAAGTAATAGAAAGATTAAATTATCCGTTTTAATATTCATAATGCAGAATAATTCCCATATTTTTATTTTGGGAAGAATTATACTACATAATTCAACAACCAACAACCCCAGTGGAATCTCACAATTGGGCGTAATGGGAAGGTAGTGAGTAACACAGACCTTAACCCCTACCCCCGAGGGAGTAAGGGGCTTTTCGAAAGACCTTCAGCTCAGAGAAGATGAAAAGAAGACAAATATATCAGTACCATCAACCAGACAACATAGAAAATAATATAACAGTCTGATATAAGAACCAAAAAAGTAATGAATGAAAAACAATAAACAATAAACAAGTTAAATATACGCCCTGATGCTATGTAAAAATGAGAATAAAAAGAATAGTGGTGAAACAGACATTAACACTGGCAATCTAAGAAAAAAACTCTATCAGGCTTAGGCTCCACCACGCCGGTAGCGAAAGTAAGAATTGCTTCAGACTACCTCCCAAGCTACAATCTTAATGCTCGAACAAGATCCACGACTTCCAGCAAGAGCCATGTCCTCGAAAATCGTGAAGCCACGCCATATGTCCTGCATGATCACTTCTCCCGAATACTTCTGAGGCCCGCGCTCTAAGCCTCTTCTCGTGGACCGCCAAGAGCCTTAACGCTCACAGCATCCTCTACCGGGGCGATCCGGGCTTAACCCTCTGTACTGTGCCCAAACCGATCTGAGCGATCGGCTTTCACCGCGATCAGTTGTCAAATCCATAGGAGCCATGCCCAAGCCATCTCTCGAAATAACTTCATTCTTTAATCTTATCGCATCACTAGATGTTGCCCGCACATCGCACTCTAACTATCCTCATTTACGTGCACCGTTTCCAGCCTTCTGGATATGGAGTTCCTTAACTGGCCAACACTATCTACCCCAACCACATGGCCGGTCTAACTTACCATTCTATAAAATTTACCATTAAAGCAACAATGGCACTTCCTTGTCGCACAGTGCTCCAGATGCTAACCTCTATTTATCCCACTCCACCCCTATACAGTGTGCGGCATTTCTCGTCGGATCCTCCCTAATCCCCCTTGGATAACCGACCCAGGTACCTTGCAAACTGCCCCTCATGGGGATGACCTGTGTGGATTCATAGCCTCAACTTCCATTGCCACTTCCCCGACTCGCATTGCTACTGTACTCCATGTATGCCTGTCTTAGCTCCTGCTACTTGAAAACCCTTAACTCAAGTGTCTGTCTCCGAAACCTCCAGCCACTAGTTACCATAATTCAAATAAGGAAATAGTTAGTAGCCAAAATTTTTAGTTAATTTTAAAGTCCTAATTAATTAAAAAAATAACTAAATGAAATATTTTGTCGGGGTGTGAAATCAACTTGTTAAAGGTAAAAGGGCAAACGATATTTTGCTAGGGGGTATTCATGCTTTTAATATAAGTATATGATATAGACATAGAATGACGGAATTATCAATTTAAGAACCTAAAATACATAAGGCTAAAATTCCAGGAACTGTCATACACTTCAAATTCTAACAATGGCACTCTATAGCGGGCAGAAAGGGGGTTCCACTGGAACCGTATTTGTGAATTACAACCGTATGTACAAGGTCAAAATTATTTTTTTTATGTTGTACAGTAAATATGTAAATCACTTTTAACTTTTTCGGTAATTTATTTCTTTATATTTTAAATTTTTTAGTAAAAAATTCGTGGCGCCACTACAGTTTTTATACAATATTTAATTTCAAAACTTGCAAACATATATAAGTGGACTACGTTAAGAAAATACGTAACTTATTGAATCAACATTGAGCGCGTACAAATAGTTTACACAAAACTAGTGAAAGATAAAAACTTAAAAATTTGTGATTATATTATCTAAATCCCGCAAATTCCCAAATTTCATGGAATGAGATATAGTACTGTATCTCAAAAGTGTAATGAGTATAAACTTATTAATGCCCGGTAAAAGCATTCAATTTGTCAAATAAAGGAAAAAGATGAAATTTTGAAACAAAGAAATAATGTTTTCACCCCCAAAACAGTCACAATATTGATATTACACTCAGTATGATCTTACCGGACTGCCCACATTTACTCATCTTATTTTCTTTAAATACTGACCACAGTTTTTAAAGTAGAACATTATTGTTTGGCTCAAAAGTTAACGATGTACTTTGTAAGCCGAGTAAAAACAATTAAAAAAATTAGAGAAGGTAAATCGTAATCAAATATGAATAGCCAGAGATGCAAAAGAATGATAATAATGTTGTAGATCTAATATTGCAAAGTGACGATGTATTTAATAAGGTATTTTCGTGCAGAAAGTAGTGATTATAAGAGAGAGAAAGACAGAAAAATGAGCAGAGTTGTATTAGTATTCAAGATGATCTTATTTACAAATGTGGATGTCTCATTATATAATTAGGAGACCTTCTCGAAAGAATCAAAAAGTTACAGAGATAGGTAACGTCTCCCTAGTAAGACACTAGAGTTCTAAAACGACGTCGCTTTGGTCCTCACGGCCGAGTCTGTACCCGCTAGGTGGCCGGCGTACACTCATGGGCGTACCACATGGCGATTAGTAGAGATACTGAGGGTCAAATTGACCCTATAACAAGTTAGTCCCTTCCGCTCGTGGAGACGCTGCGTTTGGTGGCTTCTTCGCGGGCGGGAGGAAATGCGAACCCTGCGTCTTAGGAGAATTTGACCTCGACCGGGGGCGGAAATATGAACGACAAGTTGAAACATATAAGCTGTTGAAGGCCGTTGAAACAGCGTGGCTTCCTTTTTGGAAGTGATGTCAATCGCGCCTGTATGCATCATCATTAATATTGCCCCCGAGGCGGTTCAGAGGGTGAAGGGACGGTTTGGGTTTCCGGCGCACGTTTTGGAATCATGACTCTTCGATTCTTGTGCAGTTTATCTCTATAAGATGAGAAGGTTGATCTATTCCACTTTCAAGAAGCCTCTGAAAAAGTATTTTCTGATAACTATAGCCTTTATTGCCGTTATTTTCCTTGTAACCGTTTATTCGTGAGGGAACTTTCCCACTTCTGTGAGACAACACACTTCCTATTTCAGTGCTTCGTTTCTGCAAGTAGGTACAATCAATGGCAAAAAACAACGGATCAAAAGTAATAAAAAGGCCAAGGTATAACAGCCCCGTCTAAGGTTCCGCCATTCTTCAAGGGAATTTTTCCGACTAAAAGCACCCTGACTTCCCATGGAGCACAGTCGTTTGGCAGAATCCCATTAAAGAGCTGCGAGAGACGCACCATACATTTACGGACCACGTGGACAGGTTACGGGCCCGCGGACGATGTCTGCCAATGTGCACCGCCTGGATATTGCGCCTTTCTACGAGTACCGTCATTTTTATCGGATACGACCTTCAGTCATATAGAGTTCTGCGGAAGGAGCTATTTGCCGTTTTTAACAATGTGTGTCCGGCCCAGATTACTCCTTATTACTTGAAGGTGTGCCGTATCATGCACCACCTATATGCGGCCAGGTTGGGTGCAGGCGTCTCAGTCCCACCACCTCTTAACAACGTTGTGTCGGCGCTGTTACCTGAGCGGTGTACCATGCTGCCAGTTGAAAGGTCGTGGCGCAAAGGGCTTGGTCGTTCCAAGCCGATGATAAAGGCCCAATCCGCCGTTTTTTGGCGTAAATATTCTACATCAGGACGGAAGCACCTGGTGCTCGAATCCACGAGGTTTCCCGGAAAAATGGAAATCCAAAACGTAAGTAATTCTATTTTGATTAGAATATTCAGTGCCGCTTTGCCGCTTTCGGAAACCATTACGCCATTCTGACCTTTGTTTTCTTTCTCTCTTTTTATTCGAGCGAGGGCTTCTCAACCCCAGCTCGTTGATGACATTAAATCATGGGTGAAAGAATAATACCCTATGCGGAGGAGTGTCGTACCTGGGCTGCCTTCTTCGATGTGGACGGGCCCGTCAGGTAATTCTTGGGCTACGGTTTGGGGATTCCTTTACGTTGTTTCGTTACCTGACTTGTCCGTGTTTGCAGGTCGGACCCCCCTAAGAAGAAGAAAAAAGAGAGTCGTCATCCTACCTGGGGCATAGGGAACCGATTCTGAAGGTGATACAATACCCTGCGGTTCGCCCAGTGATGACGGCCACAGATGGTTCCTCAACCGCGCCGTGGCGGCGTCCGCGAGAGGGGAGCGACTCCTCAGCCCCCCTCGGTGTTGGAGGGTCCTCTAATTAAGTTAGGGAGAACGCCGGAAAGAATAGAGACGTCGGTTGAGTAACCGGCAAGGGGGGTAGCCACCGGTAGATAGTGGGGGCGGGCAGGCCTCGTCGGGAGTCAAGGCCTTGTTTTTATGGCGGATTGCCATCCCGTTTCCGAGGAGGTCTTGCTCCCCAAAGGTCGGGCTGTTCCGAGTGACGCCAGGCCAGACTACCGGCATGATCTCGAGATCAATCCGGCATCCGTCGGCTGCGCATGTGGACGGGGCGGGATGATGGTGCCTGAGAGCGGTGGGCCTGAGGGTCGGCCAGCGCAGATGCAGAAGCTTCAACGCGGGGTCCGGCCCGTGTTGGTATGCGTAGGTAGAATCCAACCGTCCGAATTCTGATCCCGGGGGGTATAACGCTGTTGCGAAGACACAGCGAAGCTTGGCCCCGCAGCGGATATACCCCTACTCGAGTGCGGACGCTGAGCGTTAGGAACGATTAGCACAGGGGTTTAGCGAGAGGAAACTACGCCCAGGAGGGTTGCCGGTGGCAGGCCTTTACAAGGTACTCGTTTCGATTCTCCTTCATGTATCGTTAAAATAAATTTTGATACATGCTGACTTGCCCTTCATCCATAGTTTTTCCTACTCTTTTTTTTTAAGGACTCTCATTTTGGAGATAGAGAGGGCGGCAAGCGCAAAGGAAGGCAAGCCACCTTTAAAAGGTGGTAAAGAAAATCAAGGCGGTGCCCGAGTCAAGCATCAAGTCGCTGGCGGACGCTACTTCAGCCAAAGACCGGAATTTTGGGTTTTTCGTGAGTGGTTTGGAGGATCGGAGGCCCAGCTTGAGGAGGAGGGGTGGCCCACTGAAGTCAAGAGCAGAATGATTGAGCACAGCCTGTGATAGCCGCCCTTGGCCCGGGAATATTGAGCTGGAGACTCTTCTCCAGTCTCATAGGAAGAAGAGTTGGAGGGTTTGCCCGTGGGTAGCGGCGAAGCTGACTGATTTGCGGGTCAAGCTGCACCGCTCTGTGATCTCCGAAGCGTTGATTGCCTAAGGCGGCTGATGATTGAAGCTCCTCAAAGCCGGACTGCATAATGCGTCAAGCCGTGGTGAGGAATAGCGCGTCGAGTGAGGCGCGATGAATAGTGGCTCATACGTCGCCGAGGCCAGATTAGGCGTCCTTCGAAGGAGTTCTTAGCTGCGGGTCGACGCTACCGAGGCAGAGGTTCAAGAGAGAACCGGCGCATATCCAACGTGTCCGCTCGTGAACAGCTTGTGGGTATAGTTCCTGATCCCACAGACCGGCGCGGGCTATAACTCCGGAAGATGTCAACCGTCTAGAAATCCGGCTCTTGAGATCTCTGCGGCCGTATCAGGCAGAGGACGGAGGCGGACGAGATGGGCCGATCCTTCGGAAAAGGGGCGTTTGATCAGATGGCGAGGCCCTTGTAGACTTGTATTAATTTTGTTTTGCTGTACTTGGAGAATGTTAAATGGGTTCTTTTTGTACAATCATCTTTGGATGATAATGGAAGTTAACTTTTTACTGTCTTTCTTTCTGTATCTTTTATTTTTCGGCCTTAGCTTTGTTATGGTTTTAGGCCGTGTGCGCCAAACTTCGAACTATCTTCGAGTAGCATTGCTGTTATAGTCAGCTGAGTCGACTTATCGGCGTCGTGGCTATAGCCATTATACGGTTGATGGCCTTAGTCGTTGTAGGTGACCGGCTGTCGTTCCGAGTCGTTCACTCACCTTAGTCAATCTAGGTTCGGAGCGTTGGCGGCGATGGCCTTAGCCATAATGTAATTGATGGCCTTAGCCATGTGGGGACTTCGACTGTCGTCGAGTCGGTTACTCACTCTTAGTCAATCTAGGTCTACTGTTGGCGGTCGATGGCTTGCCAATAAAATATAATATGGCCTTAGCCATAATATAATTGATGGCCTTAGCCATGTAGGCCGACTTCGACCTGTCGCCGAGTCGTTTTACATCGCCGTAGTCGAATCTTAGGTCGGCTGTTGGCGGCGATGGCCTTAGCCATAATATAATTGAATGGCCTTAGCCATGTAGGCGACTTCGACTGTCGTCGGAGTCGTTACTCGCCGTAGTTGAATCTAGCGACTGTTGGGCGGCGATGGCCTTAGCCATAATATAAATGATGCCTTAGCCATGTAAGGCGACTTTCGATGTCGTCGAGTCGTTTACTCGCCGTAGTCGAATTAGGTTGACTGTTCGGCGCGATGGCCTTAGCCCAATATATTAAAATTTTGAAGAACGACTAAAATGGGGACCCCGTAGTTTTCCAATACATTTGGGAGGTGCCCCGAGCACCGGTAGCCTTTCCACATACTAATTGGAGGATGGCCGTAGCCTTTCATAACATTTGGAGGATGCGTTTGAGCCTTTCATACTATTGGAGATGGCGCCCATAGCCTTCATACATTGGGATCCAGCGTAGTCCAGCCCCTGTTATCATGCGGCCTGGAGGTCGTAAGGAGAGGTTGATATGATAAACTTGTTTCTCAAAAATCTCTAGGTGTCCCCTCTTGTCGCGGTCTCGGTTAAAAACCTCCCCGAGAAAACCCAATTGGGGATACAAAAATCGGTTAAGGGAAAAAGGAGTACGACTCGGGAGACGCCTTTCAGGAGTGAAGATACTTGAGGGAGTAACGTTCCAGTTGTTTTGGGAGCGTTTTCCTTCCATTGTTTCCCGAACTGGGAATGCCCTTTGCTGGCTACTGCTGTGTGAATTTTGTAGGGTCCTTCCCAGTGGGTGCCCATTTCCCTTCACTCTGGTCTTTGGATGCTAATGTCCTTGCTTTAAGGACATAGTCTCCACCTGAAGTGGTCTATATTTTGCTGCCCTCTTGTTGTAGTACAGTCTTTCGACCTGTTGCTTTTGGGCTTACCAGTTCTCTGATATGGGCCATTTCTTCTTTCCTCGAGCCTCGGTCGCAGGTCTTGGAGCCTGTTTGTGCGTTTTCTGTCCACTGAGGTGTGCCGAATATCTTAGGCTTGGTTTGCCGACGTGTCGACGGGTATGACCGGCATCGGTTCCGTAGACCAGCGAGGTACGGTGTTCCCCCGTGCTGGATTTTGGGTTAGTCCTGTGTGCCCATAACACTTCGGATAGCAGCTCGGGCCATAGCCCTTGGCCGTCCTCGAGTTCTTCTTTAGTTATGTTTACATATGGTTTTGTTGGAAGGAATTCCACTTGGCCATTGGAGCGGCAAGGGTGATATGGCAAATGGAAAGTAATTCTCTTGATGCGCTATTTCTCGAAGGAATATCAGTCGTTTTCTGACCGATGAACTGTCGTCCGTTGTCACAACTGATTGGGGATTGCCGAAGCGGCATATAATATTTTTCTCATAATGAAGGCTAATCACTTCTGTTGCTATTTGGCGTGACGCGTCTCTGCTTCACCCACTTAGATAAAATATCAGTGTTAAAACTATAGAAATCGTACCTTTATGTCCAGAGCGATAGGTATCCGGAACCTGGACTATGTCCATTCCCCATCAAGATATAATTGATCGATTAGGGTCCATGGGAAGCGACAGAGTGAAAAAGTTGGTTTCTCCTGGTTGGTGTATCATGGGGGCATACTTTGGCATTGTTCGCATCGGCGGACATAATTCCGGCTGCCATCTTTCTTCATGGTGGGGCAAAATAGCCGGCCCGTATTATCAGCGCACGAGGGGCGTGGGTTGCTGTATGGCACCTGCCAATGTCCTTTGCATGTACCTCTCGAGCACTGGCCGCGGTTTGTTGCGGCTAAGACAGTTTTGCTAGGGGCCGCCAAAACGTCCTTTTTTGTAAGCCTCGCGTTTATTAGCTAATTAACGGGCGGCCTGTAAAACGCGGAGCTTCTGTGGCTTCTTTTTTGGTCGAGTGGGAGGGGGTTCAATCCTGCAGATAGGATACAAATTCGGGATTTGCGCCAAGTTGCCCAAGGTCAAATTTAAAGAGATGTACCCTACAGTGTGATTGATGGCTTGACATGGGGAGGGGTACCACAGCTTTTCTTTTGTTGAAGTTATGGTAGTAGCTGCGGCTAATTTGCTATAAGCTTTCTGCCTCCCACGTCCTGTGCTCTCGGCAACTTGTTCGAAGCGGTCACTCGTCAAAACTCGGTCATTAGGCCTGTGGACTTCTGCGACGTATTGTGTTTGCGAACCTCTGCTCTGTTGATTTGAAGCTCCTAGTGACCTGGTTTCACCACGAGGGTAGAGTCGCAATGATCGAACGAGGTCGTCGAATCTCCATATCTTGACCGGCTTAGTTTTCATAACCTGCAAATAAAGCAGCTCGTACTGCGCGCTTCTTGTTGGTAGTCATTACTTACGGGCATCATATGGACTGGCGAATTAGTTTCGCCAGTGGGACCTCGAGAACGAGGTCCCAGTCCCGATCCCGGAGCGCTTAGCGGTGCCATCAATGTAAAGAGTCCATATGGTCGGCGTTGGAGGGGCGGGGCGTTGCCTCCAATTCCGCTTCTAGTAATATCTCTTGTGCTGAAGTCGGCTATGAAGTCGGCAAGTACTGCGACTTGATGGCGCTCCTGGCGTGATAGTAGGCAGATATCGTGCTCACTGAGCCTCTATTGGCCCCATCGGGCGGAGTCTGCCTGATAACTCCAGTTGTGTAGATACTTCTCAGGGGAAGGTCCGTCAATACCTTTAGCGGGGTGGCATTGGAAATAAGTCAGGAGCTTCCGTGAAGCCAAGACCAACATGCCATTATTTTCAAGGGTTGGTGGTAGATACGTGTTTGGCGTTCCACTAAGGTTGGTGCTGAAATAGTAAAATAGGAGAGATTGTGTACCTTTATTTTCGCGAACTAGGACATAGCGTCGACGGCGACCTCGAATTACGGCTAAATACACCTAGACAAGCATTGCGTTCGCATGGTTTGCCTTTGGCCTGCAAGGACATGGCGGCGTGAAGATAGGTAGCTTTCAATTGTCCTTTAAGGGCGACTCGCGCGAGCTGCAGACATATCCTCGTTCCACTTGTAACCCATCGTCCTTTCTTAGCACAATTGAAAGACTTATTGCATCTGTCGGAGGGACTGTAAGATCGAACCTAGACAAGGGCGGCTATTCGCACCCGTCAGGCGTTTTGCACCTGCTTTTTTGCTGTTCAGCTATCTCTGAGGTATTGCGTCTATTGCCTGGATCTGGTTCCATGGAATTGACTTGCGATACCTCATGTTGATACGAGAAACCCTAGAGAAATTTTACCCGATGCCACGCCGAGGGCACATTTCTCTTGGGGTTCAGTTTCATCCCGTAGTCTTCTCCAATATCTCGAAGGTTTCTTTCAGGTATGGTTGCCGATGGGTCCTCTTTTCTTGTCGACTTATTTACCAGGATGTCGTCGATAAACTTTCCATAGTCTTACCGAACGCTCTTGAACATTTTGTTACACCAATCTCTGGTATATGTAGCCCCCGCATTTTGAGCCCGAAGGGCATACCTGTACAGTAAGTCCCTTGGTGGGTGATGAAAAAAGTCGTCTTTCTTGGTCCTCCCTGGCCATCATGGATTTGATTGTAGCCGGAGTAGGCGTCTACAGAACTCAGTAGTTCATGTCCTGCAATGGCGTCGATCAGTTGGTCGATGTTGGGAGTAGTGGAAATGAAGAATCTCTTTCGATTGGGACCAGCCTGTTCATGATCGGTGAAATCCACACACATTCTCCACTTCCCGTTCTTTTCGACTTTATTCTACCATACAACGTATGTGGTACGGGACACATCTGCCGGGGTACTTTGATTCCTTGATGGAAGCCTGTTGGCTAGTAGCTCGCCTACTCTTTACCGACCGCTTCATTGATAGCGGCGTTTGAATTTTCTCCTCGTCTGTCGCACGGGCGGATGTAATGGATCGACATTCAGCTGTTGTGGTGGCGATGTCTCGCGGGATTCCCGCATATCTGAATGGGAAAGGCGAAACAAATTTGCTGGTTAGTGTAAGAATTCACTCAATACTATAGGGTTTGGCGAGACCTTGCCCGATATAGGCTTTCTTCGTAGGATCGGTTTTTGTCCAATTGACTGGGTCGAGGTCTCGACCGTTGCTTTACAGGCTTCCACGACGTCGGGGGCTTTGATGACGTCCGTTGTCGGGTTGACCTTAGTTCCCGGACACGGCTAATTGCTATGCCTCCGCGCTCGGCCCCCTTTTAGCTGTGGGTGGGCGCAGTCTTGGGCTATTTTGTAGCATTCTTGTGCGGTGCGTGGCTCGCCTCGATATACTGAATACTCCCCCATGGGTAGGGAATTTGATCACTTGGTAGTGGCTTGAAGGGACCGCTCGCATGGCGTGTATCCATGGGCGTCCTATGATGACGTTGTACGCCGTTTCTTGGTTCATCACGTGGAAAGTTGTTTCCAGCTGGACTCCTCCCGCTAAGACGGGCAGTGCTATTTCTCCGGACGTCCGTCTCCACTGCATTGTTAAAACCGGGGTTAGTGTTATGCAGCGGGGTATTTACCTTACTCCGCAAGCCCCATTTGTTATGAGGACCCTTGGGTTGGATAATACAGGCGCCACTTCCGTCATCGATCATGACTCTTTTAGCATCCGTATCAGCGTACGTAAAGTGATAACTAAAGCATCATAATGAGGGAAAGACAAACCGTCGGCATCAGACTTATCGAAGGTTGATACAATCTTCGAAGTCCTATACCGTTCATTGGGCGATGGTCCGCTGTTAGTCCTGTGTGGTGGCGAGTTTGACGTGATTGATCGCTGACTCGTCGCCGCCTCCGACGATCATGTTTTCTTGCGCGTGGGGAAGGTGGCTTCGGCGGCCCGTGGGTTGTTTCCCGTCGCGTGCAAAGTTGATTTTTCCTTTGTCGCTGAGTAGCTCCCTCAGGTATTCCCTGGTTCAGCATCCTGAACCACCTCTTGCCGCAGGCCTATGCGGTCTTCGGTTTTGTGTCCTCGTTCCTGATGGAACTCACATAGGGCGGTTTGATTTCCTTGTGGCAGGGTCTGATTTCATCTTCTGCGGCCAATGCACCTTGGTGCCTATCTTTCTCCAGTGCGTACACTATCTCTGAAGGAGATACACCAAAAGTTATGGCGGTTAGTAAGGGGCGTACC